>NC_138863.1:83930014-84277514 GCF_965194805.1 Balaenoptera borealis
TGCAAATTCTGATAGATGTAGGGTGGGGCCTACAGGCCTGCATTTCTAACAAGCTGCCAAGTGAACCAGATGCTGCTAGGCCACAGATCACACTTTGAGTAGAAAATTCCCACACTGTAATTCAAAACACTGACTCTTAATGGTGTTACTATTCAACTTTTCACTTATGTAGTTCCCCGTTCCCCAGTTAGCATTTAAGTTCATTATGAAAGAGCCCATTCCTTATGTTGGTCCCTTCCTCTCAAAAAGAAAATCATTTAGTCTGGTGTTAAGCACATGTAAAATTATCTCACCTGTATGAGAAATATCACCTATCAAAAAAGAAACTAATAATTTCAAAAGAGTAAATATGAAAACAAGTTTGACACATCAACCAGTTATCAGAACTTAGTGCTGCTTTAAATTCTGATAGATTTTTAATTATAATTCATGTGTTCTAATTTCTGTGTTTTCCAGATAATGACCTCTCTTTTTTATTAAGATAAGTCAAATTAGTAATATATCACACATACATACACACACACAAAATGATTGGTTCAAAGCAATTTCATCATCTCTATATATTTTAAAGAGAAGACCCAAGGATCCTCACCCAAAGGTCTATCTATGCTTAGTTTACACTTAATTCTAATGAGATTGGTTTTACTTTCCAAGATCACATTAATTTAGTCTAATAACTACAAAGAAAGGAGATATTTTATCTGCTGCAGAAATGGCAATGAAAACTAAAAGCTTTCAATATGATGAGAAGGAAGAGATGGGAAAATAAGCTAAGAAAAGCAGGCTCTCAAATCTTTAAAGCTGAGCAGCTCAGTGTGATTTTAGGTAGAGGCACATGGCCCTTCATAGCCCACAGGCCCTGAGGTCTTCATGCTAATGTAGCTCAGTTAAATAATTGGCATTATTAATACGAACCTAGGGCACCAATAAAATATTGAAATGTATTTCAATATTTTTTTCAGAGAAAATAGGAGATTTGTGGTGAAAGTCTGTGGCTTAGTGTTCACACAGTTTAAATTACCATTAAGAAGATAGGTGAATTTTATATTTTGGTGTGATTTTAATTTCAAATGCTTATTTTTGTTTTATGCTTAAAAGATATACATTCCATTATCCAGAATTTGTCATTATGAAAAACATAGGTTTTGATAAAATGCTAGTAAGTACTGGCTAAAGAAATTAAAGCAATTATTATTTTTTTTTCATATTGGACTAGCTCTCTTTAAAGGCAGACATCTGTTTGTTAGACAGGATTTATGAATCATTTACCAAAATATCATATGGTTTACAGAACTTAATTTGATATCATTTACACTAAATGATACATATACCATGTACAATATAATCTAGAAGTTTTTCAATGAAAAAAAAAATCAAACCTTAGCAAAAGAGACAATACAAGTGAAGTGTCTTGAACACTATTATTTCACATTCATCCCTACAATAATATCAAATTAAAGTACAATTATTCTAATTTTGCAGTTAGCAATCACATTTCCTCATAGACCTTTGTCTTTCACTGTTCTTAATGTAAAACTTGATTTACCAAAAATACATATTCCTTTTAAGGCTCTATTGCATAAAGCAAATTACAATGATATACCTAAGAAAATCGAATATTGAGGTAATTAAACAGATTCTTAAATATAATTTGGGGAACAGAAGTTGGGAACAATATTATGACTTCTATGTAACATCAATTTTTAAACGAAATCTTCATGACAGCACAGAGTGAAAAGTTCAGCCTTCTTTTAACATATTTTCTGTACTATCAACCCATTTATCCTCAATTTGTACTTTGGTTCTCTCCAGTGTGCTGCATATTCTGAGCCCCAACCCTTCTCCCTGCAGGTGCTCAACATGAATCTAATGATGATACTTACAGTGATTGCCTTGTGGGGGGAAAAAGTGTTAATTTGTTCTGACATCCCCAAATCTGAATCTAATGAAATGAAAATGTAGACTAGAGTGGGTTAAGCTCTCTGGTGCTTTCCGTCTCAGAACTAGGGTAGTTCCCTTTTGCATGATTGAAATCATGCCTATATCATCCCCTTAATGTCTGTAGTACAGTGCTTAATGGCTTCATCAGGATATATCACTTTCTTTAGCACAGAGCTGCCAGTGGAACACAAATCATTTAAAGAGAGAAATTGTTAGAGAAAGATAGGCTGCAGTAGCTGAAGAATCACAGATAAAAGTAAAGAACATAGAGAGAAGCCTATAGTATTTGGAAAATTAAGAAAAATTCAGTGAAAGCATGTTAAACGTTTTAAGGTTGAAATGGGAAACGTAGGGAAATCTTTATATGACTACATTGACACCAATTTATAGGTAGCATTTATTACTAACAAAAAACCTTCTAGGGCTTCCCTGGTGGCGCAGTGGTTGAGAATCTGCCTGCCAATGCAGGGGACACGGGTTCGAGCCCTGGTCTGGGAAGATCCCACATGCCGCAGAGCGACTAGGCCCGTGAGCCACAACTACTGAGCCTGCGCGTCTGGAGCCCATGCTCCGCAACAAGAGAGGCCGCGATAGTGAGAGGTCCGCGCACCGCCATGAAGAGTGACCCCCGCTCGCCACAACTAGAGAAAGCCCTCGCACAGAAACGAAGACCCAACACAGTGAAAAATAAATAAATTAATTAATTACTTAAAAAAAAAAAAACCCTCTATATTTTACTTTATTTATTATTATCTGTTATCACCACTAAATATTATACAAGCCCTGTGCAGCTGGAGATTTTTGTTTGTATCCCTAAAGAATCAGATCTAGATCACAGCAAACACTATTTGATAAGTAAAATGAATAAAGAGAATTCTGAAATCTGTATAAAGAGAAAAAAAGGAAAAAATTATTATGATTAACCCATAAAATAAAAATTCATATCCTAAAAGGATATGTTAAATGTTCTGTCTTTCCCAGAGCTGCAGGGAATTTGTAATAGATTACTTTTTATTTTTTCCTGAATATTTTCAATGTTTTTATGTCCTATTTGATAATGCACAAGTTATCCTACCTGTTTGTCTCATCCTCATAGAATCTGCCCACATCTGAGATAAAATCAAGGTCATAAATAAAAACCAAGTGTCAACATTTTTGAAATAATGAAAATAAAAATTTCCAGGGCATGTTCAAATGCATTTATGGATGTCTGCAGGGCACTTATCTTTTCATAAACAAACTAGATTAACATAGATCATAATTGAAGGATTTGGACAGCCAGTTGGCACAAGAGAGAATAGAAGTTGAAGCACAGAAAAAGACTTTGTATAAAAGATAGTAAAGATACACACTTAACTCATAACCAAATAAATTAATCCACTTAAAATGCCCACCCCTCTCACTGCAATTTCTTGCTCCTGAAATCGCTGAACATCTGCTATAGATGATGGTCCCGTATAACAGTGAGTGCTAAATTATTCATTCTGTTTTGAGAGTGATGCTTTTTAGAGCTACTTTTGGGAAGCCAGCATATGAGGAGTTTGGGGCTGCAGGAAGGAGGGTTAAGCATTGGAGTTCTGTACGGCTTGGAATTTTTCTGTTTTCTTTAGTGATGTGAGATTCCAAAGTTTGCTTATACAGTGTTTGAGTTGAAAAACAATGGTGTATAAATATTCACAAGAGAAATATTCCTGACAAGTTTAGAAGGCTATCTTCAGATCCATAAATGCTTAATATATATTGGTTATTTTGTAAATATTTTGTAAAGTGTAGTTCTGAGACATATGCCAGATTTTCTAGGGATAATCAATTATTTGTCACCCAAATACAAGCTTATAATATATTAGGTTTGAAATACACATTGAAAAATAAGCAGTAATCAGCACCTAGGACATAAAGTTCTATGTACAATAAGAAGCTGTTGGTTTTCTCCATGGTTTCTTATTTTAATTAAAGTCAATCAACCTTTATTTTGTACCTCTATGTGTCAGACCAAGAGGACACCACATAATTCATTCATTTACTCAATAAATCGACATGATAAATGCTTCTTATTTTTCCAGAGTAGAGTTTACAAAGGTAACTCACAAGTGAACAAGGTCCAAGACTCCAAGGAGCTGCCCAGGTAGTGGGAAAACGTAGCATTTATTGTTTATATAAAACTATAGACAAGTGGGTACGGTATGATTGGAAAAGGGCAATAATCCAAATTTGTCAAAAAACCACTATTATAGAGAACAAAGAAAGATAAAACTAATTTTGCTTGTGAGATATCATGAAGGCTTTCCAAAATAGAAAATCTTTTATACTTCAGTTATCTTGGAAGGATGAATAGGGCTTATTACCTACAAAGAAAAGGGAGCAATATATTTAGTGAAATGGAAGAGCAAATGGTGGCTCTGGTCCGTAGGGTATTCCCAAGACGAAGATGAGAGAGAAACTACATGGAGTCTTCTGTATTTCAATTTTACTTGGCAGATTATGGAAAGGCATTGTTAAAAGAATAAAAATCTGGTAAACATTTCTGATGACTCATTCACAGGAAGTATATCATGGGTGCTGAGGTGATGATTGAAATTGTGACATGGATGGGGGACAGGAAAAAATAAATCAGAGATGGGACTGGGACAAACTGATAATCGAGTGAAAAGGGGACAAAGAGGAGAGTGTTTCTGAAACGTTTTGCTGACTGAGAAAATGGTGCTTCCAACAACTGAGATGCAGGCTAGAGAGAGAAGAGCAGGTTTGGGGAGTGACGATCTGACCATTACTGCGCTTTAGGATATGACAATTTTGAGGTGCCTTCTGACATTTAGAGATGATAGCTGGAAATAAGGAGCTAAAGATCAGAAGAGAGCTGGTGTTAGGAGAGAGATGTTTGTATTGGGGACTTAGGCCTTTACTGGTAATGGAAATCATGGAAATATATGAGATTTTCTGGGAGAAAATGCAGAATGAGTAAAAAACAGGATTAAGAAATTCTAAAAGACTGGTAGAAATTTTCAAGAATATTAACATTAAAGAAGTGGTGATGGGAAAGCATCCAGAGAAGAATGTTAAAATGATAAAGGATATGTGAAAAATAAAGGAAATTTTATTGAGCATCTAGTATTTGTGAATATACATATTCTCATTTAATCTAAACATCAATCATTTCTAGAGAGCAAAGTTTAATATTCTTATTTTACTCATAAGAAAAGTATGTCTCAGAGTTGATCAGCAATATGACCAATATCAATTAACCAGAAAATGTTGGAATTGATATTTAAGTGTATCTTGATGATCCCCAAACCCATACTTTAGTATTCCAAATTAGAAGTCAGATTGACAGTCAGTAAGCTAAAATTGGTGTCAAGGATAAGAATTTTATATCATTTATTTCTAACTCTGGAAACATTATTTTACCTCTACATCATTAGATAGAAAACAGGCAATACTGAAAAACCTTTTGAACAGTTAAACGACAGATTTCTATAGATATTAAAACAAAAATTGGCCAAAATATTTGAGTAAGGTGTCAGTTCAGAAACATTTTTAGATATATCATTCATCTTTCAGTTGATACTTTTCTCACTTATCTCTCTCTTTAGCTTTGGAACCTTCCAGACTTTTCTCCTCCAGATATTTCACCTGAACAAATATAAGATTTTACTAGAAACACATTGGAAAAAAATAATAGGGCTTATAAATCTTCCTAAGGCTTAATGGTGTATTCAAAAGAAATGGTAATAGCAACATTACCTAATGGTGTTTAATACATATATTATTAATGTTTTTGCTTTTATTGTAAATCATTAATAGGTGACAATGAAGTTTACCTTATAATGTCTCCATCAGGTATGGCTTCTACACAGTCCTACTTTATACTTAAGCTCTTTTCATAAAGTTATGATGGATCTCACTTGCAGACATTCTTGTCATAGTTCTTACTAAGTCAAAATTTTTTACATGATAATATTTGTCAAAATTGCCTAAATGAAACTATGTGCAATATTATCAGTTTTTTTTCTTGGAGTATATATATATTTACATGCAAAGTATTTTCTTTTTTTATTATTTGAATAAGAGAAAATATTTTTGCGAAGGATAAAGAGTTACTTTGGGACTTTTGTATCCTATTTTGCTAAAAAACGAACTTGCTTATAACCTAAGTGCTTGTTAGGACTTCAGTGTCTACATCTTCACAAGGATTATTGAGGAAAATAAAGATGCTTATACAATTTGTAAGTGATCCTTGGGATAAAGCAATGGGTGCTTTATAAATGCAGCATAGACTAGGAATAGAATTAATGGCTGGTGAACACAATTGACATCTTCCTCCAATTTTTTACTGAGTTATGATGTTACAATCATTCCAATTTCAAATGGCCCTGATTTCAGACACAAAAGATGATGTCAAGAGACAACTAAGTAGCAGGGCAGTTGAAGTCTTAACAGCTAAAGAGGCTGCTGTGATGCAAATCATTTTTCCAAGGGATGGTAAATACTTCTGAAGTCAACAATTGAATCAAAAATACACTGTCAATAAAAGGCAGATAAAATAAACACAGAAATCATATGCAGTCCTAGGAGAATTGTTTTTGAATAAAATGCTTTTCAAAGTCTTCACAAAGTTGTCAGAAGCTCTTTTAAAAATCAAGTAAATGCATTTGGAGCAATTGTTTGAAACAAGACTGGTTGGTAAACGATTCTGAAACTCCATCCAGCTGTTAATTTTACATAGCTATTCACAAAGTATGCAAGTTTTACAAATAAATAATACTTTCAAAACACTGTAACATGATAGGGTTCTTGTAAAACATTATGATTCTCTGCATATTTAAATAGTTGCCCCTTTAACTTTATTGTTTCATTTATGGTGCATTTTTTTCCAGTACATTGATCGACGTGATCGTATAATGTTCACTGCCTATTGCTAGTGAATAATAGAGTGTTTATTAATAAAAATAGCCATTTTGAAAATTTTGGCAGGACACTGAATTGATTGAGAGTTCCTCTTTAAAAAAAGAAAAAGAAAAAAAAAAAAAAAAACCAGCCCTGGTTTTAAATAGAACATTGAAATTGGATTAAGGAAATCTATCAGATAACCTCAAAAGAGACCAATTTTGGATTCTAAAGAGTAGAGAAGAAAGAGTAAGACAGGGAAAATAATACAACTAAGTCCCTACCTTTTTAGACCGTAATTTCTGGTAGAGGAGACAGATCAAAATAAAGTAAAAAAACATGCATCAGGGCTTCCCTGGTGGCGCAGTGGTTGAGAATCTGCCTGCTAATGTAGGGGACACGGGTTCGAGACCTGGTCTGGGAAGATCCCACATGCCGCGGAGCAACTGGGCCCGTGAGCCACAACTACTGAGCCTGCGTGTCTGGAGCCTGTGCTCCGCAACAAGAGAGGCCGCGATAGTGAAGAGGCCCGCGCACCGCGATGATGAGTGGCCCCCGCTTGCTGCAACTGGAGAAAGCCCTCGCACAGAAACGAAGACCCAACACAGCCAAAAATAAATATAAAAATAAATAAGTAAATAAGACCCGGTGCAACCAAAAAAAAAAAAAAAAAAAAAACATGCATCAAAAATTAAGGTAGATTAAAAATTATGGAAACCAAGAACAGGTTACTGGTCGTCAAGAGTTAGAGATGGTGTGGGGGGATATTGAGGGGGTAGGTGTGACTGTAAGGGGGTATCATGAGGGAGATCTTTGTGGTGATGGAATAGTTCTGTATCTTGATAGCAGTGGTGGTTACATGACTCTATACTTGTAATAAAGTGGCATAGAACTATGTACACCTTGTATCAGTGCCACGGTTTTGATATTTTACTGTAGTTATATAAGACGTAACCACTGAAAGAAAGTGGGTAAAGGACACATGGCGCCTCTCTGCACCTTTCACAACTCCCTGTGAATTTATAATTATTCAAAATAAAAAGTTAAAAAATAAGGTGGGTTAACTGATGGACAGACTGATAGATATTTGATAAAGAAAATATATCAAGATGTTAGCAATTGTAAGGTGGCTGCAAGTTATAATAAATGCTGTGAAGGGAACAAAGACAGAGAATAACAGGGGAAATCAATGAAGACTCCTTTGAAGAAGTGACTTCAAGGTAAAGAGAGAACTAGTCCTGCAAGAGTCCAGCTCATTTTAGATTGTGGAACCAGCACGTTCAAAGAGGGGAATAATTAATTGTTTCCGACGATGGTAAGAATACAAACATGGTTGGAACTTAGTGAGTGAAGGGTAGATTGGAAAAATAAGCAGATGCCTGATAATATAGGACAATTGTCAGCAAACTTTTCTTGTAAAGAGCCAAATAGTAAATATTTCATTCTTAGTGAAGACATAGGGTCTCTGTCGCAACTACTCAATCAACGTATATAGTGGAAGGCAGTCCTAGACAATACATACATAAGTAAGCACAGCTGTGTTCCAATAAAACTTTATTTACAAAATGAGACAGCAAGCTAGATTTGTCCAGGGGACTGTAGTTTGATGACTTCTGATGTAGAGCTGTAAAGTTAGACATTTGAATTTTATTTTGATGCCAAAGAGAACTAATCGAGTGGTTTCAAGCAGGAGAATTAAGGTCACCTTTGATACTTCGTGAAAAATAGAAGGTGGGGATGCAAAATATGAAATAGTAATTTAAGTGAGGATGAAAGGTGATTAAAGGAAATTCATTTGAAAAAGTTTTAGAAAATTTCCATAGTTTTCTTAAATGCTCACACATTTCCTATGAATACTGTGTGTACCCTAACACAGGTACAACATAATAATCCTGCAGATGAAGTAGTATACAAGCAGACCTCAGAGATATTGTGGGTTCAGTTCCAGACCACCACAATTAAGTGAATATCACAATAAAGCAAGTCACACAAGTTTTTGGGTTTCCCAGCGCATGTAACAGTTATGTTTACACTGTACCATAGTGTTAATAAGTGTTCAATAGCATTATGTATAAAAATAATGTATATACCTTAAATAAAATAAAGAAATACTTTATTGCTAAAAAATGCTAACCATCACCTGAGCCTCCAGTGAGTCATAATCTTTCGGCTGGTGGAGAGTTTTAAATAGGAAAGAATTACCAAAATGTGACACAGAGACAAACAGTGAACAAATGGTGTTGGAAAAAATGACACCAATAGACTGATTCGACTCAGGGTTGCCACAAACCTTCAGTTTGTAAAACAAAACAAAACAAAACAAACCACAATAACTGAGAAGTACAGTAAAACAAGGTCTGCCTGTAGTGGTAATGTGGATGGTGTCTGAAGTAAAACTACCTGTATTCAAAGCCTGGCGTTCAGGCACCACCTGTGTCACTATGCAGTTCATTGGCCTCTCTGTACCAATTTGTATTATTGAAAAAGTCCAGAAAGTGTCTTTGTCCTTTGTCATTGTAATGCATTTTCGAATATGATAACCCTAGAAGCAGGACTTCTGTCAGATATTTGTGTAACTTACATGTTTTTCTTGCCATTTAACAAAATGTTGGCTTTTGGCTTTCCATGACTATGCTTCACTATCTGTATGTACTCGATCTCTGATATTTTCCTCTTTCACATTTTCTAAAAGTTTTCTAGGTCAGTGATTATTTTTACAGTCTGAAAAAGCTCTGTGGGAGTACATTGAATCTGTGGATGGTTAAAAAAATAATTTCAACACAGAACATACAATTTAAAGAATGATTAGCTAATTGAGTTTCTTTTAGGATCACATAGAAATATATACCTAATATAGAAAAATTTTTATATGTTTATTACTAGAACCCCAAATGCATGATAAACCATTCTTTCATTATATTAGGTACAGTAGATTGGCTTTAGACCTGTCCTATTTCTTTCTGATTTGCCTTTCTTGCTATAGATTCTTGAAAAGTAGAATCTGCATCTCCCAGCCTCTCTCTTGGCTACGGTCTGAATATGATCAGGTCCTTTCAAACAAAGCACTCCCATGAGATTTTATTTGTAACTGAGTACAGTGGGAATATCCATTTGTTTGGCTCATATGATTTGACTCTGGAGCCAACAGCATCATTAGAAGCTTTGTGATCCTTAGGTTACAGCTTAGGTAGCCTGTTCCTGGAGCCACAAGTTGAAGCTGAAATATTTGACTTTCCAGGTTCCTCATCGTGGTAGAATTATCCACTCTCCTTGGGGATCACTTTAGTCCCAGTGTAGTGGGAATCATTTCCATACTCTCAACATATAGCCTGCTCTTCTATTCCTTCTACTTATTTTGTAAATATTCAATTGGCTGAATCTTAAGTGCTTTTCTGAATAAAATAGCTGCAGTATCTATGTCATCTGAAAGCGAACTTTGGTTGATATAGTATTTAATACAGAAGTGGTTGCAGATAAAAGCTCCTCAAGGATGGGGATTTGGAGTTGGTTAGCTGGCCTGGTTGGGTCATGGCATGTGCAACTTACTGCTCACCAGGTTCTATCAATATGATATCACATAGTAGATGGATATGATGCCTTAGTGAGACATTTCTGTGCCATAGGGTGGGAGGTAAGCCCTATGAAAATTAAGGGGCATGCCACTTTTGTGAGATTTATTGCATCTAGTGGGCTAGGTCATATTGGAATTCCTGCCACAGAGAGAAAAATAAATTGCTGAACCTCACACATTCTACCTCTAAGAAAGAAGTATAGCACCTGGTGGATTTGGAGGAGACATTTTGTATCAGCTTTACAGCTGTCATCTTTGAGAAAAGCACAGACTAAGGAAGGTTGTCTAACTGACCTAGGCTGCAGTTCAAATAGGTCTGCCCTTTAGCCTTTATGGTATATCAGAACACAGGCCTAGATAAGAAAACCCATTTTATGTGTAAGATTGATTGGGCTATGAATGCCCAGATAGCCGGTAAAACATTATTTCTAGGTTTATCTGTGAGGATGTTTCCAGAAGAGATTAGCATTTGAATTGGTAGACTGAGTTAATAAATAAATCACCTTTTTCAATGTGTGTAAATACCTACAGGAGATCCATGGTCAGTACAAATGATGGAGGAAAATTGAAAAAAATGTTAAGAGGAAGTTTAACAGGGTGTGAAACAATTAAGGATAGTGTGAGCTTGCAGGGCCTGGTCTTCCCGGTGTCAGGTTGCTTGGGAATGCCGACCAAAGCAAGGAGTAAACTCCATCGAAGGCTGTATGTAATCTGAATCAGCATCCAACATATAGCGCTCTTTCTCCAGTAGCCCAGCTTCATGGGTCCAGGAATTAAGGGGTGGAAATAGGAGTGGCCCCACTCACTATTACCACTAGTGATCCACTAGCACAATTTTTGCTCTCTGTTGCCTCTAATTTATGGTTTGTTGGCTCAGAAGTCTTAGTGCAGAGAGAGGAGTTCTTCCACCCGGAGACACAGCAATGATTCCATTGAACTGAAAATTAAGACTGCCGCCCGGCCACTTCGGGCTTCTCATGCCTCCGAATCAGTAGACTGAGTAAAGAAGTGCACTGTCACTAATGCGGGTGGGCATCCCCTCCAATCCACTGAGGGCCTGAATGGAACAAAAAGGTAAAGAAAGAGTGAATTCGCTCTCTCTGTTTGAGCTGAGCCATCCATCTTCTCCTGCTTTTGGACATCAGACATCAGCGCTTCTGGGTCTAGGGCTTTTGGACTCAGACTGGGATTTAAATCATCAGCCTCCTGATTCTCAGTCCTTCAGACTCAGATGACATTACGCCACTGATTTTCCTGGTCTCTAGCTTGCAGACAGCAGATTGTGGGACTTCCATAATCGCATGAACCAATTCCTATAATAAATCTTCTCTTACCTGTATCTATATCATCTATGTCTATGTGATCTATATCTATCTCCTATTGGTTCTGTTTCTCGAGGGAACTCTTACTGATACACTCTCCTAGAGCACGTATCCAATTCCATACTATAGTTGTTACATCTCGTTGGCTTCGCGTCTAATTCCAGTTACCGAGGTGCCAGGAATCTTCCATAACATTTAGTACTAAGACTACGGTGAGCAATCAGTCCTGCTGCTTAGTACTATCCTGGTTTTGTCTGGCATCCTGGTAAGTCCCTCAGCCTTGGGAATACTGGGATAGTCACTGTACTTCACACCCATTAGATGCTTAAAAGAGGTCTAGGGAATGTGTGTTAAATATATTGCTTCAAACATGTTTGAACATAAAACTCGTAATGCAGCACCGTTTTTTTTTTTTTAACATATAGATTAATACATTTTATTCTTCCTCCTACCCCAGCATAGCAACCCAAATAATTACCCCAAACATGCCAGAAGGCTACCCATAGACATTCCCTATATTTACATAGAAGACAAGATGATTTAACCATATGCAACAAACACTCCCTCTTTCCCCCAAAGCATTTCTTGCAGAATCTAACTTTATTGCAAACACACTTTATTTTTATTAACATGGACCTTATCTAGATTCTGAAACACAAGCTGGATAAAAAGTGCACTTAGAATTTTGCTCTTTTCAAATTAAAAATAAGTTCCCCTAAGATAGTTTTGTCAGTTATTTCTTATAAGAAATATGACACTAAAGACTGTAGTTTTCTTTTTTTTTTTAATTTGTATGTCAGAGTTTTTTTTCTAATTTTAAAAATAAGCTCATTACTCTGTTTGGTCTATTGAGTTATCCAGATATCTTACTTTCAAATATTGTACAATCTTATGTTCAATTTTGAGCTAGTATTGCGGTAGATTTTACAACAAATTTCACAAAAACATGCACTGATAAACAGTACCGGGGATTCCATTCATATGTCACAAGCCATTTGTTTTTCAGCTGCCTGGTTTTATCACTTTTTAATGATTTGTCACGTGTCCTAAAAGACCATGAAATTAATCTTATGTAGGTTCACTAAATTAGCCTGTAAATAATGTAACAAATCATTAAATTGAAAAGCAAACTCAGAGCATTTAAAAATAAATCTATCATATTGCATTAAAAACCCTAAAGTGTGAATGGCAGCCAACAAAGTGCAGCAAGAATGGAAGCCATTTCCCATTTTAGAAAGGGAAAAGAATAAGCATGAAGTACGTGCACTCCCTGAGATTGAGCAGGGGAAATTTTGTTGTTGTTTAAAGCTCAAGCCTTAACTTTGGCTTAGAGAATAAGGGATTTTAATTGTTGCATGGGGAAAGCAAGGGCTCACTGATGTCTCCCAGTCTTAGACCGTACTCCACCTAACTTCATTCTTGTCCCGAGTTCTGATAGGCAATTCTCATTGGTATTTTGTTTGAATGGTGATATATGTGTGTATGTATGTTCTACTTCACTGATGCACTTTTGCCCAAGACATCGTAATTTCTTTGTGGAAAATTTTGTGTACAACTAAATATTTACCTGACCAGTGGTCTTTGTTTAGGTCAGGGTTTCTCAACCTCGGCAACTAGTGACATTTTTGGGTGAGATAATTCGTTGCTGTGAGGGCTGTCCTGTGCACTGTAGGATATTTAGCAACATCTCTAGCCTCTACCCACTAGATTCTATTAGTACTTTATAATAGTGACAACCAAAAAATTTCCAACATTGCCACGTTTTTGAGCGAGTTGCAAAATCATACCTGGTTCAGCACCACTGGGTTATAACACTTGCAATGTTATATTTTTGAAAATACAGTTGACCCTTAAACAATGTGGGAGTTAGGGGTGCTGACCCTCTGCACATAGTTGAAAATCCATGAATAACTGTACAGTCAGCCCTCCCTTCTGGACTGTGATTCTGCATCTTCAGATTCAACCAATCGCAGATCGTGTAATACTGTAGTACGTAATTAGTGGAAAAAACCTGCATATAAGTAGACCCTTGCAGTTCAAACTCCTGTTGTTCAAGGGTCAACTGTATATGCTATAATTGGATTGATTTACTTTTCTCTATATTTAAAAAAATATTACAGAGTTACCTGTGGGAAGCTGTCATACATTCAACCACATCATCCTTTCAAATTATTTGGAAATGTTAGAAGTGGTCCTCATACAATTTTGATTATTGATCTAGTATCTAGTTTTTATGGTCCAGCTGGTAAAATACGGTATTCAGATGCTGTGGACTACAAGACAGTAATTATTTAGTGTTTACCCTAACTAGGACAGTCTTTCTAGCATGAATATATTTTGTACCATTAAAGGCAAAACTGTGTGGATTTCCCACAAATCCCTGAATTCCTTAGACTCTGTTGTGATCATCTATGAGTTTGTCTAGATACTTAATGATGTATTCGAAATTGTTTTCAACTTATTTTAAGGATTCCACTTTTTCCTGTTTGCAACATATTATAAACTTCTAAGAGAAAGTTTATTTTTCCGTCTAGTTGCTTTCCACAGTCTGTTTCAAAACCATAAATTTTACCGTTCAAAAGTTGCGACGGCCTGACTTATTACAGAACTTTGAACTGATTTTTAAAACAATCTGAGCATATGGAGCTGAAAGAAAAGATCATGGTTTCATCCACACCTCCCTCTAAATGTATAATGTTTGATTTATTCATATTTAAAGTGCTATCTGTATGTATTGTGGAAAAGGAAGTGGAAATCAAATGTTAGTTGCTTGATGTAATATCTTCGTAATCTCTTGGATGACAAGATAGGTCTGAAAAAGAGAGTTGCAAATTGGGTAACTCCTTTACAGTTCTCTACAAAGGTTTCATTTTGTCCTTATTCTGATCTCAAGAAACAAGGCACCTATAATCTCTGCATCATCTCTGAATATAAATAAAATGAGAAAAAAAATTCTGTACATAAGAAGTAATCTCAGTTATGGGAATAACTTATTTGATTTGTTTTTTTAAAGATATAATGAGGCTGGATTTGGTCTTTTGAGAACTCGAGTAATACAGTATATACAGTGAATTTTTTATAATTGCCATGATATTCAGTATCTTGACTCACATAATTAAACCAACGATTTGTTATCTTACAAAAGTTACCCTCATGAATTCACGTTTAAAACCATTGTTTCAAATCAGATTCATGTAATTATAAAAAAGAATTGGTTAACTACCCTATAGGTTGTTAAAGTAAACATGCCTAAATCAAACATTGACACTAATTGACACAATTTTATTGACTGAAAAAGCACTAAGATTTACAGTGCTTTGAAGTATATTACTAATTACCTGTCATATCAGGGTGACTGGGAAACATTCACATATTCAAAACTGGTTGCAAAAAAGCCAGTCCACAATAAATCTATAAATTTTCTCAATGAGAAGAAATATATATATACATATGTATAAATATGTAATGTATAAATACATATGTGTGTATATATAAAATGCGTATATATTTATACGTAACTATATAGTTATATATCATGTATATACATACATAAATGTGTGTATCTATTGTTCTGTATCTATCTACATCTATATCATTGATATGATATATCATTGATGTGGAGGGTAGGGGAGAGTGGTCCACAAGAGTAGAGATTCTCGTATAGCATTCATTAATCAAGAGTTTTCTTTAACTTTGGTTAACTTTTAGAGATCCTCAGAGTAAAAGTTCCCTTGATCGTTATAACTTGAAGAAGCACTGCATGAAATATATACATCTATCTATCTATCTATCTATCTAAATATCTATATCCATGTATCCTTTCCTTTACCCTTTAATTGACAACTTTTAGTATCTTAGAAAACTGTTGTTTTGCAGAGCAAACTGGGGGGAAGTGATTACTTCTATCCCTGTTAGATTAGAATATCATAATATTTTCTATTAGTCTGTATGGATTAAGATAGTCTTGAATTTGGAATCAAAATACCTGGACTTTAGTTCTCTATTTTCAACATGATTGACTGTCTGAGACTCGTAATTTTTTGTGAGGATGTCTAGGAAATGAGATACTATTTGTGAAAACCTTTTATAATCTTAACTGTGCTTTACTGGTGTTCATTCTTTTTATTAGCTATTATCAATCTCAATCTAAGAACCTCTAAAATGTTACCTACATCACTCAGATTTCTTAAACGATATAATGACACATTCCTTAATTCCCTTCTGTTAATGCTTTGGCCTCCCTCTTGCAAAATAGCAAGAAATGTTTAAATGTTCCAGTTCCTAAGAGGTTGAACACTTCTACAAACAACAGTCAGAATAGGGAAAAAAGAAAATTAACGGTTTTCAGCTAATGACTCATATTAGGCCTCTTTGGTGGTCTAAAGCAATGGATTACATCTTTTTATCATTTCTTCCATCTGCCTGTCACAGGACTACTGGGGTGATTGCTAGTTTTGTTGTTAAAAATGTCACCCCCATTTTTTCAGAATCTTTCAAAGTAAACACAGGAAAAGTGGTATATACCTGTCATTTAGATCAAATAAAACAAAGGTTGATGGAAACACATTTCTTGTTTGAAGAGGCTCCCCTGCTGATTTTGTTTATCAGAAAATGGCAAGTTTTTGTTCCTAATGGACTGAAATTTAAATAAAATCTGACCCTGGAAATAAAAGCAGCCATTATGACAAAATAAAATTATATACTTTGGAGGAGAAATTGAATTAGAATGCTGACTTTCTTTGGTTAAATTCTTTTACATAAGGAAATGAGCAAGAGAGAGAAAACTGTTGGATAAAGTGAGCTTTTTAAAAATCAATAATTGCTTCTAATTTACTTTTAAAAACTTTATTCCAGACTTCATAGAGTATCATGAATTATACTGAAATTTGTATATTTCCTTTACACAAGAGTTTAACTAAAGCCAAGAGGGCAAACTGATTTGCATTTTGGTAGTTCTTTTCAGCAAAGAGAATTCCCAAAAGAACCAGTATTTTGATTTCTTAGGTCTAACCATTCTTTAAAAACTGGAGTCAGCCTCCCACTAGCTAGCTATTTTACATTTGGTAGTGTATATATGTCCATGCCACTAGCACAGGGAGATCAGCTCGGTGCTTTGTGTCCACCTAGAGGGGTGGGATAGGGAGGGTGGGAGGGAGACGCAAGAGGGAGGAGATATGGGGATATATGTGTATGTGTAGTTGATTCACTTTGTTCTAAAGCAGAAACTAACACACCATTGTAAAGCAATTATACGCCAATAAAGATGTTAATAAATAAATAAATATTTTTAAAAACCCCCCAAAACTGGAGTCATTAAAAGATCAAACAGCATTGGCAAAAACATACTTGAAAAATGAAGAAAATAGTACAGCTCTTATAGGATTGCATTTGATTTCAACTCAAATTCATCTGAGAGGACAAAAAATAGGCTCTGACATTCATATAATTTCAGAAAGTTTTCCTTAAAAGTTTGATGCTGAGTCTCTCAGAATCATTGCCTCCTCTTCTTAGTCTGCTTGTTTTGACAAAATTTAATTTTAGTCATGTTCAGAAGAATAGTTCTGAATTGACAAAATTTAATACAGTGAAACAATTTTTATATTAAAACACTTTACATTTAATACATTTTGAAAAAAATCAAAGTGTATGCCTGCACTTTGAATAGGTATGTTTGTCCCTTAGAAAATAAATGTATGATAGTTGGCATGGAGAATATAGGAATAATAAAGTCATGGAGTTCTGCAGTTTTCGGAGAGCGTAAAAGAATGTGTAGTCCAAAGCCTTCCCTTTTTGAATAAATAACTAATATTTGGCCACAATAAATTATTTATCTAGGGCTACCTTTATAATTTTGACACAGATCAGAATAGAGTCAACAGCATGTAGTGGAAAGAAACAGTCTTTGTAGTAGGACCGAAAACTAAACCCATCTCCTCTATTTATTAGCTATGCCAGTTTGGACACAATGCTCACCTCCTCAGAGTCTCAGCCTCCTTTTACAGTACAATAGTCCCCACCTTATGTGCAGGGGATACCTTCCAAGACCCCCAGTGGAAGCCTGAAACTTTGGATAGTACCAAACCGTATATATACTATGTTTTTTCCTATTCATGCATTCCTAAGGTAAAGTTTAATTCATAAATTAGGCACAATAAGAGTTTAACAACAATAACTAATAATAAAATAGAACAATTATAACAGTACACTGCAGTAAAAGTTATGTGAACGTTGTCTCTCTCTCTCAAAATACCTTGTACCAATTTAATGCCTTTTCCATCTTAACTAAGCACTTATGATGCACTGTGGCCATAACTTTTGCGGTTTGAGGTACAATAGCAAAACTAGCAAAATTTCTTTTTCCTGTCATCACAATTTCACAGATAGGAGATTTGTTCTTACCAAGGATTTTAGCCACCTCAGCATACAGTCTTTTTTTTTCTTATTAGGTCGAGAACTTTCACTTTTTCACTTAGAGGAAGCATTTTATGGCTTTTCTTTGGCATATCCGAATTGCTGGATCACTACTCTTGTGCTTTCCGGCCAGAATTAAGTAAAATAAGGGTGACTTGAACACAGGCACTGCGATACCACAACAGTGGATCTGAAAACAGAAGGCTACTAAGTGACTAATGTGCAGGAAACACTGGCCAAAAAGGTAATTCATGTCCAGGGCGAGAAGGAGTGGGCTGGTACGAGATTTCATCACACTACTCAGAATGGCATACAATTTAAAATTTATGAATTGTTTATTTCTGAAATTTTCCATTCAATATTTTTTGGATCACAGTTGACCATGGGTACCTCAAACTGTGGAAAGTGAAATCATGGATAAAGGGGGACTACTGTATTTTCCCATGAGTTTGTGTTGAGGATTTGATGAGATAATGTTTTAAAAATTACCTGGCGTGTATTAGATGTTCAATGGAGTCATTAAACAAATATTCATGGAGTAAATAAAATGTATCAGGCTTTGTTCTAGGTGGTGAGGGTGTTGCAACAAAAAAGTATTAACTTTGCTTTTATTCTTATGGAACTTCTTGTCATTTGGATGATCCAAGGCAAAACAATAAAAATAGAAAGACAATTTGAGAACCAGAAAAGTACCGGGAACACTATGGAACTAGATGTAGTGACAGTAAGAATATAGGGGCAGGGAGACTACTTTCCATGTGGTGGTCAGGAAGATGTCTCTCAGTGGAGATTCATGCATGGGATGCAAATGGTAAAAAGTATTAATTGAATTTGAGTTGAGCATGGATTGGAATAAGGCGCAATGGTAGCCATTAGTATTTTCATAGACTTTAGATCTATACATTCCCAGAACAGTGTTGCCTATCATTCCATTATGCCCTTATAAAAGAGTACTAATGGAAGTATTTGTGCATTCAATACTTGTTTCAGATTTGTTTTCTTTTTTTGAGATTAATCAGGCAATGAAATTCGAAAAATAGCATTCTGATGACCTGTAAATTCACTTATATTTAATTACTATAGTTAGATGAATAAGATTTGATGATGTGGGTAGTAAAGTACTTTTGAGTCCTCATCTAAAAAGACATATCCCCTAGGAGGATGGATTACAAAATATATGTACATAAAGTCACTACAAAAAGGTATTTATACAATACACTGAGTATTTCAAAGGCAAGGAATATTAAAACACCATTCAGTTTCTCCCTTTTTTATTTTCAATGATCTAATTGATACAATGTGTCTGTGACTTGCTTAGGCAAATCCAAAAACCACCTAAATGATATCTGAAGAGTCCAAAGTAAACTCCCCACTGTGGAATTTGAGAGTGTTTAGAATCAGGTATTTTTGGACCCCAGCCCATATCATGTTTGGAGTTCATGCCCCCAACCTGTTCTACTCCTATATCCTAAGGGATCTAGTGATTTGTAATCTTTGGTATGTTTCCAAGGGTTGCATCTGGCCCTGCAGGAATCTTCAAATCCTTATTTTTGCATGGCAGAGAGAGAAGACTGCTAAATAGGGTTATCCTGCGCTGAGGAAATGGCTTGAGAAACAAGGAAACTGATTATACCCCATTGTTTCCTGCAGAGAGGAAGTTACACAATTCTGGGAGAACAGGCAATCTTTGTTCTACCACAGTGAAGGATTCAAAATTATGATTTGTTTTCTCCAAGGATTTTTGTTTACAAAACGCAGGAGAAAAAAGGCATACACTCCAAACTCCATGGAATATATTCCATCTGCTTTAGAGGAAGTAGAGAGCTGAATATACTTATAGTCTACAGGACTGAGTGTTTACTAACACAAGAAAAAATCTTCCTCACCTCTGTGACCAGAGTGGTGTGACGATTTTAATCTATAGCTTATAAATTCCTTAGAATCCACAGAAAACACCACAGCTAATCCAATTAGCTAATGCCTGAAATGCTTTCCCTGCGAATTCCGCTGGTTTCGAAAGTACTTTCTGAAAACCCAATTTTTCATCTACTTGTGTATCAGTCAATTCCTGTGTGCATCCAAACTGGATATGCTCAGATTGCTTCAAAATGGACCATTTTTTCTGCCCACTCTGACTCACATGACCCGTTCTTAACGATTAGATTCCTAGGGCCAACATTCTAAAGGGCCACCCTTCTGTGTGTGCAGTTAACACATTTTCAAAGGCCAATTGGCATATGTGCCTTCCTGTGGGGTAATTAGGCATATAAATGTAGTAATTGCATATGCAAATTTCCCAGCCCAAAAAAGTTGAGAGGTTTCAGAATTCTATCCCAGAGTCATCTCTCAACATTTTGGGGGGAATTCCCTTCATTTAAAGCCAAGACTCATGATGGGATTCCAACTAATGTTCATCTGTGACTTCTTTTGTGACTTTTGTATTTTTATATTTCAGAATTTTAAACGATGAATTCCAATTTAAAAATGTGTACTTTTCTCCATTCTCCACATTGAAAATCTTTCTGTATAAGCCACAGGGTGCAGGGACGTAGCTAAGGGGTAGTTGTACTCAGTGATAAGGATTTGTGTGAGGTGTGTGCTCTTAAGCTAAGGAATTGTTGTAGAAGCTAAGGAATTGCTGTGGAAGCTAAGTAATTCTGCAGTGAGTGTCAAGAGACCAGAGTTCACATCTCAGCTCTGGCACTAACTGTATGACCTTGAACAAGACTCACTAATCTCTCTGAGTTACAGTTTTCTTATTGTTATAGGGGGAGTTCTGTGGTTGTCTTGTTTTGTTTTACATTATCTTGCAGTCCCCTTACACTTTAAAAAATTCTATAGGCTGTAAAAATAAAGGTCAAGTTTTTCAGTCATTTTTCTTTCAACACAGAGGGCTGAGATTTCTTGGTGGCATATCAGCATGTCTTCTAAGTGGCTGAGGTACTGAGGCTCTTCAAGTATTTCAAATGCTCTTTCATTCAAGCAGCGTCTCATAATCCCTGGATTCTATCCATTTTCTGTTCTTTGAGGCTTTACTCTTTTGGTTTTTTACCCATTTGGTTGTCCTAGAGAAGAACCTTCCTATAAGGTTTTGGTGAATCAGTTGGTAACTGTGCTTGGGTGTCACGTAGACACCTGTACCAGACAGGACCTTAAGAACTATTTAGTCCCAATTTGTTATTTCTCAATTAACTAGTTAATTTAATTATCTTTCTCTTTTATTGGTTGACTTGTTCTTATCTCAGAAGGCAACTACTTCTATGGCTCATATTTCTTTTAGGGGGTTTACGTTTTTCCCAGTGTTTATTTTTATTATTTCAGCATTAATACAGATTTTTAGTCATTTTGTCCTATTATGCCTCCTTCATCACCATTAGTTTCACAAAGTTAGTCCATCCTGGATCAGAGCTGCCTAAATATACTGTCTTTGCCAAGATTATAGCCTGTATCATAAATGTATTTGTAATATTAATGCAGAAACTATTATTTTAATATACATAAATTTTTGTTGCTTTAAGCAGTCATATCTCTCATGGTTAATAGTCCATCCAAATTTACCATTGCAAAATACTTTTAAAATTTTACTTTTAAAAATATATTCAAGGGGCTTCCCTGGTGGCGCAGTGGTTGAGAATCTGCCTGCCAATGCAGGGGACACGGGTTCGAGCCCTGGTCTGGGAAGATCCCACGTGCCGCGGAGCAGCTGGGCCCGTGAGCCACAATTGCTGAGCCTGCGCGTCTGGAGCCTGTGCTCCGCAACAAGAGAGGCCGCGATAATGAGAGGCCCGCGCACCGCGATGAAGAGTGGCCCCCACTTGCCGCAAGTAGAGAAAGCCCTCGCACAGAAACCAAGACCCAACACAGCCATAAATAAATAAATAAATAAATAAATACATAAAATTAAAAAAAAAAAATATATATATATATATATTCAAGATATTAGACACCTCTACTTTGAACAATCAAGGAATATTAACATTAATGTCACTCTAGAGTTTTGTCCTTTGTCCTGATATAAAATGCTGCTATGATATATACTTACTGAATGTGGAAAACCCACGCCAAAGTAGCTGTTTCTGTCATATTTGTTTAAAACGAATGCCATCTAATCCAAGGTGTTCTATTGCAAACCATCTCCAGCTAACTCTGGTGAATAAAGGGGTTTACTAGTGGGTACTCTGAAAGATACACGTTGTGGAAAATGTTGCCAAGACTCACAGCAACTTCCCCTCTTTGGGGTCACAAGGTCTTAACCTCTCTCTGCAAATCAATTTCATTCTCCTTTTTCCCAAATATTTTTCTCTGCAGTCTCATAATCTCGATTTATATGAGGAATATTTTGTCATGATTTTACACAGAATGTCTTAGATGCACAAGTCCTCCACTTTCTCCCTGTTTCATCATTGCAATTTCCTGCTTGCTTTCTCCACTTGCATTACCCTGGACTCCTTGCTGATGATATTCCTGGAACATGCCAGCCTGACTTTTATTGTTGGGAGTCCCTTCTGCCTGAAGCTCTTTCCATTATATATTTGCTTGGATAAAACTTTCTTATATCTTTCAAAGTCTTTGTTCTTATGTCATCTTACCAAATGAAAACTGTGACTCACCTCATCCCTGCCCCAGCAATCATGTCACCCCTTATTCAGTTTGTATTTTCTTTGTTTCATAGGATTTCTCACTTTCTCATATATATTGCATCATGTCTTATTTATTAAGTTTATGGTTTATTATCTGTCTCTCCCCTAGATCCTAAGCTCCCAAGGGTTGGACCTTTATCTCTTTTATATGCTGATGTGTCCCATTTGCTTCAAAGAGTGCCTAGCACATAGCAGGCTCTCAATAAACGTTTGCTGAGTTAATGAATAAATGATGCCATCTCTCTGTTTAACTCCACAGGACCTTAGAAGTCCAGAACAGGACCGTCATCTCCGTTTAAGTTATCAATTAAAAAAATACAATTCACTCTGCCTAGCCAGTAAAACTTTCTTTCCTTAAGTGTCCACTCGTGATCAAATCTGTTGAGGCCAAAATAACTGAATTCCCTAGCCCAACTCCCATGCAGAAGCTGCTGAGGGCAAGGACATATTCTCTGAAAAGCAGGTTGTGAGGAACTGAGGACTGCCCTCCTGCTGCCATTCCTTTTATGTCAAATATCTGTTATATTAATAGACTTCCACAAAAAAAGATCATATTTGACCTAAGATATTAAGACAGGGTTGACGATTCATCAAATTAGTGCTTTATTTTAATGATAGAACCAAAATAGATAGTCCATGAAAGAACCTGAAATGATTTAGTTGCAGTACTATGTCTATTATATTGGATTCATTCCTTAAAATGTTCTAAACATCTTCAAAGAATATTCACTTGGAAATAGAGAACTCTAGGTTCTAACCTTTGTTTCACCCCATTGTGTGACCTTGTACAAGTCCTCCTGTCACTTTGCTGGCTTTCAGTTCTTCATATGTAAAATGTGAATGTTAGACTAGGTGATGTTATCATTCTACATATGAGTCTATGATTTATATCATTCCTACAAAAGGAGAAAATAATTGGTTCAGGCAATTTTATGAGCAAAAGAAATGAACCAAATAATTTGTTTGTTGACCTATAATTTGTTAGATATCTATTTCCAAAATGAGAGTTGTCATCCATCATCATCATTTTATTATATGATAAAATAAAGTATAGCAATGGTGCCACTTGGATAACTGGTCAAATGCTGATTTCAGTGGTGATATCCATACTGTTCTGATACTTATGCAGTTGGCTTTGATAAAGTTGACATTGACCACAATTAACTGAACAAATGCATATAGAGTGAAATGGAAAAGGATATAAGCATAGAAAAAAGAGATACATATATTCTTAATTTTTCTTTAATAATATTTTATCCAACATGGCTTCTTAATGTAACTATCAATGAATATATATTGTTTCTCCAGCTAGATTATAATATTTCTTAGACTTCTGACTTTATGACATCACCCTCAAGTGTGTCATTCACTGAAGATATTAATAAGATTAGTGATGGAATAATATTCCATGAATTAATCATAACTCCCAATGTTCTTTCTCTATTCCCAGATCCTTAATTGTTAAAAATATTATTTGTGTATATCTTTGACATTCTTTTATTCAGTCTTCCAGTGAATATTTATTAAGGCCTAAGTGCTAAACATTGGGAAACTACATGAATAATACAGAATTCTTACCTTCAGGGAATTTGCATTCCAGTAGATAGGTCTGAATGGTAAACAAATATCAACTCTAGACATACCTAAACAAATTTCTAGGAACAGTAAAGAGGGGGATGGATGATTAAACTTTTCCTTAACCATATGCCAAACACAGGAGATGATGCTTTCTTAGAGTCAACCATATAGATCAGAGAAGCAAGGACTGGCTAATCAAGGCAGAGGGAAGCGTTGTTTGGAGGTGGTGACAGTGAGCCAGGCCCAGTGCTCAGCATTTCATGCATGGAGTTTATATGTGTGCATGTGTGCATGACAAGGTTGTGGGAAAGGGTGGGAAGCACGCACTGACAAGAGAGGCGTTAGCAGAGGGCTTACAATGATTTTGCAGAAGGGAAATTCTAACCAGTGGATTAGCTTCTTCAGATTGACATTTTTAAAATATCACTTCGTCAGGGTGTCAAGAATACCCACTTAGAGCACTCACCTACCAGTTAAGGACGCTGCTGAATCCAAGCTTTGTTCACTAAAATGCTAGCTGAAACCAGTGTGCTTTTTGTCAAACACCAGAGAAAGCAAAAGTTCTCAGCAATCCCATCTCCATCACCCTGCCACCCCTATGCATTCACATGTTATGCTTAACTATTTAAATTGATTGTGTTAGATGGTCTCTGTTTCTTAAGACTAATAAATCATTATCACTGTAATTATTAATAGAGTTTAGTAACTATTTATAAAGCTTTAAAGTATATAAGGTATATCATTTTCATCATGATGCCTATTATGTCTCATAATATGAAAAAAGCCTTAAAAACCTTTCTATTATTTTTTTTTATTGAAGTCTAGTTGATTTACAATGCTGTGCCAATCTCTGCTGTACAGCAAAGTGACTGAGTTTTACACATATATATACATTCTTTTTTTAATATTCATTTCCATTATGGTTTATCCCAGGAGATTGGATATAGTTCGCTGTGCTGTACAATAGGACCTTGTTGTTTAACCATTCTAAATGTAATAGTTTGCATCTACCGACCCCAGATTTGCAATCCATCCCTCTCCCTCCCCCACTTCCCCTTGGCAACCACAAATCTGATCTCTATGTCTGTGAGTCTGTTTCTGAAAAACATTTCTATTATCTTATTACTAGAATTCCTACTCTTGATTCTCTCTTACCTGATGATGTCAATAACTGAGTGATTACCTCTTACTTTATGTGATTCAAGTTGCAGAACAAAAGTGAAAAAGAGGCAGACCTACCATTCACCTGAAAAAGCTCCAAAGGAGTTCTGGGTACCACTCAGGGGAAGGTAGGGGAAATACCTTAGTTGCACACTCTAGTAAATTCAAAATCCAACAAATTTTCTTCTTCTTCACCATGCTGGTTATTTCCTTCATGTGGCTACTAAAAAAGCAGGCTAGCTTTAAAATTTAAGAGGTATTTTGTGAAACCTCCTGCAGGTGATTGTAACGTGTATCCAAAAATGAGACCAATCCCTGTGCCAATTCAATGGGTGTCTGTCTCTCAACCTGAATAAAACTTCCAGCTCCCCTAAAAAGCAAACATGCAAGGAAAAATCAGGTACATGTCACACCACATTTTTTTTTGGCTCAGTGACATTCAGTAATTGCTAGTGATGATATTGAAGATGATATTCTTGATGATGGTGATAGTGATGATGGCAATTATGACGAAGATGATATTGCCATTGTAATGGCAGAAGTTGACCATTCTACTTCATTTTGGGCATATATCTTTTTCAAAATACAATTTAGTGAGCCCCCAATGAGCATGCTTAAACAATCGTACAGCTAATTATGATAACCTTTCTTTTTGAACCATAATCGTAGCTGGAACAACATAGTGCTAAAATATCAATTGAAAGCTTCCAACTTTTAAACCCAGTGTATATTATCTCAGGTTACTATTTTTGATGATTTCTTAATTTGCTCCTACCATAAATGGGGCACACAAAGTCAAGGTAATATTTCCTGCGAGACCAAATATTTCCCACTGAGTGCGTTTTCCACCCAGAGTTATGTGTGTTATGCCTGTGTGTGCACTTGCATGTTGGTTTTAGTTTGGTAATTCTTTTTACATCTTTATTTCCCTCCTATTGATTCCCTCTGCTTATTGGAATCAAACCCTCTTAACAGACATGGGACCCCCCACGGAGCCTGGAGTGGTTTGACAAAAAAAATCCAAGCTTGCTGTTCAATAGGGCTTTGCCAAGCCAACACAGCTCTAATTGCATCTTTCCACTGGTTTACCCCATCCACTCCCCTCCCCACACTGCCTCTCCCTTCTTCCCAATAGTCTTTTGTGTGTACTGAAAAAATGTTATTATAATGAGTACTGTATGTTTACAGTGAGTTTCAGTGGATTTGGTAGCCAAAAATATGTAGATTTTTTTTATTAGCAGTAGCTCTCCAATGGAGATAATATTTATAGAATGAGCTTGCTTGTTTGTACTTTCAAAGATAAATAAAATGAATAATATCCAAACATGATAATCAACATGTCAGTTTCCAAGTACATTGGCATTTAGTATGAATGCTTGTTACATACTTATTCTGTAAAGAGTAAAGGATAGGCATTAGTACCAACTCCCTGGGGAATGGTATTTTCAGCATTATTTCAATATGAACAATTTTCTTTTGTTTATAGCAGGTATAATAAAACCATAGGAGGAAAATGAAAAATTACAAATACATGTAAAGTTTTTATCAAATCCTTCTGGCATGAGAATAGTTTTGTATGTTTTTTGTTTCCTGTCATTTAATCCTCTGAGTAATAGAATATATTTGAAGGTGAATTCTTTAGCATTTCTCTTATCTTCTGTGTTCTCCAGAAGCTTTGAGTATTTGTTCATTACTTAATCTGTTTTTGTTTCTTTCTTGAGAAGGACACGTGATGTCTGCTCCCTCCTGATTTTTCAGATGCATACATACATGTGTGTTCAAATTCTCTAAGACAGAATGAGGATTTTAGGTTACTGATTTCCTAGGTCTTGAACTTTGATGAGAGTTAAGTACCCTGAGCTTCTGTGTGTGGCATGTGGAAAAGAGTTACTGCTCAAGAAGTCTGTCCTGGTTGAGGATCCAGACTCTACCACTTCTCACCACTCTACCTTCAGAATATCATAAGCCTTTATAAACTGTAATCTATGCATTTGTAAAATGGGAATGTGCCACCTCTGATTGCAGTGAGGCTTGATGGAGATGATGTAAGTGGAGCATCTTTCACATAGCAAGCTCTGTATACACACTAGATCTCTCTACTCATCAACCCTTCATCCATGGTTGCTTGAAAGAGGTTGCACATGACCTTGTACTGATGATGTCAGTGTTATTATCACAGGTAATGTTTAAAGTCTTTTGATGGTCTATCCCTAGGTAAGTTATTGTACAAAGCAGTTTGCCATGGTGTGCTGGTAAATCTTTAACAAGAGGCTGTGGGGAAGGGGGTGGAGGATGGGTGCTCTGTTTTGCAATGTTAGCTGATTTTTGTCATGTAAATACACCCACCCCAGTCAACTACAAGCTATTAATGTGACATCACTGAACACAGAGCTGGTAAGTGGTGCCTAGTAGCATATCATTTTACAGCATTTTCACCATACAGATAAAATACACTTAAATAATCTCAAGAATATAGATAATAGTGAAATGTAGTAAAATAATTAGGAATTGATGAATTGTATTTATTACTTTTGTTTTTAATATAATTTATTGAAGTAAATGTTTATGTAATCAGTTAGTTAATAATGGTGGTATCTAACAGTTGGCTTACAGAGTTCCTGAAAATTTCATTTTCTACTCTCACAAGCCAGCACCAGCAGAATTCACCGTACCTCTGCATATCTACCAGCAAGTTCCTGGTCCTTTGAGGTTAACTATATGAGATAGAATTAAAGCCAAGCATCCCTCTAAGGACAGAGTGCACTGATGCAAAAGCTAAGTAAAGCATTTATGTGTGCAAACAGTTAAGGACATGTAAGTGGTGTGGTGTTAAGTATTGAAAGTTTGTGTGTAGATACAATGACCCCTGTGGGAAATCACTACCTCTCAACTAATTAGTTGAGGACAGATCCCACTGGCCAGAGTGCATCCCCAGTAAACTGGCCTTCTTGACAAGACCCTTATGGAATATTCTGACCACCCTGCCCTGGAAGAATCCAAGGGCAGAGTATAGAGCCCACTTATTTACATTGGTCTGTCTCCAAGGGGTTATGTCTTAGGATAGTGGCTCTAGAAGATGGTATTTTAATTTGTTGTTTTAATGAATTTAATTTTTCTTGTTGTATATATCTCTGAAAGTTATTTTGCTTGTTATATCTGTTTGTTTGGCCTTAAAATTGTGCTTGCATGTGTATTTATCATGCAGGTTATACCTATTTATATATCAATAAAGGCAACCTAACTAAGCAAATTAATTTTTTAAAAATACGTATCAACATGAGTAAATCTTGTTTTGGTGTACAAGAAGTAAGTACTGATTAAGGGCATTTAAACAATTCCACTTCTCAGAGGATGGAGTGTTAGTTTTCATTATCTAATTCTTCTGAGACATTTTCCTGTACCATATTGGACAGACACTCAAACCACCTGTCTTGGATGATGTTGCTTAATCCCTTAGAAAGGTAATGTATCTTTTTCTGGGTGTGAGTTTCACCTCCCAGGGTTTCAAAGTATGCCCAGGCCAAGATAATTGATGACCTTATTACCACTATTTGAGCTCTGCTGGTGGCATGCTGAGACTTATTTCCTTGAGGCAGAAAACCTAATGACCCACCCCTTCTATCCTGAATCCAGTGGAGACTTAAAACTCTGTAAATCATAATAATAAAAAAAATAGTTACAAAATGATTCTCTAAAAAAGAAATATACATTTGCATATACCCATTTGCTGGACTGGTAAACTGTGGCAGAGAAGATCACTTGAATAAGATTCTGAAGCTTGATTTTCATATTCTGCTCCAAATATTTGTGCAACATTACTTTTTGCTCTGATTATGAGAGAATATATTCCCAAACTCTCTTTAATTTTAATTACTTGTTAATTGTTTCTCACATTCTTAACCTTGGTTTGGTTGAGTGGCAAGTCAGAATGCTTTTTTAATTCTGTTCTTATTTTCACTGTGAGACAAAAACAAACTGTTTTTCCTTTCTACATGTTCTGAATTTCTTTAAAGTACACAGAGCTCCCTTCAGTTAAATCTAAGAAAAAACATCTATACCAAATTTCCATTATTTTACTGAATGCTTCCGATCACAGCTGCAATGACTATGTTTTTACTAGATTTTATTAGGTTAGAGATGACAAACTATTTTATAGAATAGAAGATATTTTAGTTTTTAATCTCAAGGAATCTTTGAGATTACCTAGTAACTTGTTCTCAATATGTATGCGATAAAATTGAGACTCATAAGAAGTTCAACATTCCAGCCAAGATCACAGAACTTTTTAGTATAAAAATCTGAAATTGCACAGATCTCTTCATCACACCATCCTCCTTCACATTGCTCAAGCCTCCAATTTCTTCCCTTCACAGAATCTTCCCAGGGACTGTTCTTTCTGGCTGGAGTACTCTTTCCCCTGGCTGCTTCTCACGCTCAAGTCCTATCTGGAGGAGTCTACCCCATTACTCTACATCTCTGTGCCTTATATTTTTCCTTGACAATACTAATCACAACTTCTGATTGCTTTCCTTTGCATTTGCTTGTTTAGCTCTTTATTTTCTTACCATATCCACTCTAAGCTTCATGTCAGCTAGACCAATATCTGGTTAGTTCATAACCCCATATCCAACTTCCCTCATAGTACAATAAATAATTGTTAAGTGAATGAAGGAATGAATAAATGAAAGAAAGGAAGGAAAGAGAAAGGAAAGAAGGAAGGAAGGAAGGATGGGAGGGAGGAAGGAGGGAACGAAGGAAGGAGGGAAGGAAGGAAGGAAATCATAACTTTCATCAAATTACTGGTTAAGAATTTATTGGATACGTTCCCACCTGGAAGTAGGGGATGTCTAGGGAGAGTTTGTTAAATGATTACTTTTAAACTGTTTGATTTCAGTCATATAATCGCCTACAATAAAGATGGTAATGCCTGGCAGATGCAATGCCTCTTTCTCTTTCTCCACCAAGGGCAGACATTCCTAACCTATTAATAAGAGATTTTGTTCCCAAACGCAGACTTGAACCAGAGTCTGTCTCAAAACAGAACTCTATGCAGTCATTCTAAATGGATCTATGAAAGCTATTTGACATTTTTGATCTATGTGATATTACTGAATAGTTTTGTTTGTTGACTTTATTTTTGTTTTCTGTCTTTTCATTTTTAGTAAGATGATCAACTATAATGTAGACAGAAAGATCTGGAGATTTTTACATCTGGATGTCTTTGATAATTGTCATTACATGATATAAATGAAACGTATTGAATGAATAACCATGAGTTTTAGAGACATGCATATTCCTAATCACTTATTTATTCTGTTCATGTATACATTCTTCTATGGGTGGGAAGAAAGAAAACTAATGCAGGCAAGTGTAAATGAATTTTAGACAGTTCAAAATTATAGTAACCTGAATCTGTTTACAAAACACATTTGCACATATGCAATCAGGCTGAATTATAAATCTATGGTACTTTGCTCTTTTAGACCTCTGATTTCCTGGATAAGCAAAAATCTTGGGTATTTCTCTTGTGGTGCCTTACTTCTCTTTTTGACAGCCAGCAACCTCTGTAAGATTTGTGCTTCCTCTTCCCTCTTCCAAACTCCTAGTAGAATTCAAGGAAGTGTCCTAGAATCCAGCTTTCTAAGAGTAGTACTGCATTTGCCATACCACGCTTCCTACTAAAACAGTTTTTGGAGGTACTGCTGTCTTCCTGACAATTTGTTCTTTCTTTAAATAATACCGTTTTGTCATATGATCCATCTCTAGAAGGTTATGTAATCTTTTTCTTTAGTTCCCTACTTCTTTATTGTTTCTCACTGTTAAATGTATCATATGTACAAAAGAATATATATAGCATATCCCTACAGCATAATATTTAGAATAAACATACAAATGAATAAATGAAAATAAGTAAATGAGTTTATATGTACCCAGTACCCAGATGCATATACAGAAAATTACCACGACTTGCGAAGAACTCTATTTGTCCCTCTTACGTCCCAGTTACCATTATTCTGCATTTGTGTTAATCAGTACCCTGCATCCAACATAATTTTATTAGATATATGTGTGTTCAAGCACAACAAAAATTTTTACTTTTTACTCAGCTTTATGAAGGTATAATTTACATACAATAAAAGCCTCTTAATTTATGTTTATACTTTGTTGGATTTTGATTAGTATATTCAATATGTCTCTATGTCAAGATGTAGAATTTATCCTTAACCATGAAAAGTTCCCCTGAGCCTCTTTGCCAATAATCCTCTGCCTCCACCATAGACCCCAGCAATCTTTGATCAGCTTTCTGTCATTTTAGTTTTGCTGTATCTAGAATATCATATGCATGGAGTAATACAGTATATCGTCTTCCATGTCTGACTTCTTTTGTTTAATATAACACTAATGAGATTCATCCATTTGTGTTTATCGGTAGTTCATTTTTTAAAGTGTTCAGTACTATTCCATTGTATGAATATACTGTAATTCATTTTTCCATTTTCCATTCAGTTGACAGCCTCTTTGGTTGTTGCAACTGTTTGGCTATTATGTATAAAGATGCTATGAACATTTGCATACTATTTTTTGTAGGGACATATGTTTTTATTCCTCTTGGGTAAATACCTCGAAGTGGGTTTGATGAGTAGCTTGGTAAATATATGATTAACATTAAAAAAAATTGAAACTGTAAAATTGTTTTCCAAAAGGACTATACCACTTTTCCTTCCCATCAACAATGTGAGTGTATCAGTAATTCAAATTCTTGCCAGCAGTTAGTATGGTCTTAGTAGTCTTTTTTATTTTGCCCATCCTAGTGAGTTTGTGATGTTACCTAATTGAGAATTTTATTTGCATTTTACCAACCTGAAATAGTAAGCATATTTTATGATGTTTATGTACAATTTATATATCTGCTTTTTAAATCTTTTGTACATTTTATTTTTAGTCATGTTTGTCTTTTTATTACTGAGTTTTAAGAGTTCTTTATATATTCTGGAAAGAAGTTACTTATCAGATATGTGTTCTGCAAATATTTTCCCCCAGTCTTTTTCTTGCCTTTTCATGTTCTAAATAATACCTTTCAAAGAGTAGAATTTTTTACTTTTGAGAAAGTCCTATTTGACTTTTTTCTTTCTTTTTTCTTTTATGGTTAATATTCTATATTCTATATCTTATCTTAGAAATATTTGCTTTCCTTAAGATAAGGAAAAGATAAGGATAAGATATTCTTCCCTGTTTTCTTCCAGAAGTTATATAAGTTTAGCATTTTTGTTTAGATCTAAATATGATCCATTTTGAGGTAATTCTTTTACATGGATCAAAGTAAGTGTCAATATTTATTTCCTTTTTTATATGAATATTCAGGTCTTCCATGCACCCTTAATTTTCCTTTTTCTTTGAATTTACTATCATTTCTCCATTGAATTACCTGGCTTCCTTAGTTAGAAATCTATATCTAGACTCTCTCTTCTGCTTCAATGATTTATATGTTTATCTTTATACCAATACCACCTTAGCTTGATTATTGTAGCTTTATAGTAAATCTGTAAATCAAATACTCCAAATTTATTCTTCTTTACTGAAATTGTTTTGACTGCTCTAGATTTTGCATTTTCATGCTAATTTTAGAATAAGCTTTTCAATTTCTACCAAAAGATCCTATATGGATATGATTGGAATCATATTGAATCTAAGATTGATTTTTTTATGTTAGTAAGATATACAATCATAAACTTTGTCATTTTAACCATTTTATGTGTACAGTTCAGTGGCATGAAGTACATTCACATTGTTGTGCAACCGTCACCACCATCCAGAACTTTTTCATCTTCCCAAACTGAAACTCTGTACCCATTTAACAATAACTCTCCATTCTTTCCACTTCCAGCCTCTGGCAGCCACCATTCTACTTTCTGTCTCTATAAATTTGACTATTCTAAGTACCTCATATAAGTGAATTTATGCAGTATTTGTACTTCTGTGTCAGACTTATTTCACTTAGAATAATGTCTCAGGATTCATCCGTGTTATAGAATATGTCAGAATTTCATTCTTTTCAAGACAGAATAATATTCCATTGTATGTATAAATTACATTTTATTTATCTATTCATCTGTTGATGAACTTTTGGGTTGTTTCCACCTTTTGACTATTGCGAATAATGATACTGTTAGCATGGGTGTACAGATATTTGCTTGAGTTCTTGCTTTCAATTCTTTTGGGTGTGTGCCCAGAAATTGCTGGATTGCATGGTAATTCTGTGTTTAACATTTTGAGGAACTGTCATGTTGTTTTACATAGTGACTACATCGTTTTACATTCCCACTAGCAATGCAGAAGGGCTGCAATTTCTCCACATCCTTGCCATGCTTATTTCCTATTTTTCTCTTTTTTTAATAGTACAAAATATTTTTTTTCTTTTTCAGTAAAATTTTTATTTTAGATCAGTTTTAGATTAACAGAAACATTGCAAAGATAGTACAGAGTTTCCACATGCCTCAAACTCAGTTTCCCCTAGTATTAACATCTTACTTTAGTACAGTACATTTGTTTTAATTAATAAACCACTATTGATGTCTTGTACTTAATGACCTTTTTTTGTGTGTTACAGGATCCCATTCGGGATACCACATTACATTTAGTTTACATGGCTTCTTAAGCTCCTTTTAGCTGTGACAATTTCTCAGGCTTTCCTAGTTTTTAATGATCTTAACAATTTTGAGGAGTAATGGACAGGAATTATGTAGATGGTATCTCAATTGGGATAAGTCTGATGTTTTTCTCATAATTAGACTAAGAATATATGGTTTTGGGAAGGAAGACCACAGCAGTACGGTTATCATTTTCATCACATCGTCTATTGTTTTACACTTTTATTCTAATAAATTATACTGATATTTTTTGGATTCCTGCAATAAAACCTGATTTATTATTATATATTACACTTTTAAATATATATTTCTGGATTTGATTATGAAAATTATGTTAGAAATATTTGCACCTATATTCATGAGGAATATTGATCTGTAATTTCCTTTCTTTGTGAAGTCTTTGCCTGAATTTAGAATAAGGGTATTGATGGTCTCATAAAATCAGTTTTGAAGTGTTCTCACTTCTGTTTTCTGGAAGAATTTGTGTAGAATTACTATTATCACTTCCTTTTATCTTTGGTAGAATTCACCAGTGTAGCCATCTAAGCCAGGTAGTTTCTTTGTAATAAGGTTTATAACCAGAAATTCAATTTCATTAATATACATAGCGCTATTCAAATTATTTGTTTCTTCTTTAGTCAGGTTTGATCATTTGCGTCTTTCAAGGAGTTGCCATTTCGTATAAGTTATCACATTTATTGTATAAAAATTTTATGCTAGTTTCTTAATATCATTTGCAATTCTGCAGAACGTGAAGTGATGTCAAATTTTTCATTCCTGATGTTTTGTTGTCTCTCTTTTCTTTCTTTTTAATTTTAATTTATCCATCTGTCTAGAGGTTTGTCAATTTTGCTGATCTCCTAACATATTCAGACTTTTGTTTCATTGATTTTTCTGTCCTATTTTTTTTAGTTGCGTTAATTTCTATGCTTACCTTTATTATTTTCTTCCCTCTGCTTATTTGCTTTTAATCTGCTCTTCCTTTCCTAATTTCTTAAGATGGAAGCTCATGTCATTGCTATAACACAGTTTTGGTTTTTATAAAAGCATTGTATTATGAGCTGAAATGTCTTCCCACTGCCATCCCTGTGAAATTAATACGTTGAAGTCCTTAACCCCCAGTACTTCAGAATGGGACTGTGTTTTGAGATAGGGCCTTTAAAGTAGTTACTAAGATAAAATGAAATCATAAGGTGGGTCCTAATCCAATATGACTGGTGTTCTTATAAGAAGAGGAAATTTGGACACAGTGTCTGTGATACTATGATTTATACTAAGAATGTACATTTGGTTTTCATCCCTGTTCCTGGCACAGAGATCTTAAAAACCTTGGAATTTCCTGAGATGAGAGTAATAAAGGTGTCTTTTGTTGTTAGTGAGATGACTTTTGGAAAACACATAAGGTTGGAGGCTGGTTGCTAGGGGAGCCAACCATGTGATTAGAGGGTTGACACTGTCAGTCCCACACCCTTGACCTCCAGGAAGGGGAAAGGGGCCGGAGATTGAGTTTAATCACCAATGGTCAAAGACATAATCAATCATGCCTATGTAATGAAGCCTCCATAAAACCCCCAAAAGATGGGGTTCAGAGAACTTATGGGTTGGTGGGTTCATGGAGATTCTGAGAGAGTGATACACTCAGAAAGAGCATAGAAGCTCCTCACCCTTTCCTCATACCTTGCCCTATGCATCTTTTCCATCTGGCTATTCCTGAGATATATTCATTTATAACAAACTGGTAATCTAGTACGCAAAATGCTTCTCTGAGCTCTATGAGCCAATCTAGCAAATTAGTCAAATTCACGGAGGGGGTTGTTGGAAATTCTGTAGCCAGTCTTTCAGAAGCACAGGTGACAACTTGCACTTGTGATTAGTGTTTAGGGGGCGGGGAGGAGTCTTGTGGGATTGAGCCCTTAACTTGTGGGATCTGACACTAACTCTCTAGGTAGTGTTGGAATTGAGTTGAATTGTAGGACACCTAGCTGGTGTTCAGGAATTGCTTGGTGGTATGGAAAAAAACACACATTGTAATTGGTGCCAGAAAGGAGGACAAGCACAGAGAAAATAGTACGTGAACATAAAAATGGCCATCCACAAGCCAGGGAGAGAGACCTCCTTGAAACAATCCTGCCAACCCTTTGATCTCAGACCTCTAGCCTCCAGAACTGTGAGAAAATGAGTGTCTGTTGTTTAAGCCACCCAGTCTGTGGTATTTAAGGCAGACCTAGCAAACTAATTATTTGATATATTGTGTTTTCATTTTCATTTAGTTTAAAATATTGAATTTCCTTTTCAATTTTTCCTTGACCCATGATTTTTTAGTTTGTCTGGAAGTGTGTTATACAATTGCCATATATTTGTGGGTTGTCATGATATCTTTAATTGATATCAAGTTGTTTCTGTTTGTTTTTGGTGTGTTTAAAGGAACATACATTATATTCCTTACTTTGTGACCCAGAATATGGCTTATTTTGTCAGTATTTTATGTTTACTTGTTAATGATGTGTATTCTGCTGAGTCTAGTGCTCTACAATGTCAACTAGGTCAAATTGGTTGATACGTTGTACAAGTTTTCTCTATTAATACTTTATTTTGGACAACATGTTCTACCAATGACTGGGAAAGAAGTGTTGAAATCTTAAATCATGTTTGTCAATGTACTTCTTTTGTTAGTTCTGTCAGTTTTTGCTTCATGATTTTAATTCTGATATTAGGTACATAAACATGTAGAATTATTATGCCTTTTTGATTAATTGACCTCTTTTTCATTATAATAGGTCCTTCTTTATTTTTGTTAATATTTTTTACTTGAAGCTTACTTTTCTAATGTTACTAAAGACTTTTCAACTTTCTTTTGTTTAGTAGTTGTGTGGTATGCAGTTTCCAAGCTATTAATTTTTTAAATATTTTTTTATATTTAAATGTCTTTGTATACATTTTGTATAAACTTTGTTTATAGCTGAGTCACTTTTTTATACAATCTGAAAATTTCTGTTCTTTATTTGGAATGTTTAAATCATTTTCACTAATGCAAATGTTGATATGGTTGCATTTTAAATCTACCATTTTGCCATTTGCTTTCTCTGTATAAAATATGTTCTTTCTTCTTTTTCCTTCTTTTCCTGCCTCCTTTTGGATTATTTTAATGTTTTATGATCACATTTTATCTCCACTATTGGATTATTATCTATGCCTCTCCTTGTGATTTTAGTACATTTAACAAGACAAATTCTTAACTTTTAGTTTATTTTAACTATTATACCACTTCACACAGAGTGTGAGAACTTTTAACAGTATACCTCTCTTTTATCTCTCTTATCCTTTGTGCTTTTTGGTTGTATAATTTACCTCTAGATGTTATAAAACTCAAAATACCTTGCTATGTTGTTGTTGTTGTTTTTTAAATTTAACGAGTTGACTATCTTTCACAGAGGTTAAAATGAGAGAAAAATTTTTGCACGTGTTACCACTTATTTACCATGTGTGGTCCTCATTATTGCTTTATGTAGATCCAAATTTCCATCTGGTATCATTTTCCTTTTGCCTGAAGAATTTCCTTTAACATTTCTTATAGTTCAGTTAGCTGGTGGTAAATTCTCTCAGCTTTTATTTTTTGAAAAAGACTTCCTTCACTTTTGATAGTTTGTTAAGTATAGATTTCCAGGTTGACTGTTGTCCATTCCATCCTCCCCCCAATATTTAAAGATGTTACTCCATTACCTTTAGGCAAACATAGTTTCAGAAAACACATCTGCTGTTATTTTTTATCTTTGTCCTGTGTGCATAATGTGTCTTTGTTCTCTGGATGCTTTTAAGATTTACTCTTTGTCATTGGTATATAGGAATTTGATTTTGCTATACCTTTAGGTGTTTTTCCTTGTTTATTCTGCATGAGTTTTGATGAGATTTTTGGGAATGCAGGTTTATAGTTTTTGTCAAATTTGGAAAAATTTTGATGATTATTTCTTCAAATATCTTTGGTTTTCCATCCTTCCTCCTGAACCACAGTTACTCATGTATTAGATGACTTTATTTTCATTTCTGTGGTTCTCAGAAACACGCTTCCCTGCCATGACCATATCCTTATCTCTAGAATCTGTGAATACATTCCTTACATAGTAAAAGGGATTTTCCAGATGTGACTGTGTTAAGGACAGTGAGGTGGAAATATTGTCCTGGATTATCTGAGTGGGCCCAGTATCACATAGTCCTTTAAAGCAGAGAAACTTTTCTGACTGTGGTCACAAAAAAGAGATGTGACCATTAGAGCAGTGGTCCCCAACCTTTTTGGCACCAGGAACCTGTTGCGTGGAAGACAATTTTTCCACGGACCGGGGCAGGGGGATGGGGGATGGTTTCAGGTTGATTCAAGTGCGTTACATTTATTGTGCACTTTATTCCTATTATTATTACATTGTAATATATAATGAAATAATTATACAACTCACCATAATGCAGAATCAGTGGGAGCTCTGAGCTTGTTTTCACTTGCCACTCACTGATAGGGTTTCGATATGAGTCTGCAAGCAATTGATTTATTATGGGCTCTGTGCAGTCAAACCTCTCTGCTAATGATGATCTGTATTTGCAATCTGTGAGTCAGAGGGATATGACATGAGGATTCAATCCACTGTTACTGGTTTAAAAATGGAAGAAAGAAGCTATAAGCCAGGGAATGTGGGTAGCCTCTAGAAACTGTAAATGGCAAGTAAATAGATTCTACTATAGAACCTTTGGAAGGAGTGTAGTCCTGCCTGCACCTTGATTGTAGCCCAGTAAGACCTATGTTGGACGTCTAACCCACAGAATTGTAATATAACAAATTTGTGTTGTTTAAGCCACTAAGTTTGTGGTAATTTGTATGACAGCAGTAGAAAACCAGTGCAGTCTCGCAGATTTCTAATGCACCATTTATCATTTTTCAGCGTTTGTTTTTCCCTATGCTTTATTCTGAGTAATTTCGATTACTGTGTCTTTAATTTACTTTTCGATTTACTGTGTTCAAATTTACTCTTCATTCCTTCTGCAGTGTCTAATTATCTGTTAATCCCAACAAATGTATTTGCCATTTAATATATTTATTTTCATCCTAGAAGTTCCAGTTGAATGTTTGTATCTTCATTCACTCTCCTCATTATATCCATGTTGTCCTTTACATCCTAGTATAACTTTTATGATGGTTAAGATTCTTGTCTCCTAACTCTATCCTCTTCTTAAACTCTAGGTCTGTTTCTATTAAATTTTTTTCCTGCTTCTTCATATGCTTAGAAATAATTTTTGGATGCCAGACATTCTAAAATTTAATTTGTCCAATGCTAAAGTTTGTAATACTTCTTTAAAGAGGGTTAGACTTTGTTCTGGCATGCTGTTAAGTTACTAACAGATCAATTTCATCCTTTTGAGCCTTCTTTTAAAGATTTATTAGATAAAAGGCAGTAAAACATTTATTCTAGGGCTAATTTAGCCACTAGTGGAAAACTTCTGAAGATTCTAACCAATGTTTAATTTTTTTCAATGAGGTTTTAACAATCCTGTCTAGTGATAACTTGAAGTATTCCTAGTTTGGTTTTTTTGGTTTTTTGTTTGTTTGTTTGTTTGTTCGTTTGGTGCTAAGAATCATTAGGTTTACCCCAATCTTGTGAGGTATTATGCCATGCATGTCCAGATTAGTTCAGAGCCAAATACACTCACTGAGACCCTACTGATCATACTTTGTGTATTCTTCTGCTATTTCTTTTTGCTCAATATTAAATTTAGAGATTCATACATGTTGTGGCATTAACTATCCTCATTTGTTCTCTTCTCTATAATATTATACTGTATGAATATATCAACAGTTATCTATTATCCTATTAATTGTTCACTCCTCATATTTTGCTGTTACAAAAAGGTCTCTACTAACATTCTTAAACATGTCTCCTAGTACTCTGAGCAAGAGTTTCTTTAAGATATATTCTTTGAAGTATATTGAATAGAACCAAGAATACAGTTCTTCCACTTTACTAAGTATTGCAAATTGTTTTCCAAAGTGGTAGTCCCAATTTATACTTCCACTTGCAGTGCATAAAATTTGGTCTGATTTAAAATTTTGACATTGTGATGATTTGAAATAGTTTGTTATTGAAGTTTTAACTTGCCTATCTCTGATTACTAAGGGCATTAAGCATCTTTTCATATATTTATTGATTATTTTTGATTCCTCTTCTGTGAAATGTCTTTTTATATTTTTGCCATTTTTTTCTAATGGGTAGAATCTTTTTCTTATTAACATGGAAAATTACCCTGAATACTAACCATTATTGTTTGGCATTCCAAATATCTTCTCATTTTTTAAAAAATCTACCTATATAAATTTTGATAAATAGAAATGTGTAATTTTATTAAAGAATAATTTATACAAATTTAGCTCTATAGTTTTGGGGGTTTTGGTCTTCCTTGAGAAATTATTCCTTAGCTCAAGGTCATAAGTATATATCTAAATATTTTCAAATGGTACTTTTACATGTTAGGTTTTGGTTCATCTGAAATAGCATCTTATAAGGTAGAAGTTCATTTGTGTTTTTACATTTTCCATCATTTCCAACCATGATCTGCAATTGCAACCTTATTACATATGTGTGTGCATATAAACACATGTATATGCACATATATACACACATATACATATGCACATATACATATATAGTGCATGGGTTTATATATTAGCTCTTTTGTGCAATCTTCTAAACCTGTATTAATATTGAACTCTCTTAATTAACACAGTTTTATGGAACCCTAACTCTTGAAACCTAAGTCAGACTTCCCTTTTTTAAGAGTGTCTTGGTTACTCTTGTGGTTTTCTCTTGTATATTAAACTCAGAAAAACATCTATAAAGCTAAAAAAAAAAAAAAATCTCTTGAATTTTCTCTGAAATTGTACATGATCCATAGGTTAAAGTAGGGAAAATTGATGTTTTAATAATGAGCATTCCTATCCAATGTATTCTATTCCTTAATATGTTTCATTATTATTATTGTTATTTACATTAAAAATATGTGATATCTTTCACGAAATTTTGTACAAATTACATTATAGGCCTTCAAACTATTATAAATAGTAACTGTAGTAGTTGACCCATGACCCTTGTAGTAGTCCCTTGACCCGTGGGTGGGTAACTCCAAGGGGCACCCCAGGTTTCCTCAGCAAAAGAAACAACTTGCTTGATAATGCCTACTTTAGTGACTGCCTTCTCTTCCCTGTATCACTTTTGCTCTCTCCTACTAGTGATTCCTGAGATTAAGTTCAAAATAAACCTCTCTCTCTCTCTGAGAGAGACATATATGTCTATATGCATATATATATTAAATTTGTACAAAGTACATTATAGGTCTTCAAACTGTAAACAGTAACTGTAATGGTTCTATGTCTGTGTGCATATATATATATATAATATATATATAATTTTTCTATGGGAAAAGTAATCTTTAAAGCTTAATTTTAGAGAAAAGAATAACAACGTTAAGAATCATTACGTTAGTAGGTGTTCTACACCCTAAGTGGGTTTAAAGAAAATTTCTTTTTTTTTTTTTTTTTTCAGTTCACATTTTTTCAGATGAATTCATTATTATTTTCACATAGATCAGATACAGGCCCACCTCAGTGGCGTGCTAGTGGATAATTAATTTCTTAGTAGAGTGCTCAAAACAAAAGCACAGTAACATTCAGAGGATTTTAGTAATAATGGCCAGAGTGATGTGGTGATTTAGAGCCAAGAGAGTTCTGCTCATTAAGGTACTCATAGCAGAAAACAGCCATCTTTTCCCATGAGCCTGTTTTTGTAGGTCCCTGGCTTCTCCTGTGGCTTTGTTAAACACAGTAATCTGAAATGGGCTTATGGACTTTTCCAATCCATATTAGCATGCATCTCTTGTAAACAGCTGGTAGTAGGGACTTGCAGCCTTCCGTGGAGAGCAACTCTTACTAAAATCAGTAATAGAGCAGTGGAAGTAAAATCACAGAGGGGTAGAAAGCAAGCACACTAAAATATTAAAGTCCAGCTGTGAAAAGCTTTCCAGGGTATTTTTTTCCATATCAAAATGTGTTTTAAACACTTTTTGAGTATTATTATAATTAACTATAGTCGCTTTGTAAGCAGTTCCTTTTGTAAGTGAAAAACCTACCATCACTTAGAGGGTACTCGTTTTTGACATTGAGCTCTTAAGTGGATAATTATATTTATTGAGAGGTGATGCTCACTTGACCACTTGGTATTTTGGTTTAGGCCAGGGGGAAACAGGTGAAGTGTTTTTATTTATAAGGAAACAGATATTGCTATTGTGACTCCATTTCTCAGGCGCAGTTTGTTAACTAAATCTCTGTTTCCAGCAACTACAATGTTCTTCTCTTCCTTGTTCTTGGAAAATTAAAAGCTTCTACCTTAGGAAAGTGAATGATACATTATCCACTCGCTCTAAATTGAACCCATTTGGAGCTATTTGCATCTTATAGAACCTACAGCTGAGTGCTGTGCTCAGAGGTGTAATGAGAGGTTGTCACAACACACTGGAGGTGGCCCCATAACAAAATGATCCCCTGTCAATCCCCTCACAGGAAATGCTTTGGCAACCTGTAATTCGGCCCCAGTATTAACATCCTGCCTGGGTTTTGTTAAATGGCACCTTCTAGGAAGTAGAGCTGGGGAACTTGTGTTTAATAATGTTTTAAGAGGAATATTTGATGGAAGTTTTAGAAAGCATCACATGGGGTTAACAGTGATTTGTCATTTGTTTCTAATTAAAGGACCTAATCTCTTATCACTGAAGCAGTCGTTTTTTTATACTAAAGGCACACATGTGAATGGAAACGTATTAACGAGATGTCATACTGCATAGTCATTTAGTGTTTTGTTTAACTTAAACATAGCAGAAAATGTGTGTCTAAGTAGACACATGTAATGACATCCTGATAGAATTATAATTTCCTGCATTTGCATAATCTTCAGTAAAATTCACACTAGGTTCACCTTGCATTGCTAATTTCAGTTCCCAAATCTGCCTTTTTAGAAAATTAAAGTAAAGCTAGACCTAAGTACTAAAGAAGCAGAAAGGGCTTATTGTTAGTTTCCTTCAAATTAAAACTGGAATTGTAATTTAAATATTTGAGTGCCAGGTGTTCTAAAAAGTGACAGGAACCATTCAAATTGACAGAAAGTTTTGCATTTCCTGAAGCTATTTAAGATCTTCTATGCTAAATCATCCCGGGAGCTTGGCAGGTCTTTGGTCTGAGCTAGAGCTGAAATGTGACTTCTGGGTCTGGGAAACTGTTTGATCAAGTGCCCTGGTGTGTCCAGGTCCAAAATTCCATGAGCTATAACTTCCAAGAGTCAGTCAGGTAATTAGGCAGTGAGAGAAGCAGCAGTAACAACCATATTTAACTACCCCCTGATGTATACCACGTGACTCCATTAGCCCAGCAAGACAGCTCTGGATGTGAGTTAAAATCAGGTGATCTCAAAATAGTTTAGGGATGTGGAAAGACATTGAAGTTGAATACCTCAGACATTGACAATGAATACCTCAGATTATTAGTGTGGTTGCCAGTAGGAAAACCTAATTATTCTAAGGCCTGGTTAAAAGGTATTTCAGAAAATATCTTCCAAGTTCTGTCAACATGGCATATTGTGCTTCAGGGATCCCATTCATTTAGTTAAAAAAAAATATTCATTGAACCTTACCATCAGCCAGACATTGCTAGGAACAAAATGATGAGTTTCTCTACTCTCATACATAACAACAAATTTTTTTACACAAGTAAGTGACTTTCTACTAATACAAATAAAATGAAAGTTGTTTTTTCAGAAAGATGAGACACAATCAATGCAATGGACTTTTTTTTTCCTTTTTGCAAACCTGTCATCCCTTTAATTGTTCTTAAGCTCAGCTAGGGTCTAAACATCATAGTAGCTTTAAAGGTCTCACTTGGCTACACACAGGTACTTACCCATGCCCAGTTAGATACAAAATAACCTAGCAGATTAAAAGGGAATAGATTTTACAGTTTAAAAAGGCAAACTATATATGAAGTGCAGACTACAGTTGGATTAATTTTGTAAAAGGTGATAGCCAGCAAGGATAATTCAGGTACTAAAATGAGTAGTTGTGAAATTTCACTGCACAGAAATTGTACATAGAAACTTATAAATGTAGATTCTTCTGCCTGATCCTAAGGGATTTCAATTCAGAAATTTTGAGTCTTGACTGGAATTCGGCCTTTTCCACAGGCTCCAAAGATTATTATGAGTTAGCACATGACCAGGCTTGAAATACTCTGTTTGGTTATCAATTTTCATATTAAAGTTGTTTGGGGCAAACTCACTGTAAACTTTAATATTACTGACAAAGATGTTTTTTTATTCATATATACAGAATGAGAGCTAATATGTGTTCTTTTTCATTTATTTAATATATTAAGTAGAGTTCAAGTTCACATTTGTAATTCCCAGAAGGCAGCTAAAAATTTTTTTGGTGATTTTCCTATACATTTTGCCATTTTATTTTCTATAGGCAAGCCCTAGCAAACATACTATCTCCATGGGGCAAAGGTGCTACTCAATATCAGAAAAAAAAATTAACTTGGAAACCAAAAGCAATCAATTTTGTGATTGACAGTTGTGGCAGATTTTCTTGATCCTTTTGAATTTTTTAATTTATTCTTTGAATTTTAATGAAAGCCAATGGTATCTTAGGTATACTTGTGGAAGCATCATATTTTTAATTTATTTAAAAATTTTTTTTATTTTAAATTGAAATTGTTATTGATATAATTGTAAATTCACATACATTTGCAAGAAATTAAACAGAGAGATCCTGAATATGTTTATCTAGTTTCACCCAATGGTAACGTTTTACAAAATTATAAACTGTAACCAGGATATAAATATTGGTACAATCCACTGGTTTTCAGATTTCCCTGATTTTACTTGTGTTTATTTGTGTTTGTACATTTTTTAATGGTATCCCATTATTACATATTTTTTCACTTTTGACACTTTGTACTACTTTTCTTTCTTTTGTATTAAAATTAGACAAGAGAATATAAACTAACTTAACAGAACACATGAGGAACCACCACTCAACTCTAATAATAAGGTTGAAATTCATTTGTGTATCCCTTATGTATTCCTTCTCCTTCCTCTCCCCTCGGAGGTAAACACCATCCCATATTCAATATTTTAATATTTCACTACACATATAGTTAGAAATAAGCAATACATGTTAAAGTTTTGCACGTGTCAAACTCTAAACAAATGGTCATAAAGTACCTATGGTATTCTAAATGTAAGCATAGCATAGTGTATGTATGTACCTTGAGTTGAGCCTTGAGGTTATTTCCATTTTACCATGATTACAACTGAGGCTGCAATGGACATTCCAATACATGGATAGATGTTGGGGAGTTTCTCTGAATGTATGAATAGTAGTGGACTTGTCAGATGATAGGGTAAGGGCATCTTCAACTTTCCTGAATATTAGTAAATAGTTCTCTATACTGGCTGTATATTTACACTCAATAGAAGTGTACTGGAGTTCCGGTTTGTCTACATCATTGCATTGTCTAACTTTTAAATTCTTTCTCAATCAGATAGGCTCTGTACTTTTCAATTAGAAAACCAGAATTCCCACATTTGTAAAATGAAAAGAATAATAATATCTATTTCACAAGTTGTGATTAATTCTAAATGTGAAAATACATATGAAAGCACTTAGCACACTGTCTGACACCCAAAAGAAGTTCATGTGTTTTATATCAAAATGTGAAAAAGTGCAAAGTGTTCTGCTTTAAACTCAGTTGATCAGGATGTCTTCTTAGGTGATATGTTTGGTGATGCTTAATTATAACCCCTTGCATTGGGGTTGATGGTTGAACATATTTAATGACAGCAGGCTCATGCAATATAGCACTGATTCTGACTGTTCTTGGAGCCTAAGTGAACAGTACTCCTCCAACCCCCCAAAAGTCTATGACCTAGTCCTACCTTAGGAGACATGAGACTGTCAGAATTATAAGAATGCTAAGACCCTGTGAGCATCTAGAAGATGTGGTCCTCTAACAGGAGACTGCAGGCAGATGGATGGAAAGGCAAGGATAAATGAATGAGTTACAATGTTACCTTGAGATTCTAGAATCCTGTCACATCCTGAGGACATGCCAAGGACTTAGTTTCCAGGGGCAAATTAGCTTTGATCTCCAGCCACATTTTTAGAATGATTAGGAATCTAGTATATTTCCAAAGATGAGCAATAATATCTTTGCTCAGAAATTAGCAGACTTCATCAGAAAATATTTTTCTGGAAGTAATCAGCAGACAAATAGGCAGGCAGTATGCAACTGTTGTTAAGAGAATGACCTCTGAAATCAGAAAGCTTTGCCAACTACCAACTGTGTGATCTTGGAAAAGTTATGTAACCTCCTTTGTCAGTTTTCTCATCTTTAACAGTATTTACAATGTGAGTTTATTATGAGGATCAAGTAAGATATTTTATCAAAAGAAAAAAGTACACATGAATGTCTACACTGTACCAGAATTTCAGTCCATAAGGAGTAATTCTGTGGTGACTTGGAAGTGACAAAAACTGAGAGAGAAACCAACCGAGCCACATTAGAGTTCAGAATAACTCAGTCGAATGTGAGAGACTAAGTGTGGCAGAATGGACAAAGTGAAATTTTATGCATTCGGAATTTTAAAACCTCAGAAAGAGTGAGATAGAGAAACTCTCCCAGCAGCCAAGCCCACTTATCGGGAGGTGATCAGTCAGGTTCCTGGAAGAAAACCAAAATCACCCAGCTCTGGGGTTTAAAGAGACTTTATTTACAGAGGTATGAGTAGGATCAAAGAAATTCTCAAAGAATGGAAACAGGAACCCAGGGAATAAGGAGAGCAAGAAACCACTGCTATCCCTGGCCTGAAGTGGCAAGGGAGGGACTGGTGTTTCCAGAGCTTAGGGAGAGCTAGAGCCTCCAGAAAGGAAGGCTCCTCCAGAAAGGAAAGCCTGACAGAAGCTGTGGCTGAAAAACAGCTCCTTGGAGCTCCATGTGTTTAAAAATCACCTTGGGTTATTGTTAAAGGGCAAGTTCTGTTTCTGTCTCTCTATGGTATTTGAGCCCATATTCTGCAGTTTTAATAAGCCCGCAAGTGATTTGCATGCTACCTGTTCCATCCTTGGGCCACGCTATAAGAAGCAAGGTCATAGAGAAACTTAGTCACTGCCACATCCAGGGCATCCAAGCAGAGAAGCATCTGGAGAAGAAGTGCCCCTTGTCCATGAGTTAATAGCTGATGATCTTTTTTCTCCTGTATCCTATGGAAACTATATATAGGATATAGTGTCCTGGTGTAAATTGTATTCAGAGTAGGTGAGACCAAAGGTCCCTTTTCTTTATATGATACTATAGTGTAAGACTCATTAAACCAAAACTAAAATTACATTTAGGGAAATGAACAGAACATAGAGAAAAACATGATTTCAAATGCAGTCTTAAGACACATTGCCATGAAACAAGCATCATGTCTTCAAGACTTACTACAATTAGGCTTAGCGAAAGAATGGAAAATATAGACACCAAAATACTGTTGTGCCTATTTCTGGATAATAGAATATGTACAAGCGATTTTTATTTTCTTCTTGTTTAGATCTATTTTTCATTGTTTTTACACTCAACATGTATTATAATTATTGCAAAAACAATATAAATTACAAAAATGGACAATTACAAATATTTGATCATGTTTAAATTCAAAAGAAGCTTTCTGTGTATAGTTCTATTAAGTGACAGATACCTCTAATATTTCAAGGAAAATATTTAAAACATGAATCATTACATTACTCACATGTGCAAAGCCTTCAGAGTGTCATAGTAAAATAAACTTTTGTATCACAAATAAATCATCCAAGTTGAGACTGAAAGCTTCTATATTGCTTCCCAAAGCTATTGATAAAACAAGTACTTTATAGAAAATGAGTTGCTGGAGAAACGAACACCATGTACCACTTATTACAGATGATTCTTTACCTGGTCAGGCAAACATGGGTGTTATTATATACACAGAATAGAAGAGAAAAAGACCATAAGCTATTAACACATGTACAGAAGAAGAGCTCTTTCTCCCCAGCTGTGGGATTGTCCTATAATTCAACATTTGACTCTGTTCTTCCCAATCCTTCATTCAAATAAGACAGCACTTCTTATTGTTTAACAGTCACTTTTTTTTTACAGCTGACTTCTACAACTCTTAACTTCTACTTTGATATAGACTCCAAGTTTCTTTAACATTTCTGAGCATTTTGATATAGTTCTTCTGTTGATGTCTACTTTTGAAAAGAAAAGCATGGGGGAGGAGGCAAAAGAAATAAAGAAAGTAAAAAAAAAAATCATCAAAGAAAGATGCAAGTGTATCTGCTACTTTCCTAGGTCTTATATGGGGAAATAAGCATAAGTGAGATTAAAACTGAACAAATAAACAAGAATCAGAGAATCATTCTTGATGGCAGTATCTTCAAAGTCTTGAGAGAAAATGATTTTAAAGTTACTAACATTAAATGGCATGGCAAAACAAAGGCATCTCCAGAAAAGTGAAGACTCAGAAAATTTCCCTACTCAAAGCTGTACCTGAAATAAATTCTAAAGCTGGCACTCCAGCAAAAAAAAAAAAAAAAAAATTAAAAAAAGATATGGAACATAAGAAAGAAGATTAAGAAAAAACTAGAAAAGAGTACATAGCTAAGACTAATTTTTTGTGCACAATTATAAAATAATGAATTTTCTAAAAGTAAAACTCTTTGAATTAAACATGGGTGATAGCAAGTGGGGGAAGGAAAATGAAAGTATGTTAATGAGATTCTTACATTGCGGGGAGAGAGGAGATGGGAAAAAGACAATGGATAGTGAATAATCTACATGTCAATCCCTTGTTTCTGCCGCTCTTGAGCATTACTTTGGAAGTTAAATTCTATGATAATATCAAGAAGAAAAATTGAGACAAGAAAAAGATAAAGGAAAATGACACCATTATTTCTAGATGATATAGTAATATTTCCAGATGATCTGAGATGACATACAAACAACTAGAAAAGAAAGTTCAGTAAGATACCTGTTATGAGATCAAAGTTAAAATTAGTAGCTTTCTTAAGCATCAAGAATATACAATAGAAAATGTTAAGGAAAAAAGAGTCCATATACAAATAAATAGCAAAACCAAAAAAGCCAAATATGTAAAATAAATATGAAGAGAAATGTGAAAATTCTCTACTAAAATAACTACAAAATATCCTTAAAGATGTAAAAGAGAAAATATTTGCAAATGATATGACCAATAAGGGGTTAATATCCAAAATATATAATCAGTTCATACAACTCAATATCAAAAAATGAACAACCTAATTAAAAAATGAGCAGAAGACCTTACTAGACATTTTTCCAAGGAAGATATGCGTATGGTCAACAGGCACATGAAAAAATCCTCAACATTGCTCATCATCAGAGAAATGCAAACAAAACCACAATGAAATATATCTCATACCTGTCAGAATGGCTATCATGAAAAAGTCTACAAATAACAAATGTCGGCCAGGATGTGGAAAAAAGGGAACACTAGTGCACTGTTAGCGGGAATGTAAATTGGTGGAACAACTATGGAAAACAGTATGGAGGTTCCTCAAAAAACTAAAAATAGAACTACCATATGTTCCAGTAATTCCACTCCTGGTATATATCTGAAGAACATGAAAACACTAATTTGAAAAAATACATGCACCCAATGTTCATAGCAGCATTATTTACAATAGCCAAAATATGGAAGCACCCTAAGTATCCCTCAGCAGATAAATGGATAAAGAAGATGTGGTATATATACACAATGGAATACTACTCAGCCACAAAAAAGAATGGAATTCTGCCATTTGCAACAACATGAATGGACCTAGAGGGTGTTATGCTTAGTGAAATAAGTCAGACAGAGAAAGACAAATACTGTATGTTATTACTTATATGTAGCACCTAAAAAAGTAAACGAATGAGTATAACAAAACTGAAACGGACTCACAGATTTAGAGAAAAAACTAGTGGTGACAAGTGGGGAGAGCCAAGATAGGGTTATGAGATTAAGAGGTACAAACTACTATGTATAAAATAAGCAAGCTAAAAGAATATATTGTGAAGCTCAGGGAATATAGCCAATAGTTTATAATAACTTTAAGTGGAGTGTAGTCTACAAATATATTGAATCACTATGCTGTACATGAGAAACAAATATAATATTTTAAATCAACTATACTTCAATTAAAAATGAACATGTAAAAGGAAAGCAGAATAAGTGGAAAACATATATTATGTTCTTAGATAGAAAAACTTAATACGTGAAATGTCAATTCTCACTAATAACACCAATCTATACATTTCTATGCTATTTCGATTGAAATAGCCACAGAATTTTTGTAGCCTAATATTTTGATTCAAATTCCTCTAGAAGAGAAAATACAAGCCAATGATAATCCATGACAATATTATAAAATTATTTACTAAACACTTGTATAATGTGTATTATTTCCTTGTCATTATTCTAAGTGATTTATAGAAGCTAACTCTTTAAAACATAATAGATTTATGAGGTAAGAATTATTTGCCTCCATTTTAGGGATTATACACATATAGAAGCACATACATATGAAAGACTTCATGACATATTGTTAAGAAGAATAATCAAGTTACAGGAACATCCTGATTTTGTAATGCCTCCATATATATGTCCATTATTTGAAAACACATGTTATATTTGTAGGTTTAAACACACACACAAGCACACATATGCATGTTGTATCCATTATATCCATGACGTAAAAATACATACATATATAGATACATACAAATATATACACACAAAATACATGCACTTCTTATTATATTTAGAAATGATAGGAGGGATGTTTAGTCAGCAAAATTCAGAAACTTAAAATCATCAAATCTTCCATTGAACAAAGTCTTTTTTAAATTCACAAGTAGCCAATTTGCATTTCCAGTTGGGGAGCCTGAGATCAGCTAATGGATATTCCTTAGGAAAGAACTGAAGGTATATATACCGAGAGACCTAAGCTACAAACTTGTGTTTTCTATGAAAACTAAAACCAACATATGTCTCTATCCTCTATTTAAACAATCCTATAATCAGACATATTTTTGTCCCTTTTGTGTTTCTATTGTGATAAAATTAAAAAAAAAACAAAAAACAAAACTTAGCTGCCTGTTTCACGTAATACTTGTTTCCAAGAGATAATAATGGGAACTAACTAAGCAGCTTATTTTTCAAGATTGACAGCTTACTCATCAATACCCAGGGCTCAGTGCCCATGATCCATAGCTCTAACATCATAAACCCTGCCCATCCCACCCCGGCTCTGTCTTCAAGACCTAGCCTAGAATCGTCTGGACCAGGCACAAACCCTGTCAAGGTAGCATTCTTTCTTACTGCACAGTCTTAGCTTTTTTTCCATCAGCAGGTGTTTCTGGTGGTCTTTTAGGGAATTGATGGTAGACACCCAGTCACTGCAACACCAAAAGGCCCTTGATATGAACTGATGCCTAGTAAGACTTTATTACCTATGAAACAAGTGATACATCATTATTATTTCGGTAACAGTATGTCTTTTCCCAGCTATAGACACTGGGAAGGCCTCTTTCCTTCTTTTCCAGTAACACTTCATTGGTCTCTACCTCAATTGCATAATCACTGTGATACATTAATAAATAACATGGTAACACTGCAATTGGTGTATCTAACATCAAATTCATCAGTTCATAATGAATTTCATCCTTCCTACTGAGCTCTATATTTTCTCCTGTCTTATTCTCAGATCTCAGATGTGTGGTGATTGGTTTCTATTTTGTACTATTTCTAAGAATTTCTCCGCAGGAAGGTGTGATTCTAATTATCGGTCAAAAGAAATTGCAAGCTAAGACTGTGTGGTGTCAGGCACCCATGAAAATATGTACGTTTTTCTTTTCTGGTAAAGGAAAACATAACATTTGTACCTATCAGTACCCCAGCTTGAGGTAGTCATAGGATGAGAGTTAGAGCCAACCATCGTATTTCTCTGTCTGACCTCCCCTTACCTCCACTCAGTATATAGGGTGGAGTTCTACTTGTCTCTAAAGCAATTGTTGGGATTTCCACAGGGACATCATATTAGGAACCACCTCGTACTGCCAGCACGTGGAATGTAAATCTTTTCCATTGTTTCTTTACTGGCTCATTGTGATGATGCTTCCATTAACTGCCAGTAACTAAACGAATCACACCAATATCTGCATAGGTTTCAACTGCTGATGCTTAGGCTCATAGAAGTCAAGAGAAGGCTGCTATTGCCTAAGGCCAGAATCATGGATACCTTTGCCAGTAGCTCACATTTTTCTCTAGCCCTAGTCCTGAAGGGGTCACTGCCATCCCCAGCATAGCTACTGCAGGCAGTAATACTACGGCCGTCATCTCTAACTCAGCCATCTGCCATTGCCAAGCTTACTTCAACCATGAGACGTCCACCAGTGGTGAGATAGTGCTTTCAGTGTCCATGGGAATGATAGAGAAATGAGGCTTATTCATTCACTGTACCCCTTCCTCAAGAGTCAGGCCTGAGTGCACAGGAGATAGGCCAGCGGAGATAGGGGTGAGCCATATCATTTCTCTGTGAATCACTCTTGGTGAACACAGCCTTTTTCTTTCTTTCTTTTTTTTTTTTTTGCACCAGCTCTACTCTCTTTTCATTTAAGGCGTTCACTGTCTACATACCCACATTCAAACAGTCCATCCAAATTGACTTATAATTAGCCCATTTGACCTGGCCTTCAGATAAGTGCAGATCTCCTTGAAATCTAAAAGGATGTACTATTCAAGCTGAATATTAAAAAAAATGGTGGGGAGAGGAAAAGGAAATTCAGAAAATTGTCTTCTATCTGCTTTGTATTTCAGAAACTGCTCTCAAAATAAGTTCTAAAGGAAAAAAAAAGAAACAGACACAAATACTAGTATCATGCTGAAAATAGTAAAAAAAAAAAAAAAAAGATTGTACATACATTAGGTTTATAGTAGAATTTACAGAATGGCAAGATAAAGCAGCTACAAGGCGTTCTGCCAGCAGGCTGCACAGTGCTGACTTCTGCAGTGCAGGTGAGTCTGTGCAGCAAATCCTTGGGAAAGAGAACGATGGGGTCTAATGTTAGCAGTGGCGGAGCAGCCCCCTAGGGAAGGACTATATGGTAACACAATAATAACTGCAGGGTAGACACCAGAGGTCACGTGGCTGAGAAATCATTTGAGAAATCAATTAGGTAGACCACAGCAAAACTGAAAAAAAGAGTTGTTTGATATTTTAGTAGATAAACTCACTAGGAAACTTGAAGTTGAGTTTAAGGAAAATGCTATTGAGGAAAAATATTACTTTAGTATTAGTATACTAATATATAAGAAAAATACTGTTAGGAATTTTAGGAGGAACTGAGGCAGATGTTAAGAGCAAGATATTTATTGCTTATGTAAAAATGGCTTGAGGAACACTGTTTTTAAAAATAGTAAAAATGATGGCTCAGGAATTAGAGGAAGGCTTAGAAATGAAGCCAAATTTTCTTTCTTTGAGAGCAGTCATTCTCTAGTTTTCAGAACTGCAATTCTTGATTAAGAATTTCTCTAAGCTGGGTCTTGGGAGAGGTTGAAGAAATGGTTGTGAGAATCATTGCCAGACAGTAGCCTTCCTTCTGAAAAACTCTTGCTTCCTTTGAGCTTCTATTTCTTCACCTATAGAGAAAAGAGCATCTAACTTTCAGATTTGTTTTGAGAGTAAACAATGTACCTAAAACCGCATAAAATCATCTAACACTGATTTCTGTTTGAGAACACCTATGCACTAAAAACATAATGGATTTTTAATTTTTAATTATTTTCCCAAGTTAGTATTTGAGAAGTTTCTAACCTACAGGAAAGTTGAAAGAATGGTACAGTAAACACGTGTAAACTCTTCACCAAAATTCAATTGTTAACATTTTGCCATATCCATATTCCTTTCACTCCATTGTGTTGTCATTAAAATACCTTAGGATGCATCTCCTAGGAATAAAAATATTCTTCTTCTACGTAACCACATACGTTAAAATATTCCGGAAATTTAACATTGATCCAATTATCTAATGTTCATCCCATATTCAATTTTCCCCCATCACCCTAATAATGTTCTTTGTAACTGTTTTTGTTGTTTCTTTGTATTTTCATTGTTTTTGTTTTGTTTTGTTTTTATTCCAAAAAGCAATCAAGGATCACACACTGCATTTATTGGTTTCCAGCATTTTCTAAATTAATAACACTGATACTTTAAGTCTCCAAGCCCACTGTCTCTCAATTTGGATTATCTGATTGTTTCCTCATGATTAGATTCTAATCACAAATAGGATCTTGGATTTTGGTAGGACTACTACTTAGATAATGTGTCCTTCTCAGTCCATCAATAATGGAGAGATTGTCCCATTATCAGGGAGATTGAATGATCACTTAATTAAGGTGGTGTCTGCTAGATTTCTTAATTATAAGGGTACCTTTGCCTTTTGTAAGTAATAAGCAATCTATGGGGATGATAACATGTTTTTCATAAAAAGGATATTACAAAACTGTTTAAAAGATAATTTTTAAAATCTTAGAATATCTAGTAAGTAGGTACACTTTCATCCTTAAACCTGTAGACAGAGGATTCTTAAAATACTCAAAACATGAAACAAGTCAATTTAAATATTATCTTTTACTCTCTCTGCCATCCCCCTAACTGAATAAATGTAATCCTTGTAGCCCTAATCTCTTGACATACCTAGGGGACACTACAAATGCCAAGGCCGCCTCTTGCATGGAGATACTAGAAACTGGAATGAAAGTATTTTCTGCATATAGGAGGTGAAATCTTGTTCAAAGTTTATCTTTCTAAAACAGATACATTTGTGAGTTCTTGAATATTTATTTATTTATTTTCAGTAATGATTCAAAGTGTTGGTGGTAGAGGTGAGTGAAGCTGGCAGCTGCAGCCCTATTTCAGGGTCCTTTGGGATGGGTAATGCTGTGGTCATGACTCAGAAACACAACTTTCCCAGCCCCACCTCCTTCAATTACATGAAACGGGAGCCTGTTTTATATCTTTGTGACTGCCTGAAAGTCCCACTACTGTCAACACCATCCAGCCACCCCCCCTACACAATCGTTAGAAAATAGAAAATAATAAGACTCCACATCATTCTGCTGAACCTATATTTTTTTCTGCTGGCTGATAGCAGTAGCCTGTAACTCTGCCTTAATACTTAAAAAAAAAAAAAAAAAAATCCCCAACAAGTGCTGCCTGTCATTGGTAATTTACCAAAGTTTCCATCTCTCTTTACTTCCTGTTCCTACTCTATCAAACAGTGAGTCAAATGCAATCCAAAAGTAAATTAAATAAATGTATATCTCTCTATATATTTTAAATTAGAGAATATTCCTCACTTGTCAGTGGATTATATTATAAAGCAAATTTAAATATATGAAAATCAAAACTGGAAAAATTAATGAGTGAATAGTTTTTTACAGTTTTTTATTGAAATATAATTGACATATAACACTGTATTAGTTTCCGGTATACAATATGATTTGATATTTGTATATATAGTAAAATGATCACCACAATAAGACCAGTTAACATCCATATCCGTTACCCTACATAGTTATAATTTTTTTTTCCTGTGATGAGAACTTTTCAGATCTACTTTCTTAGCAACTTTCAAATATATAATACAGTATTATTAACTATAGTCACCATGCTGTACATTGTATATTTGATCACCTTCACCCATTTTGCCCACCTGACACCCCTCCTCCATCTCTGGCAGCCACCAATCTGTTTTCTGTATCTACGAGTTTGGTTTGTTTTTGTTTTTTTAGATTCCACATATAAGTAAGATCATATTTGTCTTTCTCTCTCTGACTTATTTCAGTTAGCATAATCCCCTCCAGGTCCATCCATGTTGCAAATGGCAGGGTTTCCTTTTTTATGGCTGAATTTTATATATGTATACATTTATACATATGTATATATAAAATATATAAATATATATGTATTTCTTTATCCATTCATCCGTTGATGGACACTTAGGTTGTTTCTATGTCTTGCCTAATTTCTTTGCTTTAGAAGTATGTCTCAAAATAATACATTTCTCTCCATCTTCACTGCTGCCACTTTTTTTTCGAGTTTCTCTAATATCTCCCTTAGACCACATCAGTCTGCTCCTACAGTCTCCTCTCCAACCAATTCTCCATAACGCACAAAGCCATCTTTCTTGAATCAAAGTATCTAAAATTCATCTTCCCCTGTCAACCTTAAATCACTTTAATGGATTTATCTCATTTCTTTTGAGTTAAAAATAGAAATGAAAGTCTTAAATACGGCCTTCAGTTTCCAACATCCTAGGATCCTGCCTACCCCTTCCAGCCTTACCTCTTACTATCTGTCCCATACACCTGTCCTTCTTCCAGTTTCTTGAATAGGTGTTGCTCTCTCCTGCTACAGAGATTTTACACATGTTATTTTATCTTCTGGAATACACCTCATTCCCTCCTGCTTCCTACTCTCATCTGGATAAATGGTCTCTAAAGTTGTTATAGATTTTTTTTTTTAATGACTACATCTCCAAGATTTTAATTAATTAATTAATGGTGACATCAGTAAGATATTATAACTAGTTCAAAAGAGATTTCAAAGAACACACCATACACACACACGTGTATATATACCTACATATGTATATATGTGTGTGCGCGTGCGCACTTGCAAACGTGTGTGCATGTTTATGGAGAGAAGCAGGCAATGAGTAATGCTGAAATGAATTTATAAAATGATGTAAAAGTGATCAGTATCCACAGGGCAACAATCAGTTGCATTCCACTGGATGAAATCTGTTTGTATTTCTATGGACAAGAATCATTTGTATTACTTCTTGTGTTCTACAATTTACTTAATTGTAAAATGGCTCAAACATAATGAAAGGTGTAGATAATCTAGAGTGGTGCTCTAGTCATGACTTCCAGAGGTCTTTTATGCCTCTTTCCAAGTCTCACCGTTTTCCTTGACCAACTCCACCATCATGATCATAAAATCTCAAAGCTTATTTCTCAAAGTGATAAGATTAAGATATTGAGATTACTGAAGCCATGAAGTAAATTCTCTCTGAAAGTTTTCGTAGGGAATCTCAGATTAGATTTTTAAAAGCCTATATAATTTACTCTCCCAAGGCAAGAATACTAAGCCCAAGAAACTCTACCAGATTTCTCCAGCCCTACCTGTAAATTTTGATGCATGCTTTCCTTTCCGTTGTTGCCAAATTTACTAATTTTCATGGTCTGCCTGACTTTTCTTAATCCCTGTAAGGTTGGGACCTGGTAAACCAGGTACCAGGCCAATTTCCCTGAGAGATCTTTGTTGACATTAGCTCCAAACATAAACCAATCTTTTTTTCTTAAAAGTGCCTGTACTACTTGACTCAATGAACATAATTCTCAAATATGATACTCCAGATAAGGTCTTGGTTATGCAACTGATTCCCCCAATTGTGTCATGGTAAACGGAGGATAGATTCTTTTTGACCCCAAATAAATAACTATATTGCCAAAGTAATAAAAAGTAAGAAGATTTAGTAAGAGATTCTTGGGATCAGAGTCAGATATTATTTTTAAGTATTTCATTTTACTTTATAAAAGCATAATTGTGGGTTCAAGATAAGTTAAGTAGAAAGAGAAAAGATGGCTTTTTATATCCAGATAAATATGACATTGAACCAATATCAACCATATTCAGACAAACAGTCACAATAAAATGTCCCTCGTCATCTCATTCAGTCCTATGTAACTGAGTGTTCACTTACTGGATCTTTGGTTAGCTGTCTGTTTTCATAAAGCCCTCTGCTTCTGGACTAAAATGAGTTCTGAAAAGCTTGACGCAGTCCACTGGTATGGTATGAAAGTTTTATAGCTGATGTGAGCTCAGAAGCCTGTATTTGAGAGTTTATTCTTTGAAGTATCAAAAGTTCAAAGTACCTGGTACAGTAATTTCTTACAGGCTCTGAGACTGTCCTTGGTTGAAGACAAACTCTAACCTAAAGCTTACATCAAAGCCCTCAAGCAAACACTAACTTAAAATGAAATCTCATTTTAGATGAGAGATTTAATGGCTGTGGTTTATTTAATAGTATAATCCAAACTATCAATATGGAGGAGATCACAGTTCTCTTTCAAGGCAGAGAATAATTCAGAAGACTTTTTGATGAGTGTTTCTGCAGGTAAGGCATAGTATAGTCAGCAATGCATTGTTAAATCTGCAGGGAATTCCTATGGAGGCATACAATTTGTGAAATATGTACATTAATTTACCTACACAAATGTAACATAGGTAGACGGCTTGTCTCTCCTGATTTGACAGATTTGCCCATATAACACTTTACAATTGTAGCATAGTAAAGAAATCTAATTATTTCTAGCATTTCCCTGGGAAATTTCAAAGATAGTTTTAGATGTTAGAGTTATGCTGAAACTTTCATTTTATTTTTTTTCCATATTTAAAATTTGATATGGAGAAGACAACTCAAAATATTTATCAGAAGAAATTTTGACACTTATTAAGATAGGATCATTCTTGCCAAAGACACCTATTTAATCACAGTGACAAGAAAACATTTAACAATAAACATGGACAGTAATGTGATTATAAAGAACCCTAGATCTTTCATAAGTAAGGGAATTTTAATTTCTTTTTCTTTTTTCTTTGATATCAAGGGCATAATTAATTCAACATAAAGCATAGGAAAAGTATTCTGGTAAAACATGAAATCTCTGCTTTCAAAGAAGATTAGGTAAAGCAGGTAAAAAATGTTTCACAATAGTAGCCAAAGGCATTAATCAGTAAACCTAGGAAGTTAAGTATAATAAGATTAAGTGAACTTTGACAAAGTTTTATTTAACACCTTTTCTCACTTCTTTACAGTCTTATGTATTATATACCATGGCAAATAAAATTTACTTTCCAAGCTTTCTCTTTCATTAGTCTCTTTCATAGTCTAAAACAAACTGGCATTTACTTGAGGACAGTGGTTCTCACTCAGGTCTGAGAGGTCAAAACTATTTTCAAAACAGTACCAAGATGTTTTACGTTAACAGACAATGTGTTCATCATTGTTATCTACAAATGATTAAATAAATACAAGTGGTAATAATTTTCCATTTTAATATCTGATTAGGTAAATATTGAAAGTTATAATTCCCATAAACAAAAGCTCTTTGGAATCCTTAAAAAGTTTTAAGAGTTTTGGTTCAGAGACCAAAAAATTTGACAACTGATGCTTTAGGACAAAACTCTTCTTTTTTCTTGAAAAACCAAAAGCGCACATACGCACAGTTTGATTTCTTGGTCTTTATTGCTGTTAGTATAGCTTCAACTACTTATACTAATTGTTACTTGTTTTTAAATTGGAGTACAATTGCTTTACAATGTTGTGTTAGTTTCTGCTGTATAATGAAGTGAATCAGCTATAGTATACATATATCCCCTCCCTCTTGGAACTCCCTCCCACCACACCCGCCCCCATCCCACCCATCTAGGTCATCATAGAGCACCAAGCTGAGCTTCCTGTGCTTTATAGCAGGTTCCCACTAGCTATGTATTTTATACATGGTAGTGTATATATGTCAATCCTAATCTCCCAGTTCGTCCCACCCTCCACTTCCTGCACTGTGTCCACATGTCCGTTCTTTTAACCAAAGTAAATAGCTGCCATTTCACAATCAGGGCACAGATACTTGAAAAAGCTGGCAAATGACAGCATTTTAGCAGACCAGCAGAGCCCGTGAGCACACACATCTTGCCTTTCTACAGCTACACACATCCAGTTCTCACCTTCTAAATGTGTCAAATATACACACTTACATTATCCTGACTGAGAGCTATAGTCTGTCTATAACACATAAAAGTAATAAGCAACAAAGTATATAAACTTAAAATTATACTCAGTGAACAACGTTTCAGTATTCTAGCTTACTCAGAAAATAGTTAGGTTATTTAATTAAAAGAATAGACTCAGGAAATCCACTTAACTGGGTTGTGTATTTGCTTTATTATTTCTTTTAGTTTTTTATTGGCATATAGTTGATTTACAATGTTGTGTTAGTTTCAGGTGTACAGCAAAGTGAATCAGTTATACATATACATGTATCCACTCTTTTATTTTTTTTTTTAGATTCTTTCCCCATGTAGGCCATTACAGAGTATTGAGTAGTGTTCCCTCTGCTATACAGTAGGTCCTTATTAGTTATCTATTTTATATATAGTAGTGTGTATATGTCAGTCCCAATCTCCCAGTTTATCCCTCTCTCCCCATCTCCTGGTAACCATAAGTTTGCTTTCTATATCTGTGACTCTACTCCTGTTGTATAAATAAGTTCATTTATGCCTTTTTTTTTTTTTAGATTCCACATATAAGCAGTATCATATATTTGTCTTTCTGTGTCTGACTTATTTCACTCAGTATGACAATCTCTATGTTCATCCATGTTGCTGCAAATGGCATTATTTTCTTTTTTATGGGTGAGTAATATTCCATTATATATATATATATATATATATATATATATATATATATATATATATATATATATACCATATATTCTTTATCCATTTTTCTGTCGATGGACATTCAGGTTGCTTCCATGTCCTGGCTATTGTAAATAGTGTTGCAATGAACATTGGGGTACATGTATCTTTTTGAATTATGGTTTTCTCCAGGTATATGCCTAGGAGTGGGATTGCTGGGTCATTTGGTAGTTCTATTTTTAGTTTTGTAAGGAACCTCCATACTGTTCTCCATAGTGGCTGTACCAACTTACATTCCCACCAACAGTGTAGGAGGGTTCCCTTTTCTCCACACCCTCTCCAGCATTTATTGTTTGTAGATTTTTTGACGATCTCCATTCTGACCGCTGTGAGGTCATGCCTCATTGTAGTTTTGATGTGCATTTCTCTAATAATTAGTGATGTTGAGCATATTTTCATGTGCTTTTTGGCCATCTGTATGTCTTCTTTGGAGAAATGTCTATTTAGATCTTCTGCCCATTTTTTTTGCTTGGGTTATTTGTTTTTTTGATATTAAGCTGCATGAGCTGTTTGTATATTTTGGAGATTAATCCCTTGCCATTTGCTTTATTTGCAAATGTTTCCTCCCATTCCAAGGGTTGTCTTTTCATTTCGTTTATGGTTTCCTTTGCTGTGCAAAAGCTTTTAAGATTAATTAGATCCCATTTGTTTATTTTTGTTTTTATTTTCATTACTTCTAGGCGGTGGATCAAAAGAGATCTTGCTGTGATTTATGTCAAAGAGTGTTCTGCCTATGTTTTCCTCCAAGAGTTTTATAGTGTCCAGTCTTACATTTAGGTTTCTAATCCATTTTGAGTTTATTTTTGTGTATGGTGTTAGGGAGTGTTCTAATTTCATTCTTTTACATGTAGCTGTCCAGTTTTCCCAGCACCACTTATTGAAGAGACTGTTTTTTCTCCATTGTATATCCTTGCCTCCTTTGTCATAGATTAATTGACCATAGGTGTGTGGGTTTATCTCTGACCTTTCTATCCTGTTCCATTAATCTATATTTCTGTTTCTGTGCCAATATGATACTGTTTTGATGACTGTAGCTTTGTAGTATAGTCTGAAGTCAGGGAGCCTGATTCTTCCAACTCCATTTTTATTTCTCAAGATTGCTTTGGCTGTTTGGGGTCTTTTGTATTTCCATACATATTGTAAAATTTTGTTCTAATTCTGTGAAAAATGCCATTGGTAATATGACAGGGATTGCATTGAATCTGTCGATTGCTTTGGGAAGTATAGTCATTTTCACAGTATTGATTCTTCCAATGCAAGAACATGGTACATCTCTCCATCTGTTTGTGTCATCTTCGATTTCTTTTGTCAGTGTCTTATAGTTTTCTGAGTACAGGTCTTTTGTCTCCTTAGGTAGGTTTATTCCTAGGTGTTGTATTCTTTCTGTTGTGATGGTAAATGGGATTGTTTCCTTAATTTCTCTCTCTTTTCTCTCTCTCTCTCTCTTTTTTTTTTTTTTTTTTGTTTTTAATTTGGCCGTGCCAAGTGGCTTACGGGATCTTAGTTCCCTGACCAGGGATCAGACCTGGGCCCCAGCAGTGAAAGTGCCAAGTCCTAACCACTGGACCACCAGGGAATTCCCAGAGTTGTGTATTTGCAATTTGCTGAAAGTGAATCAATGAATAAGTTTCTCTATTTCTTTATTATGCGTTCAAGTACCATAGACGCAGAGTCAGAAAACCTGATACAACTCTCTTAGAAATGAATTAGTTACCACATAATCAAACCATTTAAAGGTAAAAATATGGAAATCCAGAAGAATTCATAATTTCCCATAATTACAGTGCTTGTTAGAGAGGACCTTCGCTGCAGCACATCAGTGTGGCATCATATAAGAATTCTCAGAATGCCAAAGGCTAAGATTTCAAACAAAATCCTTCATTTTGGGATTGGTACACAGTATATATGTATATATATGGCTGTCTGAATGTTTTCCCTCTAGTTATATAGTGTGTGACCAACTTAGTTGGGTGAGGTAAGTTTAAAATGGGGATTTTATCAGGAAAGTTGTTTTTTTTTTTTTTAATAAAAAGGTGTATAATCATTGGAAAATATTTATAAGTTACAAGAGTATACATAAAGAAGAACATAAAGATAATCTAATCTGTAATCTTCCTGCCTTTAGATAACCACTCTAAACATGCCAGCATTTCTTTTCTTTCAGTTTATTATTATTATTATTATTTTTACAAAGCTATTGTTAGGGAATTCAAAGTTCATTTATTTAATAAAGGCAAGAGTTGGGAGGAAGGTACGTACCTATCTTGTTAACACTTAATTCTTGACATTTTCATTTGAGTTTCTAATGTTTCAAATGTGAGAAGCTGACTTTGCTTCTTTAGCATTCTTTAGGGCATAAGGTCAAACAGTTTGTCTTTTGACCCTTGATTTATTACTTCACTGTTGTAATTACCTTAGCTGTATAGGGTATAAACCTCTTTACATTGAAGTGTGCTCCCACCACACACACAAATACATTTTATTTACTTTCATGTGGATTTCAGAATTATCTTGTCAAGATCCATAATATAGGCCCATTAAGATTATAATTTCTATCACATTGAACCTATAAATCTTGAGAAGAATTGTAATTTTTATATATTTATTTCTTCTAAGATTTAGAAAAATCTAGATTCTATTTTCTATTAAAATATATTTGTTGGTATTTTTACAGAAGTTTGTTTTTAAAAAGTATTTTGGACCTATGCAAACATTGTTAAAATTATTTCTAGAATAATTCTATTCATTAAATTTTGCCATTTTAGCTTTTTTTTTTTTTTTTCCCTGCTGTTGCCACCTAACTAGTTATTGTTGATGTGGAGAAAAGTTTCTGGGAAAAAAACAAAATAAAACACAATAACACATCATTTTCTCCAGTATTTATACTTCTTTACATTTTATTCTTTGTTCCTGTTATCAGAATTTCTGAAGCAGTATTTTAAAACTGTTTTTATATAATCTGTTCAGTTGTTCTTGGTTTAGAGTTTCACCAATCAGCATGGTATAGACTGTAGATTTTAGATGAAAAATTAAGCCTAGTATTTCATAGTGTTTCTTTTTTCAAGAACTGGTATTAAATTGTATCATATTTTAAACATATATTAATTTGTATGCTTTCTTTTTGTGTCTGTTGATGTCATGTATAAATATAATTAGTGATCAGTTTCTTCTTATTAAAATCCTGTTGTTCTTGGAATTTACTCACTTTGATTGTGGTGATTGATGATAAATAAGTGACAGAAAGGAGGAATCCTTGATTGAGAACTCCATGATTTAACACATTTTCTTTTTTTGAAAGGGAAGCACACCTTTCTAAACTAATTGTACAGAGGAAGGATTCTATACTAGGAATTGTGTTTTCTAATGGCCAGATTCTCTGGTTGTTGGGGCATAGCCAAATGTGGAAGCCTAATTACTGTAACCACAAAACCCACAGAAATAGATTTTTGGGCTGATGTGGAAGACTTTTGTGTATGAAGTCAGCGCCAAGCATTTATCATTGAATTTTTCAAGGTGCTTTGGAAGTCAAAAGTATTGGTAGTTGTGACTCAGGAACAATAAATGTATAATTTGTTACATGAAGAAGAAGTAGTCTAAAATACCTTTTAAACTCTTACTTTATCCCTGACTGGTCATCTGCACATAATTTTGCAGAAAGTAGGCTATCAAAATGAAGCATTTAAAAATAAATGAATATAATTTATATTAATCTTTCATTTGCCTTTTTAGTCATACCTACATTTATCTATTTGATCTAACGTGCTTTAATTCATATTATTTCTCAATCACTGCCAACAATGGTAACAGATTATACAGTAGCTCAGGCAGAAATACAATGAGGGCATTATAATTTTATTTGGTGGTGGTGGGTGGGTGTGGGGATTTTCTCATCTTCATAAATAGAGTTGTGGACACGAGAGCCCTGTTACTTTTATTCTCTGTTCCCCTACTTTGTTCTCCCCACAGCAAGCACAATCTTCACTATTTTATGCCTACAAATATTTTTAAGACATACCTTTATAAGAGCATATTTCTGTGTTTTAATAAGAGTAAAACTTTTTTATAGCAGGAATTGTCTATACAGCTTAAAGCATACACTATTCTTATATCTACAAGTTAGTTTTTAAAAAATAGGCATACTTATTTTTAAGCAGTGTTTTGTAATTTATGAAATATCTTTATGGGATTTAGAGCTAAAAAACACTTTAAAGATCATCTAGCCCAAATTTACCTGAAAGACATAGCAGAAAGACAACCAAAATCGAGGCTTCTTACTCTAGGTATAGCTCTTTTAACCATCTCATTCATAGGTACTCTGTCTTCTGCCATGTTCTGATGCACTCCCACCACAAACAAATAAGGTGATAGATTTGTGTGCATTGATAGAGTCTGACATGTTATGTGAAGGCTAGTACTTCCTAGATGACCCCCATCATTTAAAAATCTACATGCCTGTCTCTTCTAGCTATTTGAGGAAGAGCTCTCTTCTATTTTGTCAGTATTAAGATGTACCAATTGCTTTTGGGAATTGATACAGGAATTTAAGGAGGGGTAGATACACTGATACATTAAGTACAGACATCAGTTTGATGATTTATTTTCTGAAAAGTTCAAATGTGGGGGAAAAAACCCAATATATTGTAGTTTTTCATGTTTTAAGGATTCCCTCAACCTAATCAGATCATAACATACATTATACTACTTTTAATCTTGTTGAGATGTGTATTTTGCCATTCACCTCATTTTTAAAAATTGGATTATATGGCGTAACATGTATAAAATGTTAGCTCGAAGAAGACATTCAAAAAATAGATTTTCTGTTCTATTTTATTATTATCATTACTACTGTTGTTATTAATTTTCACACTAAGTGCTAAGCTTTTAATAACATTTCCTCCTTTTTTACCTGGAATAAGCAACTAGAAAAAATTGTGGGTTTTTCTTTAATAGAAAATTTAAACTCAAGATACATTCTGCAGTTTTCTCCAAAGTACTCAATTAAAATATCAAAGCGCTGTGTTTGGGATGCTCAGTTAAAATGTTGGGGAGCTCTTGCTCTTCCACACACATGAGGAAGTAAATTTCCTATCAGAGCTCTGAACGCCTTAATAGAGAAATGGGTTTCCATTATTTGGTAAGTGTAATAAAATATGCCACTAGGGGAAAAAAAAGTCTCTTTGGTTAAGTTCAGTGGGCTAGTTCTTCAATTCGGATTTCGCTATGCCTCTCACCAGCTGTAAAACCTTAAAGAAGGAGTATCTTTCTCTCCCTCTTCAGCTACTCTTTACAACATCCAGAGTGAAGGGGAGCATGTTTGTATCTGCAAATTGCTACAGAGGTAGAACGATTCTGATTGTGTTGGAAATGATTGCTAATATTTCATAGACGTTTTCAAGCTTTCTGAAATAAACTGCATATTTGGATCTTTCAGACAGTTGTCAATTATATTAATTTTTCTCCTATTGTTATCTAGTGTGAAGTCATGTTGGTTTACAATTTATGCTATGTTTTTATTCATTGTAAAGATAGGCAGGGAAAAAAGAAGGGGCTTGACATATTGTGATTGTTGTTGTCATCTTTCTGTCTGAAACACATGAATTTGGGTGCCTCACAATTATTTTTCTGAGGTCTATGGTTAAAATGGTCTACATTTCAGTCTTTTCACATCAGTAAGCATTTATTTATAGAGTATTTTTCAAAATTCTCATCATTCTCTGTTCCTCTTAAAATTAAAAAAAAAAAAATTACTAGTAACTGGAAATAGGGCACAGATATCCAGGAAATGTAATTTGGCAATAAATGCTGTTTTGAAGTACACTGCATAGTTTGTGGATAAATATTTCTTTAATGCGTGTAATTACTGGATCAGCAGAATAAATGTGGTCATGTCCTTGTAATTAATACATTGTCAAAAGTTCATTTAAGTATAATAATTTTACTGGGAAAATGCTGTCTATGTGTTTCCTGCAATAATTTGTTAAATTAAGTGCAATAAATATAAAATTACTCTCAGAAATTTTTTTTTTTTCAAGTTCTGTTTCACTAGGTGTCACATAATGCTTTTAAGAAAGCCCGCCACACATCCCCTTTACACTAGCCCTTACCTCTTCAATTTAAAAACCCTCAAGCAGGGGTAAGGGTAGACACTAAATATTACACTTGACTTTTCTAAAAATTTCATTTTAGCTTTAGAATATTATAACATAGCATATATTACAGCTTAGGTTGAAAATATTTAGCCAGGAATCATGCAAACTGCCAAGTGGTCTTGCCTTTAATACAGGATACTAGTAAAGCATGGCTGTCCCCTTCTGCACTCAGCTGAACATTTAGCTCTGGAGGCTGGAGTCATGGCAACACAGAATTCTAGAGCTGGAAGGGATCTTAGAGATCACCCCGTGCAACCCCTTCATTTTATAGTCTTGTCACATTGCTCCAAGCCCTCCACAGAAGGATGCTGGGCTCTGCTAAGTGAAACAGCTGTGGGCACTCAAGGAGGACATGATAAATTAAAGGTGCTTTCTTTTTAATGTTATGGCCAAAGGGCTGCAGGGAAGTATGGTTTCCATTGCCTGACATTTTACCTGTGTTGGGAATGTAGCTGGAAGTTCTATAAATAAAGGACAGTGAGGAAACCAGAGATACTCAACAGGGTTGGGAATAGAGTGCACTATATGGTAGGCATGGCTAGAAGTGGTATGCAGCTAGCAAAGACTTTTTTATCTCTGCTGTACCCAAGTAATTGATGGATGAGGGATAAAGGACAAAAAATGTGTTAAGTGTGGTAGAGGGTAGAGGAGGTGGGAAGGAGAATGGACAGTTGCTAAGTCTGGCATAGACTGATACATTTTGCTTACTTGATAATGTCTTCATGACCTCTTTGTTTCCAGTTTTCTTTTTAAAAAATAGTTAAAAACTACGGCTCCAGATCAGCATTTCAAACATTATACAGTTTTAATCAGTTTTCCCTTGGATTTCTATAGGCCTTATAATCATCTTGCCAGTCCAACATCTAGCCTTCATCAGAGAATATAGCAACTTTGCAGTTAAATCAGGTTCTTCCTATTTTACTGTTCTACCTTGTCCTGTAATAGACTACCCATCCTCTGTACTTCCAAAGTACCACTAATTTAAATTTACCGTTTGCACTTGATGTTGATGGAAGAATGGTAAATAGGAAAGAGTTATTAGAACTTAGGGAGGTAAAACAAATTCTTACGCATTGGAATACCTAGAAATGTATTACCATTTCCCATCTTGAAAATCATCTCACTGATTGTTTCTCTCTTTAGAACTTTGGCCTCTTCACGTAAAACTTGGGCTTTCCATTCACACCTGGTTCTTCTGTACATCTCCTTCTTCCTTTACCCTTCCTCTCTTTCTGTCTTGGGCTGCTTGTAGAAATATTCTTCTCCTATGATGATGTAGAATCATTCAATTCTCTCTCTATATTGCCCTCTTCCCCAAGATCACATGCTGGTGGGCTCATCTTATACACATAAACAGACATCCAGCAAGATTCCTAAACAAGAAGCCATGTCCTTTTATGTAAATTATATTACTCCCTAATTATACAAAAACAGCACAATATATTCTTGTACTAAATATTTTTTTCCCTTTCGACCACTTAACTCTTATTTGAGTAAGCAGAGAAATCATATAAGGTGGGGGAAGAAGGGAAGCCTTCACAATGCGTTGGAGGAATTTAAAATCTAGTTGTGAAAGTATGTAGTGGATAGGGTAGATAGATAGATAGGTAGATAGGTAGATAGATAGATAATGTAGACAACTAGCTGGGAAGCAGAAAATAACCAGGCCTTTAATTATAAACAAATAAGCATGAGGTACTGTATAATGATATGAATATATGAATGCTCAGAGAGTAAAGCATTCAGAATTCAGAAGCTGAGTTGGTAGAACTTTCTGGGTAGTTTTCATGCATAGTCATAGCACATGGACATGGGTGAGTACAGTTGTTTTTAGATCCAGTGAACTGAGGCAAGCTAACTTCAAAGGTAATTAACCTGAGCTTTTGGGCTCTTCACTTGCATGGGTCCCTGGTACTGGTAGGGGCTCTGGCAACGTGCTCATGTAGTCATATATTTGCATACATGGTCAAAAAGTTACAAAAGTAGGATAGTTTAACCCTAATTAAAACTGCTAACTGTTTAAACTGTTAAAACTGTTGCCTATTTCCCCTCCAGTTTCCTCTGCATTTCCCTTCCCCTTCATCAAGTGGTGTTACAGTGGCCATAAGCTGTTTGGGGATCTTACTCAGGGGCAGTTTAGTTGCTGATGCATTAATTTGGTTTTAGTGGGTTAGGTTTATGTGTTTCACAGCCATTTTTGCAAGATTGCCAGGTAAAATTCAGAACACTAGTTAAATTTGAATTTCAGATAATGAACAGATACGTTTTTAGTTGTAAGTATGTCAAAGAAAATTACCAGTTGTTCATATGAAATTCCAGCTTCATGGCCATCCCCTATTTTTGTTTGTTAAATCTTGCTATAGCACACTTCCATGTTTGGTTCTGCTGGTCGTCCTGGTGCGGAACAGCCACCAGGTGTGCTTCCCATCCACTGTACCTACTCTCCACGCATCAGGACCCAAAGGTGTGGGTGGGCTCAGAGGTCATATTACAAAATGGCCATGGCCAGTGCTACCCTGGCGCTGGAAGGATACCAGTGGTAGAAGAGAAACAAGGTTCAGAATCTCCTAAATCAGAAGCTATATTGTGAAAAAATTTTCCCAAATCTTACAGCTCATAAATTAAAAAAAAAAAAAAAAGGGATCTCACAGAGGTTTCCCCAAATTTGACAACAATCCTAAAAGTTCACATGCTCTTACCAGCAATGACCTGTGATCCTAAAAATAACTTTTCTAAACTACCAATAAAGAAAAAGTCAAATATACTAGAGGGGAGATTAAAATTATAATCATTAAGAAATTATAGTTCTATGAAGAGACAATCAAAGAATGTACAAACCAAAAATGTAGGGGGAAAATGATTACAGAGACAGGCCAGGTGGTCAATTGAGAAAAGTATTATTTTTCAAGATTTTGTGATGTTTACCATACCCAACTGCCTTAAAAATGGTATTTTGGTGAGCTTTCTCCTTCTAAGTAAATATGTATGTATTCATAATTTTGTGTCCTTCTTCTTAAAGAGGATTCTCAAAATTGTAAAAGGTTTAGGTTTGGTGTGATGACTTGAGCGTCATCCAGAGATTCATAGTTATTTTCGTACTGTGTTTGGTGTGTCTTGTAGATCTTGATTCTTTTCAGTTAAAAAAAAAATAAGAGCAACTGCGATTTTGAGTTAGTTACCACCTACTGTGGCATGATAGTTGGGACTTATCTGTGGTATCACATTGCCTGTGTCCAATCCAAGGCCCTTCGTCTTTTTACCTTTATGACCTTAGGTAAATTACTTAGCTCTCCCTGTGCCTCAGTGGAATAAATAAGATTATTGTTAGGGCTAAGCGAGATGATGCTTGTGATACACTTAGAAGAATAGCTGACACATAGTTTAAAGTCTTAATAAATTGTAAACAACATTATTACCATTATTATCAGTGTTATCATTAGACCAAAAATTCACCCCATTTAATTCATTAAGAAGCAGCAGGTACAAATGGGAGTATGTTAGGCTCAGTCTCATGGATCATTTAAAAGTTATTTCATGAGATTTTCTACATAAAAATAGGTAGGTTTTAATAATGGAACTTTTTTAATAATGGAACTCAAAGAAAGATGTGTGACCACATGTGTCCCTTACTGTACAGCCCCAAATGAGAACCATCCACAGACTTATAGGTTTATGTTGACGCTGTATTTGGTCTGTCTTCTGGACTTTGGGTTCTCTTTAGTTTTAGAAAAAATAGCAGCTGTGATTTTTGAGTCAGTTACCTACTACTTATTCTCAAAAGGCAGAAATTCGGTAAAGGAGATTTTCTTCTCAATGTAAAGGAGAAAAAAAAATATCATAGCATATGAGTCTCTCCTTTAGTTTGTCAAAGTGATTCAGAAAAAATCATACCACTTAAAGTCACATTTGCTCAGGTCCCACTCACACCACATCCACAATTGAGCCATATAATCAATGTGCTCTTCACCAGGAGAAAACAGAAATTGGCTATCAGTCTGTCTGGTCTTGGGGAAAATCAAATACTTGCTGACCCTGAACACTGCTCACAAACTTCTCTGACATCCATTAATTCAGTGTAATAATTTGATGGTGGGCATTCAAAATAGATTCAAGTGTATGTTTGTGAAGTAAAGGAAAAGTCATTTTACATATAAGGAAATCATCATAGATATTTAAGAAAAACAAGATAGGTTTGTGTGAGATCACACAAACTGAATGTTATGGACTGAATGGTTTTTGTCTCCCTAAAATTCATATGTTGAAGCCCCTAACCCCCAATATGATAAAGATGGGGCTTTGGGGAACTAATTAGGTTTAGATGAAATCATGAGAGTGGGGCCCCCCCTTGATGGGATTAGTGTGCTTATAAGAAGATGGAGAGAGACCAGAGCTCGCTCGCTCGCTCTCGCTCTCTCTCTCTCTCTCTCTGCCATGTGAAGATACAGTGAGAAGTTGGCCATCTGCAAGCCAGGAATAGGGCCCTTGCCTGGGAACCAAATCAGCCATCACCTAGATCTTGGACTTCCCAGCCTCTAGTACTGTAAGAAGTAAATTCCGTTGTTTAAACCACCCAGTTTTGTTATGGCAGCCTGAGCTAAGACAGTATGCATTGAAATGTATCCTGTATTATTCTAGGAGAATTGAGTTGGCTTTACTATACTATTACTTGTGACACGATGTCATTCTTTGTCAAGGTGGCCTGTGCTAGATTTCCCTTCAGTGTGCTCTCTCCCATCATGTTGCTCCCAGTATGCTCTTTTCCACTGCATAGCATTTATCCAAGTCAACTGAAATGACAGATTCTGTCTCCCCACTGGTTTCTGAGATCTTTTAGGTCCCCATTTTTCTGAATCCCTAGTGCCTACTACCATGCCTTGTACAAAGTTATGCTTTCAATGTATTTGTTTATCTGAAAGAATGAGATGGAAATACATGTGTTTTACTTTCCTAACATTTCACTTGCCACTGTCATATCTGCTGACTGCCAATAATAGTTACATTATAACTGTAGAAGTAATTCACATTGGACCTTTCCACTGTTATTTTAAATTCTTGATCCCATTTTGAATGAGAACCTCATGCTATGGATTTTGGAGAATGCATATCTAATACGTAAGTATTTCAAATAAAGACACAATACATATGAGGCACAACTAAGCATTGAACATGGAAAAACATCAGACAACCTTGATCTTCACATCTCAGAATATGATTCCAAATTCCCAGTAAAGTCGTAGAGAGTGGAGAGTTATCACAAAAACATATATCCTCCTGAAGTCTGTATTTCACTTTTCTAAGTGTTTACTGCCCTGGACCACTACCATTCTCGAACACATATTGAAGAAGCACAGAGTTCTTTACTGAATTTAAAACGTCATCAGCTCAGGGACAAATGCTTAGCTAAGGCTCACATCTATCATTCTGGTTGGTACATATGGTAATTTTCTCTAAATTGGCTGGCTTTCTCAGGCTACTGTATCATCCTGAGATATTAAGTTTTTAAATTGGCTCTTCCCACCTCTTTTAAAGTTAGATGGCTGATTGCTGTCACATAATTTAATGATCTAGTCCAATCTATACAATGACTGTGTAACATGGGCAAGATAATTGTAGATGAATTGCATGCTATTAATCAGTTGGCTTTTTGTTCTTACATGTTCCATTGCTTATCATTCAAGGAAGAAAATTGTCTTTTGACAGGGGTCCCATTGCAGCCTTTTTACTGTCCAATAACATCAAGGCTGAGATTTCAAAAGATAAATGAGAATAAGTGTTGGGGGGAGAGACTTAGTTAAAAGGCCTGTTTATCTAAGAATTATTTTTGGAGAAATTAGAAATTTGCCTGTATTGTTAGAGAATAAGTTGTAGAGTGTTTTATATTAAAAAAATAGAAATAGTTTAAATAGATTTTCTCATTAGAGATTCACCAGTTTATGCGAGAGACTGCCTTTCATTGTGAAAAGGATAACGCCAAAGCTCTAACTCTCGGTAAGCATCCCCTACTCTTTCCACCCCCTAATAAACAATGACTATATTGGCAATGGAACTTTATCTAAAGTGATGGCCTAGGCACTCTATTCATTGTCACACTTTACTCACAGATGAGAAGATGAGAGAGCATGCCTTTTTAATCATGTGTTCCCATAGCCTAGCTCAACTATCTAGAATTTATTAGATGCTCAATTAATGTTTCTTCAACTAAACCAATCTATTTTTGATCTCGTAAAGCTAACTCTGCAAATAAAGAGTTATTATTAGGGGAATAAATCAACATGAGCCTTCTGGATGGGGAGTCAACATAGTGAGGAAATAGTGACATTTCCAACTGTACAGAATGTGCAATGAGCAGTTTGAATGCAAGGTAAAAAGTCCCGTTTTGGATTCAACATGTGTTGCGGCATTTTTATTTAATTTTATTTTATTTAATACTTAAGGATGACAACAAAATCAAATGAGAGTTTAAGATGATCTCTTATTAGACGTTATATCCGTGTAATTATATTTACATAAACATATACATGTACATATATGAGCAAGTATATGTTTTCTTTTGCTTTTTTTTTTCCTGTTAACTCTAGGCTTTGTGAGTTAAATAAACCACTGACTGAACCACTTGTAGTAAATTACTCCTCTAATGCATCTCAGTGCAGGGATGAGGGAAGGAGATGAACTTTGCTTGTCTTGTAGACAGATTTTTCTTGACATTATACCAGATGTTCTTAAATGTACTCTTTGTTCCTCTTTTTTGACTGTTTCCACTTGTATCCTCTGGGGTAAAGCTGTTTCTATGGGAATGACTGTCAATCAGGAATGTATGTTTCTTGAAAATAACTTGAAGGCAAACTCTTAACTGTTGTAAAGAGACTGATGGGTGCTAATAGTCATGGAAGCAAAGTTAAAAATCTAGAGGGAAACATTATTATGAAGTTATTTCAGCATTAACATAAAATACTATTTATTTCTTTTAAGCAGAAGATATTTGAACAAATAATATCTTACAAATGGCATTTATTTTATTAAAGTGAAACAGTATTTTAGGGAGAAATAACAGCAAAGAAAAAAAAAAACGATTTCTCCTAGTGTTTTCTAGCTGCATCTTCACCTATACAAATCTTTGCCTATTCATAACTCCTATTTCTTTTTCTTGAAAACTTTATTTTAGTATAAGCTATAAGATGGTACCCCTTGATGAAAAGCAGATGTCTTATTTGTTGTTTCTTTTTCTTTTTAAGAGTGTTTGGATTTTTTCAGTGCAATGTATAATGCAAACTCTTTTTAATAAGCAAGAACATAGCCATGGCACTTAAGTGAAAACAGGGCAGAGAGGCTGGCAGTCATATAAGGAGAGCTTCATCAGACACCAGGACATACGAATGTGTAAGAATGAATGATCAGAAGTGGGCTTTAAATCAATTTTATACTCACCATTTCAACATCGAGAAGAGTTGTTAGTTGTAAACCAATTGTTATGCAACTTAATGAACTAATTAGGAAAATCAGTCGCAATAATAGTATGGGTACAAACTGATCTGAATATAAAAAGTAGAATTAGAATTCTAATACCAAACTTTCCAAACTAGAAAGACTACATAATACTGTTGATAAGATCTGTTCTTTGTAAAATTAATCATAGGCAGTTCTTCATTTACTGAATTTGATTTTTACAATCCATTCCTCTGTAATTGTGATACACCACACTTATACTTGTGATATTTCTGTTGTGTGTATATGTCTTGCAATCTGCCAGGATGATCTAGTTAATTTCTTAAATATGTTAATTTCTTAAATACTTTGGGTAAACTGGTCCATTATTATTTTTCCTATTCCTTTGCTTCATTTAGTTAATGAATGGCTGTCATCCAGAGATATAAAATATCAAGACCTCTACCCAAAGACCACACTTGGGCTGGCAAGAATGCCACAACTGCCCAGTTGAATCACAGACAGAGCTGGAGCATACGAGAACAAATTCACAAATAATAGAGAAAAGTCATCTGAAAATTGCTTAGACCATTTTTAACATGAAATTTTCCAAAGATAGAATCGTAAACTCCAGAAGATATATGTTAGTTGTCACTCCTATCTTTTGTTCCCTGAGTTATGCATTTTTAATATGAATGAAATATTTTCCTCAGAGGTGACTGGGTAATTGTTTTGATAGTTACATAATTTTATATCTTAGTGATGAAATATTTATGCATGCAATTCAAGTTATCTGTTATAAAGGGAAACTGTTTAACCATAGTGGACTAATGGTACATGGGGAAAATGGGTGTCAAAAGGAAATTTATTATATCTTCCAAGTACTGCTTTCTGTGATAAAATACAATTTGTATGATTGTGAAGTAGCATTGTTTATTTTTCCAGTCAAAAAGTCACCGTCAAAAGTATGTTTGGGGAGGGAAAAAATGGCCTTAAAACAAATGTATCACAGGGAATATCTAGGTTGTTAAAAACAAAACAAAACAAAAACCTAGGGCAGCATGTTAAAAATGAACGTTTCCAATACAATTTGTCACCCATGCATAAATCTTGCTGACATTTTCAGTCACTTTAATAGCCTGCCCATTTTATAAATCAGTATGAACTTGCACAGTTGCAAAAAGTGTGTGTTTTGAACATCTCATTTGCATACTTTACCAAAAGCCAATGAGGCGGTGGGAGCAGCACTGGTGATCACAATACGTGTTTGGGGAGAGTCAGAGACATCAGTAATGGCTTTGCCTTTAGGGATTGCTGTACTCCATAGGGGACGAAAATGAGAAATATTTTTCAAACAGCAGGGGTAAAGGTTTTAAAACTAGAAACACATGGAGTGATAAAGATGTTAGTGCCACAGGGCGCATAGCAGGAAAAATTTACAATGTAAAAACTGTAATTTCAGCATTAGGAAGTAATAATCGTGTTTCATCATTGTTATTAAAGCATGACCCTTAAAGTCACATAAATTAGATATAAGTTTCAAGAGAAGTTTATTAATCTTTAGCAGGAAAATATTAGGCAAGTTTATTATCAGATAAGATTTTCAGGGGGGGAGACACGTTCTTCTGACTTTGTGTGTGTGTGTGTTGTGTGTGTGACTTCTCAAGGAGGTCTGTATCCTTTCAAAGGGTAAATAAAACTTTGCTCACTATCAGCCAGTGGGTATAAATAATGCCTACTGACAGATAACGCTTGTTCTTTTAAATTAGCAATTTGATGAGTTAACATGATACACAAAGAATGGGGACTGACTTATCCAAAATAGTTCTACTTGTCCAGAATAAAATAGTACATGAGAACTAAAGCTTACTTTTAATACAGAATGTTGCTTAGATGACGTTGATGGTAAACCAATGTTGCTAGCATAATTATTAAATTAGTAAAAGATTCAGGCTTCTTGGAATATTGAAAAATTTATAACTAAATGATGAGGTTTTATTAGTAGCTCTGTGACAAAATTGGTGAACATTTATACTTTAGAGAAGGGCAAGAACCAATAATTATCAATGGACATTAAAGAACTATTTATGTAAAGAAGGTAAATTATTTGATAGTGTGTATATTAATTTGGAACTGAATATCTAGATTATGGGTGAAATATTAATTTTTACCAATTAAGACTTCCTTCAAAAGCCTGGTTTTAGAAGTTGTGAACTAAACCTGTGTGTTTGCATAATTATTTAGGTGGAACTCAAATCTTGCCAAGTTAAGGGGAAAAAACTTGCTCCTTGTTCATTTTTTTTTTCTAATAATCTGTTTAAACATTTATGGAATAGGGTGATGAGCTGTAAAACACAAATTTTATAAAGCATAATTTTAGAACAGCAAACACTCCTCAAATACATTATAAACCAAGACAAAGCAAATTTATATTAATGCAACATCAGAAACACATTTTGCATACAAGTAAAAATCGTTGTAGAAGATACAAGAAAATATAAACAAGCATAAAGAATAACTTTTCTACAAAACAAACGTAGCCACTTTTAACATTCTCATATGTACTATTCCAGAATTCTTTCTAAGAATATGTATTTAATCTTATAATTTTATTTTATACATATTATTATAGAAATATACTTTTAAAAATGTATGAGTATTATTATTTTGGCACGTACAATAAATGAGCTATTGCTCAGCAAAGTGTGTCCAAGTAGAAAGCATATAGAATTTGATAGAATGACAGTTCAGGATCATTTAAAATTAGATTAATTAAATGCAAAGGATTTCCAGTAAGATATTAAGCTTGTGTAATAGACTCCATCTTAATAATATCTGCTACTGATTTATTTAATAACGCCTTCTCATTCATAGATATTGCTTATATTGTTCTGTTATAAGTATTTATTTTAAATGTTTTGTGATATATTCAAAATGCTTTCAGATACGTGAAAGTGATATTCATCCTCTTTAAAAAGCAGTAGTCATCCGTAGCAGTAATTTGACCGATAGTCCATAATCCATTGCAGAATCATGAAGTAAGTAGTTTTCTTTGCATTTGTTAATTTGCTGCAGGGAAAACAAAAAGACCCAGTGATAGGGAATTCATGTGAGACAAGATGAAGAAACTACAAGGACGGAGAAAATAACCATGCTCAGTGTGCTCAAACTCTTTTTAACTAGAGGTAATATAGACATAGGAACCAGATTACAGTGGAAAGAAATAGAGTGAGACTGAGTTGCAAAGTATTTGCAGAGGAAAAGGACATGATAGAGTCTGTGTTATACTTACCCAGTTAGAGTGAGATAGGAAAAATAGAGAGGGAGAAAGCCAGTGAATCGAAATAAAGACGATGCTGCAATGCTAAGTCTTTGGGAAAAATAAATCACAATTAAACCAGCGTATGAAGAGCTCTGGCAGGCTAGAAATGACAAGAGTAGAGTAAGTTCGGACTTTGATTCATCTTTAAGGCAGGTAGAATTTGAAAATAAACGGAAATAATGAAGAATGCTATCTATGCTTCAAGAATAAGTAGATGAGATTGCTTTCCTTTGAGAAATCTTTTCATGTTGTTCTGTCATCCGCTATATCCATTCTATTTAATACATATCATAGTAATGCTATGTCAATGAAATGTTTATTCTATTCAGCAAAGAGTGATATCTTAAGTTTGGATTATGTCCATGAAGAAATTCACATTGCAGAATTTACATATCAATGTACTCACCCTATAGAGTGAGAGCTGTTCTAATGTGTTAGTCAGCTTTTGCTAGGTTATGTTGCATTAACAAATCACCATCAAATTTATACAAACATTTATTTCTTACCATATTACAGTCTGCAATTGTCCATTTTCTGTGTCTCTGACTTAGATTCCAGGTTGAAAGGTCAGTATGAAACAGTAATATGACTCTTAAATCCTTCTGTCTAATCATCTCATATTTTATTAGTCAGAGAAAGTCACAGGGTAAGCTTGATATCCATGCCTTATCCATGTGACATCCCACAAGAAGATTCTGCAAATAGCTAGAAAATGGGTTGCAAGGTATAATAACCCTTTTATGGTGAATAAGGGATAATTTGGGGACAATAACAAAATGTATTATGTTGTAAACACAATAATATAATTTACCACATTAGTAAGCTTTGACATGAGAGTCTAATTGCAAAGTTTTTTTTTTCTTCAATCAGATTTTGCAGATATAGTTGTTTTTGTTTTTGTTTTTTTTCTACAGTAGCTTTTTAGATTTTATTTGGTCTTACTTGATTATTTTTGTTTTTGTTGTCTGTGCTTTTAGTGTCATATCCAAAAAAAATCATTGCCAATATAGTTTTATTCTAAGCATGAGATTGGGTGGGAGGTGGGAGATACAATAGAGTTGGGGAGATTGGAAAGCAGTGTTGATAATTCCATTGACAAAACCACTGGAAAGGAGAAACCAAAAGAAGTCACCAAGGAGGTGGGAAGCCTTTTTGGGCTCACTTTCCCATAAAGAGTGGAGTTGTTAGTATCTGTGGTGCCGCCTGCTAGTTGCTCAGGATAATCTGTGTTCTTTTTCTTCCATGGTAATCAGTTTGCCCCTGGGATGTAACTGCCCAGCCAGGCAACTGAATTTCCAGCCTCCTCTTCAGTTAAACAGGCCACGTGACTAAGCTCTCTAGGATGGAATATTTGGAGGCGTGATGCCTGCCACTTTCATATCTGTTTACATAAAAATTCCTATGTGTTCTCCTTCTTGCTTTCCCTCCCCCCTTCACTGAAGATGGAAAGAGATGATTATGCTGTCTTTGAAAGCCACATGTTGAAGATGGAAGAGCCGCTGTAGCCTGTGTCTGTGAATGTGGCAGAGCCTGCCCCGTGCCTAAGCACTCTCAGGAATGCTTGCCCTGCACTGTTACAGGAAGGAGAAAGAAAGTTCTCTTGTGTTTGATCCACTATTATGGGATCTGTTTATTACAGGAGTTTACTTTTCCTAATACAGTCTTCTTCTTCCAATAAATTTTCTTCTTAGTCAGTGATATTTCCTATAAACGTGCCTTTTCTCTGTTTCTTCACTGCTCAAAAAATCTTCAGTGGCTTCCTATTGCCTACAGAATAAAGTCAAAAATCTTTAGTACACCTTTCAAAGCCCTTATCAATTGTTCTACATTTCTGCCACTTTCCTACTACACATTCTGTAAATAAAAAATGCTTGCTTAGTTTCTCTAATACCGTGCATTTTTCAGCTTCTGTGACTTTGATTATTCTGTTCTCCATTCTGGTAAAGCATCTCAACTTTTTGAAAACCTATTGATTCTTTAACTCTTCCATATCGTGCATATATTATTCTCTCAAAACAAATACTAAGAGTTATTTCCTGCCACATGAAAAAAATAATACATTTATTAGCACATGCCCTATATCATAGGAATTAGTATAGTTTTTCTGCGTTCATCTCCTAAAAAACAGAGACTGTTTCCTCTTCAACTGTATATTCTCAACACAGTATCCAGTTTTCAAGTACTTGTATATTTTAATTGTAAAGTCTATCTTGAAAGTTGACCAGGGAATTGATAAAAATTGATTGGTGGATTCTATACAACTCATTGATGATATTTGTCTCAGAGATTCAGTTAAAGCTCCAAGGGGTATAAATAGACAAAATTGTCTCATATTGCATATAAACAGTGATGGGTGAAGATGATCATTGGCTGTAATATGATGAATTAGAGTATTTTCTTGAATTTTGAAAGACTAGGTGCTGCTAGAAAGAGATGTTGCTTTCATGCAATTAAATGTCTTCTGTTTTCAAGAACTTCATCCAACTTTCAAGCAATGGATAGCATGTTTTCAGGCAAAAGGGAACATATCAATACTGACCACAGGATTTATCTAAGATTTTTTGTCAGTGATCCAAGTCATCCTGTGATTAAAGATATTACTTCTTTTTAAAAATAACTTAAGCAATTATTTTATAATTTCTTTGGGTTTTTAATATCTCACTTTTACTTATAAGGTTTTTTTAAAGCATTTATAATTTTTCCACATAATGACTTATAAAGCAGATAATGAAATATGTTAGAAGAAGGGATAGTCTCATTGACTTTTTTTTCAATAATACATTTGTGGTTACAAAATACTATGACAAAAAAAGAATGAGATGTAACTTTTATGAAAAATCTGGTTTGCTTTTGACAGAAGATTTTTTATTCATGAATTTTTACTAAAAACTGAAGTTCTACTAGTTTACTCTGTTTACTTTTTTTTTCAATTTACTTAATTATTTTTATTGAAGTACAGTTGATTTATGATGTTGTATTAGTTTTAGGTGTACAGCAAAGTGTTTCAGTTATATATATATTTGTATATATTTTTTTCAGATTCCTTTCCCTTATAGATTATTGCAAAATACTGAGTATAGTTCTCTGTGTTATACAGTAGGACCTTGTTGGTTATCTATTTTATATATAGTAGTGTGTCTATGTTAATCCCAAACTCCTAATTTATCCCTCTACCCCCTTCCCGCTTTGGTAACAGTAAGTTTGTTTTTTATGTCTATGGGCTTATTTCTGTTTTGTATATAAGTTCACTTATATCATTTTTTTTTAGATTCTACAGGTAAGCCATATCATATGATATTTGTCTTTCTCTGGCTTACTTCACTTAGTCAATTTTCTTGATAGTAAGCAGACATAGCATCTACTACAGGATATTACAAAAGAAATCATGTAATGACTCTGGTTATTCAAGGTAATAAGAGAGTAGGAACAAATTTGTAATTTTCCAAAATTGAGACAAGATTTCCAAACTGGAGGTTAAATATGGCAATGACAGAATTCTCTGACTCTTGAGTTAAAACTAGGATGAAATATCACAGACCTTAAAGTTTATGAGAATCAATCACAAGTTGTCAATATGGATTTGAATTTTCAATACTGATGTTGACACTGTTCTATTTTGGTAAGATTTCTGAATAAAGGCAGAACACTCTCTAATAAATTTTGCACAAGTAATTCTGGACTAATTTATTAAACAGAAATGGGCCTCATCTAAGAATCCATAAATGATCCTCTTGATGTGGAGCACATATATTGGCCACATGCAGATGATTATTTTTAGGAGGAAAAGCTATATTCTTTGGATCCGTCATTAGCATATAACTTTTACTGATATTTCTGAAAACAAACTATGTTATCCAAACTTGGTTTAATTGATTAATTAATTGATTCATTGAAAACATAATAAATGTATGTCAACAATTGCCCTAGGTATTAAGGATAAAAACACATTATATATTTAGTATCTTTAAAAAATCTAGGGAGGAATGTAATGCTCTGTGAGCATCTTCAAAGGAAACAGATGGCACATTCAAATTAAGATTATTCAATTAATTAATAAACAGATTAATTCAAAGGATCAGGCAGAGTTTAGGTAATCCAAACTCTGCACGGGGCATGGGTAGGTCTGCCACCCTTAGCTGTTAAAGAGCAAGAGGAGAGAGTGGTTGCCAAATTTAAAGTCAGAAAGGGGTGTTGTGGAGGTGGACACCTTTCAGGTGCCAAAATATACCAGCCCTCTTGACCCTGCAAAGCACTCCTCATGCCCTTCCCTCTGCCACCCAATCTCCAAAATCCAATGGTTAAAGGTAACCAGAAGCCAGAGGACAAAGGAGCTCATTCAAGTCTTTAAGGTCAGCCTCAGAAGGCAAAGTGAAGAAAGGTGGAGGGAGAGTGGCAAAAAAGACATCTAGCACAATGGTTATATCCAATTTACAGATGAGGAAACTAGAAAAGTCATAACTGGTAAGTGGCAGAGCCAAGATTCAAAGCCAAGTTGCCTGATTCCAGAGCTTTTTCTACCTTGCAGGAATGTCATAAAAATGACTTCTGCTCTCAAGGGACTTGCAGTATTGTAAAGAAGAGGCTAAACTACAGAGGAAAGAACAACACAGGTGTCGTCAGTATCAAGATGTCAGGTAGGTTTCCCAGCCCATGACCATGGCTTTCCTTTGTCCCCTTAAAGATGCAGGAGGAGGAACCACTAATTCCTTTAATCTCTGAATGGGTTTAGAATTGACTCTCTGCCCAGGTGAGAACTTTGAGAAGGTATCAGAGGAGCATCACTTAAGTGTTGCAGCTATTCATTTCACGTTGGTTGCAAGAGCAAATCAGGCCCATACCTTAGTCCCATACCTTCTCTTCCTGCTATGTCCAGAAATGTAGTTTTTATTTTGGCGTTTGGGGAAAATTGATGGAGGCTACCATTACTTCAACTTCGGAATCTTTAGAGTATTGTTGTTGTTGTTGTTATTGTCTTTGAAGATCCAGGTGGTGTGAACTTCATCTCTATTGATAATACTCATGCTTCTATTCTTCTAAATCTAGAATTGCCATAAGAATACAAACCTTGTCAGATGGCAGAATTTTAAATGATCTGAAAGTGCTTTGGAAAAGATGAAGCCTGCTCTTTCCTCGCAGGCCTGCATGTGTGGAAATATTCTGTAAAATTCCAGTGTCAGCATCAAAACATTATAAAGGATGCCACTGTGCATTCATAAAACCCCTTACATTATACTATGAGATCATTTTCAATCGTTGTTACTGTGCTACAAAGGACAGCTTAATAACTCTGGTCTGAACTCTGTGATTACATATACTCAGATGCTAATTTGCTATAATTGAGTATGCTCTTTTGTTGGATTCTACATTCAGTTTGTGTTTAATACGTGAAGACTACTTTTTGTGGTGGTTATCAAGGGTAGAATAAGCCCCACAGGTGTTCCCCCCACACTCAAGCTTCTAAGTCACCTTTTCCATTAGCTGCTAACATTGTTAACAGCTGAGGCAGCTGGTACAGGAATGAGAGAGTTCTGCAGTTCCTTTACTTGGGACAAGATTCATTTAATCCAGATATGAATGCTCTATTTCTCTGGCACATCTGTTTGGGTAACAGTGTATACATTTTTTAACATCTTAAACATTTTGAATTTTGTAAGATTTTCTGTAAAAAATCAATTTTTTTGACTTATCAATTATTAAATGTATCATTTAATTCTTAAATCCCCAAATACAAGATTCATACATATTTTGTCACCAAAGGTGGGGAGTTTTGAGTTTTTAACTTTGTTAATTCTGAATGATTCTATTTTTTTCTTTGTTTTGAGAGTCACACAGTTTCAACTACATACTTGTCTGCAATTTCACTATCCTAGCATGAGGAAAAAATAAACCTTAATCTATTGCAAGTAATATAATAATTGTTTGAATGACTCCCTTTCAAGGGTATCATATAGCACCCAGGTTTTTTGTTTGATTTCACAATTTGTCTTCTTTTTATTATTGACCTTTCCTCACAAACATAAAAGCATATTTTTATTAAGCTTTCAACTTGATTATAATATTCTTAAAAGGGTTAATAGTTGTTTATTATATAAATAGATAAAATACACACACACACACACACACACACACACACACGCTCACTCATCCTGCCTGGAAACTTCGGATCTAGTGTTAACATTGTTTCACATTAATTTTGAAACCATGGGCTATGATAGATTGTGTTACTATTTGAAATCATTTGCTTATCTCTGACCAAACAGGCACATGGGATTCCAGCCCATTTGGGGGATTTGGTCATGTGCCTTTTTTTAGCCAATTGAATGTGACCAGAATTGGCATCCATTGTGTCTGAGCAGAAGCTTTAAGAACTATTAGGTGATTTCATTTTCTTTGTGCCGTGAGAGTGGCATATCCTAGATGATGATTGTTCCTTCTGCCTGCATAACTCCTTCAGATTGCTCCTTTCATCATACGCAAAAAAGACAAGTGAACCAGAGATGATTTCCAACTTAGATACAATGCAAACAAGACATCTTTACATTCTTTAAACCTTTAAATCTTTACATTCTTTAAATCTTTACATTTACAGTCTTTACATGTGTAGTTTGTTGTTGGTCACAACATACCTGGGAAGAGATACTGATATAAAAATTGGTACCTATAAATGGGACACAGCCATGGCAAAAATCTTAAAGTGTATGGCATTGGCTCCAGAGCTCTGGGGTTGGAAGTGCAGAAACTCTTAAAAGAGACTGGATAGAATTCTCCTGTGAAACCATCTGGTCCTGGGCTTTTGTTTGTTGGAAGACTTTTCATCACAGTCTCAATTTCAGTACTTGTGATTGGTCTTTCTTCTTTTTCTATTTCTTCCTGGTTCAGTCTCAGAAGGTTGTGCTTTTCTAAGAATTTGTCCATTTCTTCCAGGTTGTCCATTTTATTGGCGTATAGTTGCTTGTAGTAATCTCTCATGATCCTTTGTGTTTCTGCAGTGTCAGTTGTGACTTCTCCTTTTTCATTTCTAATTCTATTGATTTGAGTCTTCTCCCTTTTTTTCCTGATGAGTCTGGCTAATGGTTTATCAGTTTTGTTTATCTTCTCAAAGAACCAGCTTTTAGTTTTATTGATCTTCGCTATTGTATCCTTCATTTCTTTTTCATTTATTTCTGATCTGATCTTTATGATTTCTTTCCTTCTGCTAACTTTGGGGTTTTTTTGTCCTTCTTTCTCTAATTGCTTTAGGTGTAAGGTGAGGTTGTTTATTTGAGATGTTTCTTGTTTCTTGAGGTAGGATTGTATTACTATAAACTTCCCTCTAAGAACTGCTTTTGCTGCATCCCATAGGTTTTGGGTCGTCGTATTTTCATTGTCATTTGCTTCTAGGTATTTTTTGATTTCCTCTTTGATTTCTTCAGTGATCTCTTGGTTATTTAGTAGTGTGTATTGTTTAGCCTCCATGTGTTTTTTACAGATATCTTCCTGTACTTGATATCTAGTCTCATAGCGTTGTGGTCGGAAAAGATACTTGATACGATTTCAGTTTTCTTAAGTTTACCAAGGCTTGATTTGTGACCCAAGACTACAGTATGACCCAGTGATCCCACTACTGGGCATATACCCTGAGAAAAACCATAATTCAAAAAGAGTCATGTACCACAATGTTCATTGCAGCTCTGTTTACAATAGCCAGGACATGGAAGCAATCCAAGTGTCCATTGACAGATGAGTGGATAAAGAAGATATGGCACATATATACAATGGAATATTAGTCAGCCATAAAAAGAAATGAAATTGAGTTATTTGTAGTGAGGTGGATGGACCTAGAGTCTGTCATACAGAGTGAAGTAAGTCAGAAAGAGAAAAACAAATACTGTTTGCTAACACATATATCTGGAATCTAAAAAAAAAAATGGTTCTGAAGAACCTAGGGGCAGGACAGGAATAAAGACACAGACATAGAGAATGGACTTGAGGACACGGGGAATGGGAGGAGTAAGCTGGGATGAAGTGAGAGAGAGGCATGGACATATATACACTACCAAATGTAAAATAGCTAGCTAGTGGGAAGCAGCCACATAGCACAGGGAGATCAGTCGGTGCTTTGGGACCACCTAGAGGGGTGGGATAGGGATGGTGGGAGGGAGACGCAAGAGGGAGGCGATATGGGGATATATGTATATGTATAGCTGATTCACTTTGTTATAAAGCAGAAAGTAACACACCATTGTAAAGCAATTATACTCCAGTAAAGATGTTTAAAAAAAAGAGCCTGGAAAAATGAAACTTTGTGGAGTGGTGGTATAGCTGGTAAATCTGCTTCATGCAATAACTTGAAAGACAGATAACGTACTTAACAAACTTGGAGTTTTAGATGAAGAAGTTGGAAAACAAAATGTGACTGATGTGACTTGTTTGCTTTTGGCAGCATTAAAATGTTATTAAAAGAAAAACATGAGCTTAGAAAACTAAGGTTTAAAAATAATGAAAGGAAAAAGTATATCTAGAAATTTCAAAATTTACAGGTTCAAAAGATGCAGCTGTTTTATTTTCTTCAACCAGTAAAAATAAAATTGAGAAATGCTTTGAATAACAAAGGCTGACTGAAGTTTGGCCTAGGGCAAAGATCAAATCAACTCCTCAGTTAAACTCCATGAAGGGATTAAATTGGCTTTCAGAAAATCTTTCCATTGGACAAAGTGGCTTACAGAAAAAACAAAAACAAAAACCAAACAGGTTCTCTGCTGAAACCTGATAATCTCAAGGTATTGACAGTTAAGTCTAGGGAGAGAAAGGTGCATTTCAAAAAGAATCATGGACATATTCACTGGAACATGGAGCTTATTAGGATCATATAGTTGAAGATTCTAGAAGTTAGAAGTTTGTACTGCTGAAATAACTCCTAGACTGGACCAAAATCCAAAATACAGCAAAACAAACCCAAAACAAAATGTGAGACTTAAAATGACCTTGATCTCCCAACCTACTATAGGCAGGATACATCTATTAATACTAATTAGCTCCCAAGGAGGGTATACAATTTAACACTTTCTTTAGATGTGTCCAAGGAGGTTGAAAAAGGAAGGATCTGTTTGAGGTGGAACTGTAACCAAGAGAACCTGGTGATATAATCGTAAAGAGGAACTGAGGACTAATCCTGGAAGATTCCCTATCCCTGAAGTAGGTGGGCACTCAAAAATGTTCCCGAAATAATTTCAGGCTTCCTATGTACCAGTTATTTTGTGCTTCCCATTCTCCTTTCCTAATGCAGTGTTTATTGAGACTAATATGTCCCTGTTCCACTACTAAATATTTGGTGTGCAGGGAGCAAATAACTTGTCTTTGTAGTTCACACACTTTTGAATCGAGAAGCTATACTCATGATGTAGAGACAAGCATACGACCTTGTACTGGTGTCTAATGTCATGGTTGGTTGGGATGCCTTCTTTGGGGGTAGAATGTGTTTATTTTGTGTGCAGATAGAAAGTGAGTGAATATATATAATTAAGAGGGTGAGATATAATAGATTGTATTATTGTTCCCAATTACTGGCTTCCCATCAGTAAGAGGACTGTGCATATCTTCCTATTGTCATGTGAATGAAGGTGAGTCCCCCTGGGTGGCATTTATGTCCTTGACCCATTGACATGAGGCACAGCCATCTGATTTAATCTGGTCAACGCGATAAAGGCTGAAATGCTCACTCCATATCTGAGCTGAGCCATGCAGTGGTTCAGCACTCTCTTTTTCTTCTGCCTTGGGAGCAGTATGTCCCAGAATGCAGCTGCTTCTTCAGTCTGGGTCCTGTAATGTAGACATGAGAAGCGAAGAGGAACCGCATCTGACACATAGCCAATATGTAACAGGAGTGAGCTGTAAACTTTGGTTACTACAAATATTCTGAGCTTTGAAGGGGTCACCTTGGAAAAGCTGTGTGTTAAATGACTATTTTAAACTCTCTTTTTCCTTTCCCATTTATGTTTGGTAAGGGTGTAAAAGGATAACAAAGGCATTTGCCAGTGAGATGTTAAGGAAAACAGCTGGGCATTACCTACGATAATTTGGATGCATGACAAGGCCAAGTAATGGAGAAAAGAGAGGTCAAAATCAAGATACAGCCAATGGTTTCTTAATTCCACAGTTTGACATATGGGAGGATGTTTAAGTGAAGCCCCAAAGTACAGGTTTCATCCTTTCAACTTTTATACAACACTCGCTGCCATCCATATTGATGATCACACCTATTATTATATTAAAATGCAACCATTTTCTTGACCAGGGGAGGTATTCCTTCACTTTCATCTGTTTTCTCCAAAACAGTCTCAGGTAATGTTAAGGTTCCCTAGCTTTATGAGTTGTCCACACAGTTCATCCTTGGCATTTGAATAGCTCATGTATTTTACAAAGCAGCCTTCCAACTACTTTCACCTTTTGATAATGTAGCTTATAATGAGGTTAGCTCATCCACCATACTGAACTTGACACAAAGAAAACTAAGATAAAATACTGGTCATCAAATCTAAAGATTCAAATTGTACTATTGCAACATTACCCAAGAATGTACATTAGGAAAAATTGTCAGAGGCTTTTAAGGTGTCAAAAAGGGCAGGACCTGCATGGATAAATTATGAGAATTTTTTCTTTTTTTTCTATTATGCCAAATAATGCTACTTCCAGTGTGGTCTTCTGTATTGTTGAGCCTAAACCTTTGAAATAAGAAACCCTGAAACTTTCTAAAGCATTTTCCTATTTATACAGGTTTTATTTTTATATATTTGTGTTTCTGAGCATGTCTTAATTCATTCACATTTCCATCTCAGATATCTGTGCATTACGATACCAGTCCTGTGTTTGACTCTCCAGCATGTACATTTATCAAGTTTTTATGGAAATTCAATTTCAATATAAATAATATTATGTTGTTATGTGATTTGCTTAGAGAAACACTATTTTAATGTTATAAGGAGTGTTAGTAGTCTTTAATGTTAATAGGAAAATAATTTTCAAGATATTACCAAAAATGAGGGTTTTGTAGGAAGAAGTAAAGAATTCTATGGTAATGTTGGTACTCATTATTTCTACTAGATAATAACAAGGATAAATATCAAATATTTTTTATAGCCCTTGTTGTATGTCATGTATAATTCTAAGGTCTTTACATATATTAATCCATTTAACCTTAAAACAATCCCAAGAAGTGTCTATTTTACAGATATATCTATTTTACATTTGAGGAAATATAGGCACAGATAAATTAAGAAACCATGGACACACGGCTAATAAGTGGTGGATTTATCAAATCCAGGCAATCTGAACCAGAGTTTCTCTTTTAAACTATAATAGATTCACAAATGCCAACATTAAAATTTTGATTACCATGCATATATTCTCAGTCTTCTACTAATGCACCATAAACCACAAGGCTTTAGAGTTTTGTAGGGAAAAGATCATTAGTTGGATTTGTTATTCAGTTCCTAATCTAAACCTTATATTTTGGTAGAGATGTTTGCCAAAGTTTGTGTTTACTTTCCATGGAATATAGTTTTGCTATCTTAAGTTATCTAAAGTTACTGAATATTTTATTTATGGGTCTTACTCCCTAAATTAGGAGCTTCTAAAAGGTAGGGAGGATGATTTATTTATCTTGCTGACTCTACATCATCAGTGCCTGTCTTTGCAGCCTCTTGTAAGTAAAAGACGCTATCTCATTACTTATGTAGGTTCATTTTTCTTCAGTTTAAGTCAGCCCTAACATCTGACATGGTGGGGTGGTTTTCTTGTTATTGTTCCCCATATATGGACCAATTGTGCAGAATCACAGTGCAATCATCCACTATCTCAGGGCAGGCCCTCTGATCACACATTTGGCCAATTGTTTTGAAATAGAAACAAAATATTTTACCTATGGAGTTAATGGAGTATGTTTTTTCTTTGCCTGTAAGGAATGAGCACTTGCAGAAGACTAGAAGAAAGAGATTCATTTTTATTTTTAAAAATATTATAAAGTATTTAATTCATTGATTATCAAGGAAGAATGATCAATTTTCATGATTAGGCACTGGATTCCAAACCAATACCAACAATGGTACTTTTGCTGGAGAGATGAATTAAGCAATTAAGGCATGTAGAGTAATAAACAATGATGTGATTCATAAATAACCTATACTCAGCAATTTAAGATAACAGTATAAGAAAACAAAAACACAGAGGAGGAAAAGTAAAAATGGATGATCATCTTCTAGCACATGGAATAAATATCTGAGCTAATTACTGAAGAAGGGGCATGAGAAGGGTCTGGGTAGGGCCAAAGTCTAGACTTAATTCTTCTTTGCTATTGTTTATAGATAGTGAAAGAAAGTCCATGGTGTAGGCAGTGTCTGGAAATATATAATTATATTCCAGGATAGCAGTTAATTTCAAGAATATGTGATAACTTATTTTCTGATGGACAAAAAAAGGAGGGCAACAGGGAGTCCCAGGGAAGTTACTATTTAAAGCTCAAGCAAGAAATTGGTGTCTGGACTGTCCATAAAGTAAGAAGGCCTTGATCTTGGACTGTGGCTCAGATACAGAAACCCATTATCTAAGAGGGAAATGTTCATGGACATAGCTGGGTTCTCTACCTAGAGGGTCATGAACATTGATTCAGAACACTTCTGCCCATTAGAATCACCTGGCAGAACTTTAAAATATCCACATGGCCAGAATCCAATGCTAGACCAATTAAATTGTAGTTTAATTAATTGTTCTGGAGTGGGATTTGAACATTAGTTAGGTGTTTGTTGTTGTTGTTTGCTGTTGTTTGTGTATATTTTGGTTTTAGTTTGTTTGGTTGTGTGGTTTAGATTCTTGGTGATTCTTGTGTACAACCGGGATTGTGAGCTACTGCTTTAGTGTGTGCAGAGCTACTGGGGATTTTGTAGAAATGCGTATTTTGACTCAGTAGCTTGAGGCAGGGCCTGAGAGCCTGCATTTCTACCAAGCTCCCAGGTGCTACTGGTTCACACACCACACATAGGCTCATAAGACTCTTCCCTTATGATAACAACACTTAGACACAGGGGAAGAAATGTCCCTTATCAGAACCAGATAAGCACTACTTCTAGAGAGCTCACATTTCAGAATTAGGGTCTAAAAGTGCAAAAGGACATAGCTTAGGCTTAGGCTATCCATCTGATCTGTCCTAGGGGAAAGTTTTAAAATCAAGCTTCACATTGGTGTTTATCATTTTTTAAAAAAATCCTGATCTCTATATGGCATTTGACGTGCTCCTTATAGTTTCCACAAACAGGAGTATTTTGTCAAGCTTTATTTTCTGGAGTTTGTATTGTGAATTGATCATTTGTTTACAAAATATACATATTTTCTCGGACATGCTAATATTCTGCCTCTTGCCACCCTGTTCCTTATGGTTTGTACCACCAGAAAACAGTTTGTTTCCTATTTCTTTAAAAAATCCTTGAACATTATGTGACAAGATTTTACTTATTGGAAGTGTGAATTTTTAAGTGATTTTAATAATGGTAGCTACCAGATCCATTTCAGAAGAATCATTCCATTAACCTAATTTTTTTTGAAATAGTATTAAGGAATAATTAAAATTTGATATAATAACTTATTTCTAGAAAAATTCAATAATAAAAATCAGAAAACAAGTTGTCAAAAAAGTAAAATTTGCTTTTTTGGACGTTGCTGCAATGTTTTAAGGAATCAACTAGGGTCATGAAGTGCTGATAAAATATGCACTGTCGTCACTATGCTTTTTTAGTACGTTAGAGTAAGCAATGACCTTCTTCTGAATTCTGTTATTTGATGAATTTTCATTGTACAGTGTAAGTTAAGATATTGTATTAGGCATGGTGGAAAGCTGTATCAACACTTTTATTCCACCTACTTATTCTTAACTGAGCAAAACAATAAATTTTAAAACCTGTGTGTTGCAGGTCTGTGTTCATGAATTTCTTTAATATTTTTTTTGCACATATTCAGTGTTGGGGTTTCAGAAAATATGCATACATCTTAGAATAGATTTGATCTCTTTATTAATAAGATACGTGGGAAGTCATATGTGTTTGTTTTCTATTGCTATGTCACACATTATTACACCCTTAGGGGTTTAAAGGAACACAAGTCACAGTCTGCTAGGTTAGAACACAGTTTCTGTGGTCAGGATTCCTGCTGTGGGTGAACTGGGTCCTCTGCTCAGGTTTTCACTAGGATGAAATCATGGTGTCATTTAGGGCTGTGATCTCATCTGAGGCTTGGGGTCCTCTTCCAAGCTCATTTGTTGCCAGGATTCAGTTGTTGCAGTTATAGGGCTGAAGCCCTCAGCTCTGAACAGGTGCCCATATTCTCTACCATGTGACTCTCTCCAAAATGTGACTGTTTTCTTCATCAGGGCTAATGGGAGAGCACGTTTGACATGTGAAACCTCTCTGACTTCTTCCTGACTCTGACTGCTAGACCTTCTTTTAAAGGGCTCATCTGATTAGATCTTGCACAAACTTAATATTCTCACTTTTTATTAACTTGAAGTAAACTGATGAGAGGCCTTACTTCTGTCCAAAAAATCCCTTCACCTTTGCCATATAACATAATCTAATCACAGGAGTGATATCTCATCTTATTCATAGAACCACGGGGGCTTGACCCCCATCTTTGGCTGTTGAGGTGAGGCCTAGAAGGTGGGGGCATCCAACAAAAAGGGATTTTTCTGGAGCTTCAATATCTGATGGATTTGCCTTGTTAGGTTTTAGACTTACTTAGGACCCATAACCCCTTTCTTCCTCACAATTTTTCCCTTTTAGAGACTGCCTATGCTTCTTCCACCATTGTATCTTGGAAGCACATAACTGGTCTGGTTTGACAAAATCACAACTAGAGTGGGATTTTGCCTCAGGATGAATTGGATCTCAAGTCTTACCCATGATTCACCTTAGTTGGGACTTTAGACTTTAGATTTTAGAGTTGATGCTGGAATGAGTCAAGAATTTCGGGACTATTGTCATGGAATTCATATATTTTACATGTGAGAAGGATATGAATTTTGGGGGCAGAATGTTATGGACTGAATGTTTGTGTTCCCCCAAAATTTATATGCTGAAGCCCTAATCCCCAGTATGGCTGTATTTGGAGACGGGACCTCTAAGAAAGTAATTAAGGTTAAGTGAGGTCATAAGGTGGGGCCCTGATCCAAAAGGATTGGTGTCTTTATAAGAGACACCAGAGAACGTTGCCCCTTCACCTCTCTCTCAGTCTCCACCTGCACGTGGCAAAGAAAGGCCATGTGAGCACACAGCAAGAAGACAGCTGTCTGCAGTCCAAGGGGAGAGATTTCACTAACTTGACCCTAGACTTTCAGTCTCTTTAGAACTGTGAGGGAAAAAATTCCTATTGTTCAAGCCACCCAGACTGTGATATTTTGTTATGGCAGCCCAAGTAGACTGATAAACTAAGTCATACAGTGTATTTGGCTAGCTAAAGCAGATGATGGCAAACTGTTGCAGAACTTCTACTAATGTGTTTCCACCAGTAGCTTATCAGAATTTTCAATTGGTCCACATTCTTGCTAACACATAACATTTTCTTTCTTTTCAATTTCAGCCTTCCTGGTGGGTAGGTAGTGGGACATTAAATAGTTTTATTTAACATTTCAGTAATAACCAATGAAATTAAATACTTTTTCTTACTTTTACTGGATATGGAAATATTTCTTTTGTTAAGTGTTCAAGCCATTAGCCCATTTTTTTAAAAGATGGGCTGTATTTTTCTTATAAATTATTAGTCTTTTATATCTTTTGTACACAATATAACACATCTTTAGTAAGATATATGTTTTTTTGCACATACATTCTTCAAACCCATATGTGGTCTTTCACTCGTTAATACTTTAAATTAACATAATTTCTTAAACATATTCTAATTAATTAATATTTTATTTTACGGTTAGCATTTTGGGGTTCTGCTAAAAATTCTCTGCTTACTCCGAAGTCATGAAGGTGTTCTTCTATGTTTTTGATTAAAATTTAATTGCTTTACATTCCCATTAAGAATTACAATCTATATGGAATATCTTTGTGTATTTGCTGTAAGAAAGGGTCTAAACTCATTTTTTCCCATATGGATAAATAATCAACTTAGCTCCATCTACTGAGAAAACAACATCTTATCTCCACTAAACTCCATGCCACGTTTGTCATAAATCATGTGACTGGATATATATTCGTCTGTTTCTGGCCTTCTTATTCTATTCCACTGGCTGTTTTTTTGTCCTTTGGCTAAAGCCCTGCTGTATTAATTAATAGTAGTTACTAAAGCTTTTTATTAATGCTTGATAGCTGGTAGTGAGAAATCTCTAGCTTTATTCATCTTCTATATCATTGCCTTTCTATTCTTGGCCTTTTGTATTTTCATTTGGATTTATGAGTCAGCTTCAGTTTCCACAAAAATACTCAATTATATTTTGAGAAAAATTGGGTTGAAATCATAGATTAATTTGACACAAAAGGACATTTTTTAACATATTGAATCTTCCATTCCAATCTACATTCATTATATGGTGCTCCATTTATTTAAATCTTTAAAAATTGTATCTTAATAAGATTTTGTATCCTTAGAGAAATAGAACACAACTTTTGCTAGGATGCAATGTTTGTCTGTTTGTTTTTAATAGACCTTTATTGGAGTATAATTGCTTCACAGTACTGTGTTAGTTTCTGTTGTACACCAAACTGAATCAGCCATATGCATACATATGTCCCCATATCCCCTCCCTCTTGAGCCCCCCTCCCATGTTCCCTATCCCACCTGTCTAGGTCATCACAAAGTACCAAGCTGATCTCCCTGTTCTATGCTGCTGCTTCCCACTAGCTAACTATTTTACATTCAGTAGTGTATATATGTGGATGCTACTCTCACTTTGCCCCAGCTTCCCCCTCCCACCCTGTGTCCTCAAGTCCATTCTCTATGTCTACGTCTTTATTCCTGCCCTGTAACTACTATGGAAAACAGTATGGAGGTTCCTTGAAAAACTAAAAATAAAACTACCATATGACCCAGCAATCCCACTACTGGGTATACACCCTGAAAAAACCATAATTCAAAAAGTGTACCACAATGTTCATTGCAGCACTATTTACAATAGCCAGGACATGGAACCAACCTGAATATCCATCAACAGATGAATGGATAAAGAAGATGTGGCACATATATACAATGGAATATTATTCAGCCATAAAAAGAAACAAAATTGAGTTATTTGTAGTGAAGTGGATGGACCTAGAGTCTGTCATACAGACTGAAGTAAGTCAGAAAGAGAAAAACAAATACCATATGCTAACACATATATATGGAATCTAAAAAAAAAAAAAAAGAAAGGATGCAATGGTTTTGATTCTAATGTAGTTGTTATCTTTTTAAAGAAGTATATTTTCAGTTTGCTTATTGTTATTTAGAGGTACAATTTTTATTAATCATGTGTACAGCAAAATTGTAAAATTCACAGATTTATTCTAAAGGTTTTTCTGTAAATTAAAAAAAAATTTCTTAGGTACGAAATAATTTCATTCCTGAGTTATAAGTTTTTATTTCTTCCCTTCCAATTGTTATATCCTTTCTCCTTTTCTCTTTCTTTTCTTTTGTGTGTGTGTGTATGTGTGTGTCCACTAGTACAATATTTAATAGAAGTGGTGATAGCACCCCATAGAAGCAGATGGACACCCCACCCAATATTTGATTTGGATGCTGAGACTGATGATGCCACACACATACCAAGAGGTTATGAAAAGGTGTATAACTTACATAATGATGCTTTATAGGGAAAGTAGGGAAGACTCTCATGCAAGTCTGAAAATGGCTTAAGAGAGGGGTGGGAGAAGTGACTGGTTTAAAGCATTATATTTATTTGTGGGTGTTGCTGGAGTGAGGGCTCCTTCACACAGACTGGATCTTGGGTAGTTTGAACTCCTCATTAGAGCCAAAGGAGAGAGCACTGGGACTTTCTTATCAGCTTGCCCAAATATGAGGCAGAAAGTGAAGCAGGGAAAGTGGGGCTTGAAAGAGCTCAGCAGTCAAACCTAAACAATGGAGTCAGCCTCTTTATTATATGTTTTATTCCCTAACTTTGAGGTAAATTTTCAGATATTTTGCAAATGAGTATAAGGTTTATTGAGTTAGCATCAAGTAAATTATGTGTCCACATCTGGTATATTGGTTGCATATTTTGGGAATTTTCTTTATCTGAAAGAGAAGTGTTAAACTCTCCCATTATTACGGCCCCCCAAGTGAGGTGTTGGGCGCAGCAGTTTCCCACAAGGAACTCTGGTCTGAAGTGCCAGGTGCAAGGCTTCTGCACACAATACCCTATGAGCAAGTGGAACTGGATGAATCACAAAAGAAAAGGAAAAGAAATCTATGAAATGGAGCCTCTCAGAGCTATTTCACTGCTGCTACGTCTAAAGATGTCTTTTCCCTCTGCCTGGTGTGAAAACTGAACTCACTGTGAAGAAGGAGAAGTCCATTAGAAGTCTATAAATATACATGAGGAGTAAAAAGAAAGAAAGCCATGTGGCTGACAGGGTCTTGGTGCTCCAGCTGGGTGTCAGGCCTGAGCCTCTGAAGTGGGAGAGCTGAGTTCAGGACATTGCACCACCAGAGACCTCACGGCCCCACATAATATCAATCTGCAAGAGCTCTCCCAGAGATCTCCATCTCAACACAAAGACCCAACTCCACTCAATGACCAGCAAGCTCCAATGTTGGACACCCCATGCCAAAAAACTAGCAAGACAGGGACACAACCCCACCCATTAGCAGAGAGGCTGCCTAAAATCATAATAGGTTCACAGACACCCCAAAACACACACTTGATGTGGTCCTGTGCACCAGAAAGACAAGATCCAGCCTCATCCACCAGAACACAGGCACCAGTCCCCTCCACCAGGAAGCCTACACAACCCACTGATCCAACCTTATCCACTGGGGGAAGACACCAAAATCAATGGGAACTACAAACCTGCAGCCTGCGAAAAGGAGACCCCAAACACAGTAAGTTAAGCAAAATGAGAAGACAGAGAAATATGCAGCAGATGAAGGAGCAAAGTAAAAACCACCAGACCAAACGAATGAAGAGGAAATAGACAGTCTACCTGAAAAAGAATTCAGAGTAATAATAGTAAAGATGATCCAAAATCTTGGAAAAAGAATGGAGAAAACAAAGGATTAATCCCCAGAATATACAAGCAGCTCATGCAGCTCAATATCAAAAAACAAACAACCCAATCCAAAAATGGGCAGAAAACCTGAATAGATATTTCTCCAAAGAATATATACAGATTGCCAACAAACACATGAAAGGATGCTCAACATCACTAATCATTAGAGAAATGCAAATCAAAACTACAATGAGGTATCACCTCACACTGGACAGAATGGCCATCATCAAAATATCTACAAACAATAAATGCTGGAGAGGGTGTGAAGAAAAGGGAACCCTCTTGCACTGTTGGTGGGAATGTAAATTGATACAGCCACTATGGAGAACAGTATGGAGGTTCCTTAAAAAACTAAAAGTAGAACTATCATACAACCCAGGAATCCACTACTGGGCATATACCCTGAGAAAACCATAATTCAGAAAGAGTCATGTACCAAAATGTTCATTGCAACAGTGCTTACAATAGCCAGGACATGGAAGCAACCTGAATGTCCATCGACAGATGAATGGATAAAGAAGATGTGACACATATATACAATGGAATATTACTCAGCCATAAAAAGAAATGAAATTGAGTTATTTGTAGTGAGGTGGATGGACCTAGAGTCTATCATACATAGTGATGTAAGCCAGAAAGAGAAAAACAAATACTGTATGCTAACACATATATATGGGATCTAAAAAAAAAAAAAAAAAAAAAAATGATCCTGAAGAACCTAGGGGCAGGATAGGAATAAAGACGCAGACATAGAGAATGGACTTCTGGACACAGGGAGCAGGAAGTGTAAACTGGGATGAAGTGAGAGAGTGGCATTGACGTATAAACACTGTCAAATGTAAAATATATAGCTAGTTGGAAGCAGCTGCATAGCACAGGGAGATCAGCTCTGTGCTTTCTGACTGCATAGAAGGGTCGGATAAGGAGGGTGGGAGGGAGATGCAAGAGGGAGTGGATATGAGGATATATGTATACGTATAGCTGATTCACTTTGTTATACAGCAGAAACTAACACAACATTGTAAAGCAATTATACTCCAATAAAGATGTTAAAAAAAAAAACCTCTCCCATTATTGTAGATTCATTTATTTCCCATTTCAGTTGTCTAAATTTTTGTTTTATATATTTTGACTGTATGTTATTGGGTGCAATATATTTAATATTTTTAAAAATTGGATTGCCCCCTTTATGATGAAATAGTCCTTCTTATTTCTATAATGCTTTTGACTCTAGGTGTGTTTGTCTGATATTAGTAGCACCATACAATATTTCCTTTGGTTATTAATAGTAAGTTCTTTATGCTTTCACTTTCAAACTTTCTCTCTCCCTACATCTTGTAAGCAAATTCTATGTATATTTTTAGTACATTTGAAAATCCCACAGTTTTACTTGAAGTATTTAGTCCATTTATATTTCAATTATTATTTATATATACCCACGATCATACTATTAATTTTCAGACTCACTTAATTTTCACTTTGTAATTGTTCTCTTGCCTTCTTTTTTTTTTTTTTTTTTTAAAGAAATTCACGTTCTTTTATTTATTTATTTATTTATGACTCTGTTGGGTCTTCGTTTCTGTGTGAGGGCTTTCTCTAGTTGTGGCAAGCGGGTGTCACTCTTCATCGCGGTGCACGGGCCTCTCACCATCGCGGCCTCTCTTGTTGCGGAGCACAGGCTTCAGACGCGCAGGCTCAGTAATTGTGGCTCACGGGCCCAGTTGCTCCGTGGCATGTGGGATCTTCCCAGACCAGGGCTCGAACCCGTGTCCCCTGCATCGGCAGGCAGACTCCCAACCACTGCACCACCAGGGAAGCCCCGCTTGCCTTCTTTTTGATTAACCAACTTTTTTTATTTTTCTTCAATTATGTCATTATAATTTTTTAATTATTCTCATAGTGGTTACTCTAGGTAACAATATTTGGTATTGATTTTCACTATCAAAATAGTTACTTCATCTGTAAAATACTGCTAGAACATCAGAGCATTTACAGTCTGTCTTCCACAAATTCCCAACATTTTACAGTATTGTTGTCAAACATGTTAGTTTTATTTATAATTAAAATCACATAAAGCCTTACAGTTATTGTTTTGTATAATCGCTAATTATTTATATTTCCCCACATAGTCACCTTTTTAAAAATCCTTCTTTCCTTCCCCCATTTTTATGTTTTTGTTTAGGACCTTTTCCTTTGCCTGTAGATTTAGCATTTTTTTTAGTGAAAGCCTGATAGTGGCAAATTATCTATTTGTCATAAATTGCCTCTGTTTACCTTCTCTTTCACAAGAATATTTTCATGGATATCTAGGTTAGCATTTATTTTCTGTGAGCAGTAAGATGTTGTGCCACTCTTTTGTCTTTCATAATTTATGTCGATTAGTCATCTCTCTGTTTTGTTGCACCTGTTAAAATAATGTATCTACTTTTTCTCTAGTTACTTTTAAGATTTTTTTAAAATGTTTTTCTGTCATCTTCTTGGTGTGGTTTTTCTTGGTATTTATCCTTCTTAGATTTTGCTAATCTTCACAAATCTATAAATGGATATCTGTCAGTAGATTTGAAATCCTTTGCCTTTATCTCTGCAAATAGTTTGCCCCATTTTTTTTTTCCTCTTCCTCTGTGACTCTCATTACAGGTATATTAGAATTTTTAAACATGTTTTACATGACTTTTATGCTCTGTTATTTTTTTCTTTTTCTTATTTTTTTCTTTCTCTGCATACGTTTTTATATTTTCTATTGACCTCTCAGTTTACAAAAACCTGTGTTTTTCTACTTGCAGCCTGCTGTTCGATCCACCCATTTAGTTCTAAATTCCAGATATTGTATTTTTCAGTTATAGAATGTTTTTCTGTTTTTATATGTTTTAATATTCTGTTGAAATCTCTTTCCCTTTACTTATTTTTTAATATTTATTCTCTATTCTCTTAAACAGTAATCATGAATATTTAAAGTATATGCTTGTAAATTCTAACATCTATGTAATCTGTTGGTAAATGTCTTCTGTTTTCTCTTGATTTTTTTTTGCCTAAGTCTCTGCCTCTTCTCAGGTCTAGTATATAATATTTTTGTATACTATGACAGATATTATGTATAAAGGAAACACAGAAGTTCAAGATATTGTTACTCTCTACTTCTTCCCTCTGCTACACAGATAGGAAAAAGCTGAAACCTCAATGAAATCGTAATTGATTTGTTGCAGAACTTGGTTGTAGCTTTACTGACTCATTCTATCTTTTGTTTGCTTTGTTTCTTGGGCCTGTCCCTCTTGAGATTTGATTGAAAGCCTGGATTTTTCTCTCTGTCTTTATCTTGATGAGATTACAGCAAACTGAGTTTTACCCTCTAGAGTTTCCCAACCCAGCAGAGTCTATAAGACTCTGGGAAAACTTTTGCTGCTTTTTAGAAACTTGTAAATAACTTCCCAGTCCTTCTGCAGTCTTGAAATTCTACAGTATGTTTTAGGGAACACTAGTCTAGTGATGAGGCTTCTCAAATTTTAAAATTGTTACTCCTGTGATGCTTGAACTTTAAGAGTTTAGCTGATTTCTCTTTACTCCAAACAAGTAAATTTAAGGTAAGCTAGAACATCAACCTATGACTTGAAAATGCCCACAATTCAGTAAATTCCTCAAGGTAAAAATATCTGATGAACATGAAGTCCCCTTGGAGACATTCTCTGCTTTCTGGGCTTTTTGTTCATCTAATTTTTGTTTCTTTAAAAGTTCATGCCTGGACTTTCCTGGTGGTGCAGTGGTTAAGAATCCACCTTGTAATGCAGGGGACATGGGTTCGAGCCCTGGTCGGTCCAGGATGATCCCACATGCCACAGAGCAACTAAGCCTGTGCACCACAACTACTGAGCCTGCGCTCTAGAGCCTGCGAGCCACAACTACTGAGTCCAAGTGCCACAACTACTGAACCCAAGTGCCACAACTACTGAAGCCCATGCGCCTAGAGCCCATGCTCCAGAACGAGAGAAGCCACCGCAATGAGAAGCCCGCACACCGCAACGAAGAGTAGCCCCTGCTCACCTCAACTAGAGAAAGCCTGCCCATAGCAACGAAGACCCAACGCAGCCAAAAATAAATAAATAAATAAAATTTTAAAGGTAAATAAATAAATAAAAGTTCATGTCTGTAAAAATAATGTTTGAAATACAGTCAGCTTTTAAAAATTCTTTCAGGGAGAGCATTCCTATCGCAACCTACTGCATTCTTCTCATAGTGGGAGCTCTCAGTGTAGTTTCTTTTTCCTTTTTTAAGTCAAATGTATTGAAAGTACAATTTAAATGCAGTTTAAAATCCACTGTCTTTAAGTAAGTGCTTTAATAAACTTAGACAAATGCATACAGCCATGTAATCACCGCCACAACCATAATATAGAATATGGAATATTCCCAGCACCTCAGAAAGTTTTCCTGTGGATTTTTCTGTCAGTGACTTCCTTTTACTACTGGCCCCTGGCAGACATTGAGTCCTCTTCCTATAGTTGTGCCTATTCCATAACGGAAATACAGTATAAACTGTATCACAGAGTATGCAGTCTTTTGTGCCTGGCTTCTTTCACTCAGCTTAAGGTTTTGTCGATTCATCCACATTGTTACATGCATCAGTAGTTCATTCATTAATATTGCTGAAGAGTATTTTATTGTACATGAGTTGACAGACATTTGACCTTTTTCTAGATTTGGTGATTATGAATGAAGTCACTATATCGGGACATATATTTCCAGGCCTCTAGGAGTGGGTTGAGGGCGTTTAGGTTGTTTCCAGCTGGTATTGGCATACAGCTATTTGGGTAAGCAAGTTTTTACTTCACTTGCATAAATATCTAGGAGTGAAATTACTGTGTTGTGTGTATGTTTGACTTCATAAGAAATTGACCAACTGTTTTCCAACAGAGCTGTATTATTTTGCACTCCCCACCAGCAATGTATGCAAGTTCCACTTGTTCCACATCTTCACTAACACTTGGTATTTTCCATTTAATTTTAACCATTCTTGTTAGTATGTAGTGGTTTTAATTTGCATTTTCCTAATGTCTACCAATGTTGAGAATTATTTCATGGCTTATTTAGCATCCATATATCTTTTTCAGTGAAGTGTCCATTTTTTTGCCTATTTTTATTGGGCTCTGATTTCTTTTTATTGAGTTGTAAAAATCCTTTGAACGTTCTGCATATATGTCTTTCATCAGATATATACTTTATAAAAATGTTCTCCCTATCTATAGCTTGGCTTTACATTTTCTTAACAGTATCTTTGTATGTATGAAGGTTCTCACTTTGATAAAGTTTAATTTATATACATATATTTGTGTATAAAGTTTTGTGTGTGTGTGTGTATATATATATACATATATATATATACACATATATATATATATACATGCAAATGTAAAAAATGTAAATACATGTACTAAACAATCTTTCCCTAGCAGAGTGATATTAGGATTTTCTACCCTCTTTCCTTCTGGAATTTCTGTATTTTACCAATTGCATTTATGTCTATGATCTACTTTGAACTAAGTGTTATATATTTTACCAAGATAAAGGTGAGGGTAGCTGTTCCTTTTGTTTCCCCTATATTATGGTGGTCATTTCCAGCAGTTATCCTACCCCTGTCCCACCATTGTGTGTTGAATGTTTGTGGAGCAGATAACTTTTATCATGAATTTTGTAGGCCTGATTAAGTGGTATTATACTCTAGGAGTTATACTTAAGGAACTAAACCTGAGGTGCCTCATCCACATCTGGTCCTAATATAAGTGATAAGACTTTAAGCTGCTACAGTAACAGATACAACTTCTACAAATCTGGGGAAGGGGTGAATGTAGTTTTACACAAAAGGGACATGAATCAGGAGGGCCAGAGTGTGGACTGTAGTGGGCTGCTTCTAAGAATGGCTCTCAGTAATCCCTGTTTCCAGGTATTCATACCCATGTGTAATCCCTCCTCCTGAGTGTGGGCTGGACCTCGTGACTTTCTGCTAATGCATAGAGCACCGTAAAAGTGATAGGATGTCATTCCCGTGATTAGGATACAAGACTGTAATTTCCTTTTTGTTCTCTCTCTCTCTCTCTCTCTCCTCCCCCATCTCTGTCTGATATCTTGTGACCTTCCCTAATGGAGAAGTCTCATATGGCAATGAACTCAGACCAGCCTCTGGCCAATAGCATATAAGGAATTGAAACCCTCTGTCCAACAGCCTGTGAGAAACTAAATTCTGCCAACAACCATGTAAGAGAGCTTGAAGCAGTTCCTGTCTTAGTCTGTTCAGGCTGCTGTAACAAAACACCACAGACTGGGTAGCTTATAAAAAGCACAAAAGAAAAAGTATTGCCTACAGTTCTAGAGTCTGGAAACCTGAGATGCGAGACGGCCCTCTTCTGGGTCACAGACTTCTTGTATCCTCACATGACAGGAGGTGATAGAAAGCTCTGTGGAGTCTCCTATAAGAGCACTAATCCCATTCATGTGAGCTTCATTCTCATGACCTAATCATCTCCCAAAGGCCCCCACATACTAATACCATCTCCTTTGGGGGGTAGGATTTCAACGTATGAATTTTGGGGGGACACAGACGTTCAGACCGTAACAGATCCTTTCCCAGTTGAGCCTTGAGACAGCTATGGCCATATCTGGCACTTTGCTTGCAGCCTGTGAGAGACCTTGAGACACAGGCACTCAGCTAAACTTCACCCAGATTCCTTATCTACAGAAACTATGAGATAATGAATATTATTATTTTAAGCCACTGTGTTTGGGGTCATTTTTTTTTTTGCATCAATTCATAATCAACATGCCAATTATGCCATTACCATTTGTTGAAAAGATTTTTTACATCATTACTTTTCCTCACACCTTGGTTGAATTAATCATGATCAATTAACCATAATTGTGTGGGACTGTTTCTGAACCATTTATTTTTTTCATTGCTCTATATAGTTTCCTTTCACTAATAGCACCGTATTTGGATTACCGTAGCTGGATTGTGCATAGTTCCTGGGTATTGTTGATGTTGCGGTTCCATAGATTACATTTTGACAACCACTGCTTTAAAAGATTAAAAGCCAGGTGTACTTGCTACTGTTGCTACCTTACTCTTATTTATTTCTTAATTTAATTTATTTCTTAATTTAATTTCTTCAATTTCTGTGACTGACTTCTTATGCTTAGGAGCTTGTCAGGAGACTTGATCTAGTTTGATAGCAACAACCTCACAGAGGGTGCTTAGAAGGTTATGTAACTTCCCCCAAACCCCCCAACGGGAATTTATATGGGCTACAAATACCTGAGATCCCCTTGCCTCAACATGGGACAGCTATGAGGAGAGCCGCATTGCAGTGGTGCAGCCCAAGGCTTAACTTTATCAGAAACAATATCCTTACTTGTGCTATTCCTTGTTCCCTCCTTTATGTTGCATTCCTCTCTTCCTTACAAGTTTTTCCTGACAAACACTCCCTCAATGCATATGTGCAATTGAATCCCTGTCTTTTAGGAAACACAACTGAAGACACCGAGAATTTCACTCATGCTTATTTATATCCATCCTTAGGGCACTTTTGCCTAAATGGTGGAGGAAGAATAATAAATACATGAAAATTCTCTGGCACAAAAGTCATAGAACAGTATCTTCAAATTTTATCCAGAAAGTCCATTTTACTGTAAGTTTTGTCTTCAGGTAAAATGTAAGAAATACTTAAGGAATTGGTGATTCTCATGGAAGAAATAGGAAAGGACATTTTTTGCCAGAGTGATTCCCTAAAATCCAGTTAACTAGACAGATTAATGCAAGTGCTGTAGCTTTTGAAATATGGAGTAGCATGAGAGGACATAGAAAACAACATTCCCTCTACTGTCAAGACCTATATATTCATCCTTCAACAGAAGTAGACAGTGCATCTAATGTCAAAGTGGTGGGGAACATTTTTTTTTTTAATATTTTTAAAAATAAATTTATTTATTTTTTATTTATTTATTTTTGGCTGCATTGGGTCTTTGTTCCTGCGCGCCGGCTTTCTCTAGTTGTGGCGAGCGGCAGCTACTCTTCGTTGCAGTGCGCGCGCTTCTCATTGTGGTGGCTTCTCTTGTTGTGGAGCACGGGCTCTAGGTGCACGGACTTCAGTAGTTGTAGCACACAGGCTCAGTAGTTGTGGCTCGTCAGCTCTAGAGCACAGGCTCAGTAGTTGTGGTGCACGGCTTAGTTGTTCTGTGGCATGTGGGATCTTCCTGGACCAGGGCTTGGACCTGTGTCCCCTGCATTGGCAGGCAGATTCTTAACCATTGCGCCACCAGGGAAGCCCAGTTGGGAATGTTTTAATGTAGAGATATGCTATCTAGATAATTAACCAATAGTTTTGACATTTTACCTGTGGACATCACACACAGTGAAGATTTCACAAGTTTAAGTGGCTGATTAAATACCTGCCACAATAAAAAAATTAGGCGCCTCTAACTCATCAGAATATCTTTCATACTGATATACCAACTGTGGAAAATAGTAAGTACCACCTGAACACAACTAAACTAGGGTGAAAAACAAAACATAATTGAAACATAAAAAAATAACATTTTTTTGGTTAAATATATATTTGGTTCTCAAGCCAAAGACTTTTCTAGTGAGAACTAGACCACCAAAGGCCAATGTTTAGATGCTTCATCACTATGTGTGTGGGGAGTGTGTATACAAACATGTATATATATACACACATACATATATCTTTAATTTTCTGTCTATATGAGATGATGGTTGTTCACTAAACTTATTGTGATAATCATTTCATGATGTATGTAAGTCAAATCATTATGCTGCACACCTTAAACTTATACAGTGCTGTATGTCAATTTTATCTCAATAAAACCAGAAGAAAAAAAATAAAGGATTTTGCTAAAATACAAAAAAATACATTAACATAATTGCAAAGTTCTAATTAGTCTTTCTCTTTAAAATGGCTTGTCTGCTAGGGGTTTAATAGATGAAGGATTTTAAAGGGGTTATAAAGAATTTTTTACTATAGAAGGAAAAGTGCTAAAGGTATCACAGAGCCTCATAATTAAAGAGAAACTTACAGCTCAATTAAGTTTAAGCATCATTAGGCATAAAATATCAGTGAGTACCAAGAGACTAATAAAAAGAAGTGCTGTTGATGTTAATAGGCAAAAGGTAAGAGATAATAATATAGATTGGACCAGGCATTACAGAGATAGAGTCAGAAGAAATGTAAATAATATTAGAAACTGGAATTTAATACTCTCTCTAATAGGCTGATGAATATATTCTCGACACAGAAGAGCTATCCACTCTTTCAAATACATTAACTCAAGTTTAAATGAAACACTATGAATAATTATTTTTATTTTGAATGGATTGGAGATATTGGGATATGAAAAATAATATGTATATATTAATTATTCAGAAAAAGAGTAACAAGTGACACCTATGACTGACAAGACATTCACCTTCTGATTTCACTTTTACAAAGCACTTTTATAGCTACTTTTATTTTATTTATTTTTGGCTGTGTTGGGTCCTCGGTTCGTGCGAGGGCCTTCCCCAGTTGCGGCAAGCGGGGGCCACTCTTCATCGCGGTGCAGGGACCGCTCTTCATCGCGGTGCGCGGGCCTCTCACTATCGCGGCCTCTCCCGTTGCGGGGCACAGGCTCCAGACGCGCAGGCTCAGTAGTCGTGGCTCAGGGGCCCAGCTGCTCCGTGGCATGTGGGATCTTCCCAGACCAGGGCTCGAACCCGTGTCCCCTGCATTAGCAGGCAGATTCTCAACCACTGCGCCACCAGGGAAGCCCCAAAGCACTTTTAAGAGACTGAGGTAAGTTATTCCAAAGGAGGGCTATTTTAACTTTCAGGATTCATGACATAGAACATGTTTTAAGAAACATCAGGTTGAATATTTGCTGCGAAAGAAATGGTGGGTTACGACATAATTAGAAATCTTTCTTCTTTAGAAGAACTAACACCATGTTAAAATAGAACTTTATAATTGATCCATATAAATAGGTAAATAGGTAGTTAGGTAAATAGATAGATAAATAGATAAAGCTAAGACAGAGATATGTTGATACAGTTGTAGATACAATATTTGTAACTGTATCCCATCTATATCTATATCTTCCATCTATATCTTTTCCATCTTATGTATCTATGTCCTATCTATCAATCTATACCAGTGGTTAAGAAATTTCTGGATAAGAAAGTTTAATACCTCTGGGTCTTGGTTTTCTCATATGTAAAATAGTGAAGATGGGCTACATGATTTTCAAAGTCCTTTTCCACTTTAAAAATCTTTGAACTTTGATATTTATCTAAGACAGTTTCTATTGCAACAACCTTTCATGAGTATCTAGTTCTTACAAATGAATTTTATTTGATGATAGAAAAGAAATTCTATTGCTTAAACAAAGTATTTTTGGATATTGCCAATCAATGCTAATTTTATTGAGTTGTTTTCACCACTGTCCAGCACCTGGTTTTGGGCATAAATACATTATTGGAATGCTATGAACATTGAATATCTGGCTTCTGTCTGATTTTTTAATCTGGATAGAATTCATGTAATTCATAGTAATTTTAAGATGTATAGTGATATGTACATTTGTGCTCAAGTATTTTCCTCAGTACTTGTCTTATCTTGGATACTTTTTGTGTGTGTGACATGCCACCTAATGTTTCCCCCCTTCCCATAATAGTATTGATGCAACAGTAACCACCTTGGCTTTGAATAAAGTCTGAATCACTTCAGCCTCTCACTTTGCTCTGCCTACGTAAGGGAATCTTCATTTATTTATTTATTTTTTCTGTCTTCCTCTTGTAAGCTCTCTGTCCCTCTTCAAAAAGACAGATGTCTTCATTTTTTTTGGAGAGCCTCCTTCTGTTACTGGCATCTGTGCTAATTTACTGCTATAAAAATTGAGAGAGGTTACAGAAAGAATATGGTAAGGTAAACAAAGTTTAGAAATTTGATTTAGAGAAAGAATGTTAGTTGAATATTATCAGAATTATCATCCTACAAAGACAAGTTTTAACGTTCTGAGTTGGATGTAACAAAAGAATCTACCTGACCAACCGATCAACATATTAATATTATATCAAAAGTATAGCAATACTGGATTTTGTTTAGCTTTCTGCTTCATCTCTCACATTATCAATTTTTCTCTCTTCTTGTTCTCCCTGTTTATATCCCTCCCTCCCTCACTCCCACCCTCACTTTTTTCTCTTCTTTAGTTTTCTCTGGACCTGACTTGGATTCAAATAATTAATGTTATAATGGACTGGAGAAAAAATTCATTGTGTCACCTCATATGTGCAAATTTAACTACATTTTGCATAATGTTCGTATTATTTCTATGATAGTGTGTGAAAAAAATTCTGCATTTGTCTGTGCTTTTATCTTATTTAAACCAGAAGAAACTTATAGTTTTACATTTAAGTTAACTCAAAAATTTTAAATTGTTGTGTCAGTTATCCTTCTTGTAGCTGAAGTTAATTCTAATAGAAAAATGTAGCTTTCTAAACTGGTAATTAACTATAAAGGCAGGCAGTTGGAGTTTTGTTTGTATCTCATGACTAAAGTTACATCTTGGTTACTTTTGACTTCAATCTAACATTTTGCTTTGACTAAGTAAGCTAGAAAATAAGATTCTTTTTGGAAAAGGAAATTTCTTAACACCAAAAGGATGAGCATGCTGTTTGGTTTCAAGGATGGCATAGGCTTAGATTTGTATTCTTACAATATTATTCCTAATGATTTCAAAGGACATCGAGGGTTGGGACTTAAAAATCATCCCAACTTTTACAGCTTACTGTTACAGATTTCTTCATGAGTTTGTGTTGTTTTTCATCTTAAAAATCTCAAAATATTTTACTGAGGTGTAATGGAGAGTAAAAATAACCAAAATCATGAAAATAAAACAATTAACAAAAAGTCTTTCAAAGGATCAGGTTGAGGTTGAAGGGTTCCACAGGGCTCTGAAGTGGTCTGAAAATAGAGGGAAGGGACAGAAGGGCACACTTATTTTATCATGTTAGGATTACAGTTAAAATATACAGATCACAGTTCTCACATATTCACAATGAACACTAAGATTGTTTTATGCTAAAATCTTTCATATTTTTCTGAAGACAAACATCAACATTTCAAAATATGTTGAGAACATATTAAGGTTCTATTGTTCTATGCTCATTGGAATTATATGTTACATATAAACATTCTTTTTCCATATAAATTTTATGAATAGTTAAAAGGAGCATCTATGTGCCTAAAAGCTAATTTTATTACAAATCAATTATACGTATTATAAATTACAAAAATAAGTATTACACATAAAGTTTGTAAAATATTTTAGATATTTTGTTATACTGAGAGAGAGGCATTGCATTTGAAAGTTTGATCAAAGCAGCATAAAACAGAAAATTATAGTCTCATGTCTAAAACCTTTAGATAAATATTTTCATATGAACATTGATATTCTTATCTTTAAATTGGAAATATTTAAATTACCTAAAATTTGGATAGGTCCACTTATATTAATTTTCAAAATAACTTCCCCAAAGTATAGAGCTCTTTGAAGATTTTTTTCATTTTCAGAAAAAAGTGAATACTTCTACATTTTTAATGTCATTAAAATGATGCGTAGGGTGACATTGAGTCCATATATGCTACACCTATAGTAAGAATCATCTTTTACATATTTCATAAAACTATTTTCTTTGTTAAAGTCTGTTTTTTCTAATATCTAGCTATCTTTTCTTATTAATGTCTCAAATATGTATACGAGTTAAATTTAGATATCTTATTAAAGGTTTTTAGCACTGATTTATATGAGGTTATTAATAAATCTATTTGGATGATCAATATAATCTCCTCTTTCCTCCTTCTTTTAAATTCCTCTCCACCTGATGATTAAATTTTATCAGTATTAAAATGTCATTTATCTTATTTATGCAAGAGAAGTGTGGCAGGGAAAACATCCAAGGCAAACGTAAAACAGTCTGTGAGAGATGAATTATTTTCTTAATTCTATGCTGTACCTTACACACTTGGTCTGTGTGATGTTTTTGAATAAATTGACTTGGCATATAAAATACAGATAGGTAAGTATGATTTTAACTTTTAAAATCAAAGAAATCAGACAAGTTGGTTATGTTTAATAAAGAATTGATCAATTTGATTAAATTACCAAACTATTATACACATGGAACAATAATATTTATTGCTATTAAATTCTTACCTGATCCCTAAAATTACTTGTGAAACAGAAAAATTAGAGCATTGTTCTTCCTATTTAAATTGTCCTACTAATTTCACAGCTGTATAGTGGGAAACATGTTGAGAGAAAGTATTAAAATATTTTAAAGCCACATGGGATTATTAAAAACTGGAATGAATCCTCTAAATCTTTGAGACAACTGTTCATCAGATACTTTTTCTTAAAAGGAAAAAAAACTCCGTACTTTACTGGAAACCTATAATTCACAGCTGTTAGTTCAAGCAATGTTCCTGGAGAATGGTCAGAGGAATATACTGGAACATTGGAAGAGGAAGAAATTAGCCAAATTCATCATTTGCTTTTAATTTTGCATTTTCATTCAATTAATTCCCCTTACTTGTCTAGCAAGACTGAACTCATCTTAAAAGTCTTAATTCCTTTTGGCTCAATGTAAATTATGATGCCTGAGAGTCTTGGACTATGAATAATGTGGTCTATATTGGGGGGCCGCTGTCTAACTGCTATTTTTGGATGGGGAAAACAAAAGCATTTCACATACTCAGAAAAAAGGTAGTGAGTGTTGAAAGTAATCAATGACTTACCTTTTATTTCCTGTAAATGACAAGCTTAACAGTTGTCACAGAACTCACCAGTGCATTCTGGAAATCTCCTTCTGTCATCATAAAACCCTGACTATAGCAACATCTGTCTAGAGCTGGACAGAGCCCCAGTGACCCTGTGCTAACATTGGGTCCCTAGTGGTCAGAAAGCAAGAAAGAAAGGTAAAAGTAAAGAAACATGTAAACAGCTTAAATGACAGAAAAATATTCTCAGAAGAAAACCTTTTCTTTCTTTTTGTTCATAGCTGTCAGAGATAATTCTCTGGATGTATCTCTGCTTTCATTGAACAAGAATCAAAACAGAATTTATAGACCTACTAGAGAATGGACTTGAGGATACGGGGAGGGGGAAGGGTAAGCTAGGACGAAGTGAGAGAGTGGCATGGACATATATACACTACCAAACGTAAAATAGATAGCTAGTGGGATGCAGCCGCATAGCACAGGGAGATCAGCTCGGTGCTTTGTGACCACCTAGAGGGGTGGGATAGGGAGGGAGAGAGGGATGGAGACGCAAGAGGGAAGAGATATGGGGACATATGTATATGTATAACTGATTCACTTTGTTATAAAGCAGAAACTAACACACCATTGTAAAGCAATTATACTCCAATAAAGATGTTAAAAAAAAAAGATCCCATGTGCCGCAACTAAGAACCGGCGCAGCCAAAATAAATAAATAATTTTAAAAATAATAATAAAATAAAAAAACAACTAGCCTGTTTAAAAAAAAACAAAATTTATGTTATTAAACAAATAAAATTAGTGATGGACTCAACACTTTAACAGTATATACCTTTTTTATTTTTTTGCTTTGTCTCCCAACACCTTCACAATTGCAATATGTGTCAAAATTTAATTTTTTTGGTATTATATGTTAGATTTGAGAATATTATTACATAAGGCAAATATTAATAAATCATTGAGGATAACAAGAAAGAAAGGATAGACCTTCATCTTGTCTTCCTTAAAGCCAATGCCAAGAGATTTCATTTTTTCTCTCATTGTCCCATGGGGTTTAGTGGAAATATGTCACTAAGTTCTTTCATTTCATAGACTGTGCCATTTCACACAGCCTAGAAATATGAATTCTTGCCACCAGGCATTCTTCTCAGTAACAATTGAAAGAAATGAAATGTACAGATTTACAAGATCTGTCGATTTACTTTCCATAAAACATTAGTATTCTATTAAGTGGATCATTTTCTATATCATATGTATACATACACATATGTGCTTGTGTACGTATGTATATACACATCGGACATTGGACGTAGGAGGTCTGGTATCACTGTAAAATTATTTAGATGAAGCAAGGTTTAATGAAATGAAATGCAGAGAAAGTCTTAGTCTGTCTCTTCTCATTTATCTCTGAATGGATGAACGTACCTATGCCAGGGGGTGGATGATTGAATAATAAAAGGCAAATTATAATGCCCAGTAGAGTACACTGAAAAAATTGACTGATCATTAAGATTTTCAGACAGGGTTTGAGTGCCTTAGAATGTAAAAAAACAAAAAACAAAAAACAACGTGTGTGTGGTATTTTATTTTTGGCAATTTATGGGAAATGTACTTTACAAATAAAAATTAATTTATGTAACATATTTACAACCTCTGAGACATGTAATTTCTCAGCTTCACAAATTAAAATGAGCAGAAATCTGTCTTAAGCATTTACTATCCTTAGAATTTTTTTTTTTTTTTAATTTGCCTGTCTACGTTCAGGAAAGTTCAGGAAACTCGCATATACAACAGAAGTTTTCAGTTCCACCCCTTCTGCCTCAAGTGCACAAAGACAAAGCAGTAATCTATCTAGTTTATTTCTTTGAAAATGGTGTTCTTAAAGTACATCTTGCAGATAGATTATCTATCCCTCACAGCAAAGCTTCACAATAGGAGTCTAATAATTGCTCCTTTTCTAATTTCACTAAATGAGTTATAATTATTTTATGTCTGTTTTATGGTTACTAAATAGTATTACCCTAAACTCTAATTATAATATAGCTTTCAAAGAAATGTATGGACACCAAATTGATGAACAGCCAGCTTATGTAGGAACATCCCATAAAGCATATACACAGCTAATAGTTTTAGGAAGAGCATGTTAAAATTCAGGAGCACAATTCATTCGTGAATGAAACAGGATATAAATTCATTGAGTTTATAGCTTCCAAGTCTGGATAGATGGAACCATACAATTGTGATTAATACAAATAAAACATTTACAGTTAAGCACAAAATTGCTCTTTTCCAGTATGTTTGAAACCAATGATAGACACTTCAGTCCCATATAATACTCACAATGTGAGTATATAGTGCCCATCAAGTCACTGGATTTATAGCAATCTTTGCAAAATAAATACTATGCAACTAAAGCAGATTGTATTATTGAAGGAAGCAATTTACCTAGGATGTTTTAATAGCGACTTTCTATTTTAAAATTTTCCATGTTATTATAATATTTTTTAAAAAAGAAAATTGATCTATGGATTTTTCCAAAGGGAGGGGTAGAGCAAATGTATTCTTACAAGTCAATAAAATCCTTTAAGTCTAAGTACTGAAAAATAACTTGTTTTAGAGGGATATACCTTCATGTGTGATAACCATATTTTGAAGTATTCCCATAAGTTGTAAATTAGAGAATATTCACACACAGATGGAATGGATTCCTTATGCAATTAAAGTGCATTATTATTTGAAAGAAGTTTGGTTTTATCAAAATAAATGGTAATCCAAAGCAATCTTCCCTTAGTCAACAAAATGACTGCTTGCCATAAAAATATTGACTCATATGAGCATATTTAATTCAACATGTTTTCATTTTACTTCTTTAAATTTCAAATGGATAATGTTTAGAGCTTTACAGTCTGTTTTAGATACTGAGGATAACATGTAGATTTTTTTTTAAATTTCAAACTTTCCAAAATATCCAAGTCATTAAAAAAGCTGAATGTGTGCTGTTCACTTTATGGTGGCAAAAGGAGGAAAGAAGAGAATAGAAGTCTGAAAGAAGAGAATAGAAGTCTGAATGAAGAGACTAGAAAGCTACCTTTGGAAGTAAAACTTTTAATACAAAAAAGTTACAAGGCACATACTATATATATTTATGTTGATTATGCATATTAAAAATGACTGCATTAGCCATCTTGAATGTACACAGGACATTGTTTATACATTCCTAATCTTAATTGCTACTACCTGTGGAGCATTGGCTCTCATTCCTAACAACAATCATAATATTAACAATAGCAGCTATTATTTAATGGGTGCTCACAGTGAGTCAGATAAGAGCATTGTAATGATTATTTTATGAGGAACTTAGTAAACTAAGTCTTACCAGTATCACTATTATATGGATGAAAAGCCTTGGAAGGTTAAACAGCTTCACTGCAGTAGTTTAATCATTGGTGCTGAATATGAATCCTCTAATATTGTCTCCATTGTCAGCAACCAAAATGTTTTCAATCAAGCAACTACAAATTCACATCAGCCCTTTAATGCCTTTCTAATTCTTCTAAGACTTCCTGTGGGGTTACTTGTTTCCCCAAAGACTGTACTGAACTTTAACTCAGTCCGCTGAATATTTATCAAAGGCCTGTAATATGCCAAATACTGGGACCCAGGAGTACCAAGATAATAAGGCACAGTCCCTTATCCTCAAGAGGTTTCCACGCTATTTCTAAAAAGTGATATAAACTTTTAATTTTCACATAATGTGATAACATTGTAAAAATTTCTGGAGTTGGAATGTGTAGCACAAACTGTGAAGTCCAGAAAATACTTTCTCTAAGATGATGGCTGGTTAAGGAAGGTAAGAGGGTTGTCACAGGCAGAGGAAGCCTTAGGGTGAGGGCTCAGAATCTCTGTCCAATCAAAGGTGAATAGAGGTATAGAATGGTTGTGTCTTTTTGTTGGCCTTTGTTTGTCTTCATTGATTGGGAAGGGAAAAATTGGAGTAGCAGGTGAAGGCTGAGAACGTTAAGACAGGCAACCATCTGATTTACACTGTGCAACTCTGAAAATTGGTCCTCAATTTCCAGACTATCCTCATTTCCAAATTCTTTATTGTATCAATTAATTTCATTATTATAATGTTAACTCTAATGCCTGGAATAATTGCTATAACATAAATACAGATATGGAAGCTGGCAACCCCATGACTCTATCTAATAGTCTAGCAAGAAATGTTTGGTGTTATTGCTGATGTACAAGTTGAATTTTGACTTATTTTCTCATTCTACCTTGCCCCATTTCCTTAAGGCTGGACAAATGTATTTAAAGTCTGTGGCCTGTGGGCCTCTTAAGAGAAAAAAAAAAAAAGCTGCTAAGCAACACTGTAAATGTTCGAGATCGGTTTTAAGATATAATTTGTTTTTGGTGTAACATTTTGACCTTTTTCTAGTTCATCAGACTTCTCAAAGTGAGCTTATTTGAATGGCTAATAATTTGCTTAGCTAACAAATTCCTATGTCTCCTATTCTATCTCCTGGCACTAAACAACCTATTTATACACTAGAGAAATAATTTGATAAAGAGTTCTATAATATTATCACTTTGCACTGCTTGCCTTTTTTCCCCCTAGTTATAAAGTAAGCTGGGTTATTTTCCCTTCACTAGATTGGCTATAAAACAACATCTGGGTCTCTTGAGTTTATCATTTTTGCTTCCTTTACACCAGTTGGGCATCCTTATAAATTTAAAATGGGCTTCCATCTGCTAAAATCTTTTAACATGTTTATTTTTTATTCTTTACCCTGAATTCCAATCCATAATGCAGAGTTGTTTTTTGTTGTTATTGTTATTTTAACGAAACTGGATATACAGTATGAGAAACCATACTGTAGCTAAGCATTTGCTCAGCTGTAGTGCAAAAGATGAGCACTTTTGTCAAGTGTGCCATGGCATCTCCTGAGGAGAGGAGAGGAGAATAGGAGAAGAGGAGACTACTTTATCCATTTGGGTCCCCATTTCCACTACAGTAATACACTGAGGCAAATTTTTTCTTCACTTCCATGTTCTAAAATTTAACAGGGCAAAAATATTATATTTGCTGTTAAGCATTGGAGCTGAGGGTTATAAGGTAGAGAGATCACATGAATCTGAGATGCTGATGTGGGAATACCATGATCTCATTCTAACACATTCTCCTATGTCCTTTTCCTCACCATCCTTTAAGTATGATCTTTATGTTTTGGCATTATCATGGGGAGAATCAGTTACTTAGTACAACATTGCCTTCTAAAAATGACAAGCATTAAACCAGAAACATTATCTCAAATTCATATTTACATAGACAATAAAATTATAAAGAGCAATTCTACTAGGAAGCAGCCATTTTCTCGGTGGGTATTTTATCCCATTCCCAACCAGGACTGCTGTGCAACTTGTGACAAAACTGACTGACCTCTCTTTCTGGAATTCACATCCTTCTCCAGCCAAGGCAATGGAATGCTCTGCCCGCCCCGCCACCCCCCCGTATATGATGAAGTTTTCTTATCTACTCTGTAAGCATTTATTAAAACTCAACCTTACTTTAAACCCAGGAGTACTGAATAAGGCATAGCGCTCACCCAGCTCCCCGAAGTGATTGCAATTAGGTCAAGAACTGTGGGTGAAGATAGATGTCATTTTCTCCTAATGCTAAGGGAGCTGAAATCACCTCATACTTATTTAGGGGCTCAAGTTTTCAGTGTATGAAAAAATAAGCCATAAGAGGAAGTGGGGTTTAATTACTAAACAGAGTTTCAAGAGTCTGAAATCTACTATCTCACTTAGTCCAGTGGCTGCTCAATCATTATTAATCAATTATGAATATTTATCAGTATGAAAAAATAAGTAGATCTTTCTCTTTTTCTTTGCATAATTGGGCATGCAAGGAAGTTTAAAGGATATAATTGTTAACCATTTGAATTCACATTAATTCACTCTTGAGGGAATTATAAGGCTGTTTCTATAAACCCCACATAGTCTGTATGTTCATGTGTTTACTAAGATAGATAGTAATATTTTGGCATTTTGCATACACCCAATAATTTTTCTTAAAAGGTTTAGTATTTTTGCTAATTGGCTTTCTACCTTTCCAATATTCTGCTTTCTTCCTATTACTGAGTATGGAATCATTTGTTCCATAGATTTAATTGTAGTAATGGTTAGGATGGTGAAGAGGTTAAGCCAGCAGAACTCTAAAGCCAACCCCACCTCTGCCATTGAGTTTATGTATGACTGGAGAAATTAAGTTGCAGCTTTCCCACCGGTAGGGTTAGAGAAATGCTCTTCCATAGCATATATGATTGTTATAAGCATTAAATAGTGTATAATATGTACAGTCTGGATCACTGTACTTGACTTACAGTAGGTATTCAATAAATATTAAGGAAGATAATTATTGTCATTTCCCAAGGACTTCTCAAGCATTGCTTCATTAAAAACAAACAAAAAAAAACAAAAAAAAAACCCTTAAACTCTCATGTGTAGAAATAACTTGTGAGTGCTAAAACAGAATTCATGTTTTGTTTTGTTTTCAAGAGGTTGTGACTGTCTGCTCTGGCCCACTATTCCTTTAATTCTTATGCAGTTGAGGAAGTGATCTCAACCCATTATTGTCAGACCAGTGGTGACTAGAAACAAATAATTTTAGTTGAGCTCTGAATTCTTCTTGGTGGTCCTTTTTTAAATTTAATACTTGAGTTTCTAAATGACTTAATTCTCACCACTTTTACCCAGTATCACTTCTGTGCCTGTGTTTTTTTCTCTCTATTCTCACTGATGTTGGGACACCGAATTAGTATTCATAATTTTAGGGCTGTACCCTTTTAGGTGCTAAGAATTAGCTCAGAAGAATTCATTATATTTTCCTGGACCTTAGATTTAAACTGCATCATGGAAGGGATCTTCATTCGTTTTGTTCACTGACATACTTCAAGCTCCTAGTTTAGTGTCTGGTCATAGTAGCCACTCAAAAAATATTTATTAAATGAGTATAAAGTAAATGGAATTACATTTGCAATTTAGCTTAACCTAGGGTCCATTGTTTAATTCAAGATATCCTAAATCGGTCCAGTTCTTTTACTCTCTGAGTTCCAGGGCTAGTCCATCATTCGTGAAGTATAATTAGCTATATTTTACAGTTTTCTTGTTTTCTTAGAAATGCACCTCTTTTTAATTCACTCTTTCCTTTTCCTTTAGGTATTTTGTACATGTTTGAATCTAGCTCTTTCAGCTTCAGTTTTTTCCCTAGTCCCATAGTAGTCAAAATGGAATACTTTGACCACATCATTCGATATCAACTGGGACACTTATTTAAATATGCAAATTGGCAGACTCTTCCTGACACCTATTGACTCAGTAGCTTGGAGGTGAATCTCAAAAATCTGGACTTTTCTCACAAACCAAGTTGATATTTGAGGCAGGAAACATTGCTTTACACTAATCACATGAAGTCATCATTGCCTCCTGAATTGTAAATTCCCATGACAATTTCTTGCCTGACTTTCTATGTGTTTTATTCTAAAAAAAAAAAAAGTTAGTTTCACCAGACTAAGCATTTCTGTTAAGACTCAATATGTATAAAAATATGTACTAATAGGAAGTTGACTTCCAGAGTGGTAGCATGAAGAGCTCTGTGGATCCTCTCCCTAGTGAAACAATTATAACTTGTGAAAATTATTTTAAATAAAAACAACTATTTAGTCTCTGGAAGTTGTTCTAAGGACATAAAGCAAATGAAGAAATATTCAATCAAGAAAATCTACTAAATCTCAGAAAGAATAGCAAGAGTTTGTGGTGGCCTTCAAGCCACAACTAGTTACTTCCCGCTGTTCTCCCAGCTCAGCATGATGGAAATTCGTTTCAGGGCAGGTGCACCCAAGAACTAAGGGCTCCCTCTCCTCTCAGTTCTCATTCAAGAGCTACAGTATATCCCTGGGAGGGACAGGATACCAGCATTTCTCATCCTCCCAGTTTCCAATTCCAGAGCCTTAATTCCAGGTAAGAGCAACTGAGAGGTCTGGGGCTTTCTTTCTCTAATCATCTCCAATATGAAGGGCAGAAACTCTACACCAAGTTTAACAAGCTGAGAGTACCATGGCTCTGATTGCCTTTACCCCAGCTTGTGTGCAGTACAGAAGTTCAGTGCTTGGAGAAGCATGTCAGGAAGACAGGAGACTGCCCTCACCCCTCCAAACTCAGACTAATGCCCAGCCGATATGGAGTTGCAGTCTTATTCCAACTGAAGTGGGACACTTTCCATGACCCCACATCCAGAGCAGTGGCATAGAAGTTTTTGCAGGGAACAGGCGGACTATAAGAGCAGAGAGCTTTAAAGCTCTACCTGAAACAACTTTATTTTGAGCAAAGTGTGGGAAAGTTCAGACCTAAATGTGCTGTTAAAAATAATAGAGAATATGGAGGTAAGTAATTAAGAGAGGGCTCTTAGCTTATATTAGAGCAACAAACTAAACCATAAATCAGTGAGAAGTTTACCACAAATAACCAGAGAAAAAGGTAACCAATAAGAGCTATCCTCAAATATTACCTCTTCTCAAAGAATCCCAGATTTATTTGGATCAGACCATGGAGCAACTATGTCTCAGGGCATTATCAAAAACAATAGAAAAATTAGCTAGCAGTTAGTGAAGGCTAACACCTGAGTATCATGCCAAAAGGAGACGCAAAACTTAAAGAATAGGCAGAGAAAGAGCGAAGAGAGTCCTGCTAAAACCATTGTCATCCTTAGGTGACTATACAGATTCCCAAAGCTTTACCCTTTGAGGAGAAACATTAGAGGCTACACACTGAGGTAGGAAATAGTGGATCAGTAGCCACAGTTGGTATATATTATATAATTGTCCAAATTAGAAATAAAACACAAAACATGCGAAGAAACAGCAAAGTGTGACACAGAAGAAAAATATTGATCAACAGAAACTGCCCTTGAAAATGTGCAAATTCAGACAGACAGAGATTTCAAAGCACATATTATAAATGTGTTGGAAAAATAAACTAAAGGAATACATGCTTAAAGAATTAAAGAAAGATATAATCCCAATGTCTCATCAGATAGAGACTATTAAGGAAGAGAAAGAAATTTTAGAAAAAGAAAACTCTGAAATTTAAAAGTACAAAACTGAAATGAAAAATTGACTTGAGGGGCTCAACAGTTGATTTGATCTGACATGAGAAAGAATCAGCAAATTTAAAGATATATCTATAGAGATGAATAGGAAAAAAAGAAAGAAAATGAAAAGCTTGCTATTAAGTACACCAACATACACATAATGGAAGTGCCAGAAGTAAAGAATGAAAAGAGAAGAAAATATTTTAAGGAAATCTGGCTGACAGCTTCCCAAATTTGATGAAAAACACTAATCTACATGTCCAAAAAGCTCAACAAACTCCAAGTAAGAAAAATAAAAAGTGATCTTTTCCCAGGGTCGTCATAGTAAAAATGTTGAAAGACAAAGTCATAGAACATACTGAAAGCAGCAAAAAGAAAAACAATTTATCAGGTAGTTGAACCCCAATAATATTAAGAGTTAATTTCTAAGCAGAAACAATGGAACCAGAAGGTAGAAGATTGACATATTTAGAACCCACACACAAAAAATTGTGTCAGTCAAGAATTTTGTATCCAGCAAAACTTATCTTTCAAAAATGAAGATGAAATATAAACATTCCCAGATAAGCAAAAACACAGAATTTGTTGCTAGCAGACTCACCTTGGTAGAAGGACTAAAGGAAATTCTTCAGGCTGAAAGCAAGTAACCCCAGACACTTATTTGAATGCATACACAAATAGGCAAATACACACACACAAACACGCACACATGCATATGCGCGCAAGAGAACCAGTAAAGGTAATTATGTAATTAAAAAAGAGAATGTAATGTATACATCTTTATTTTTTAACTGATTTAAATATAATTGTATAAAATAATGTATATAATTGTATGTTGACATAACATATAGAAATTTAATATATTTGACAATAAAATACAAAGGATGTGAATGGGAGCAAAGCTGTATTGGAATAAGGAAATTGTATTAGATGATGAACTGATTCCATGGGAACAAAGGAAGAGAAACAGAAATGGTAAATACGATAACAGATTCTATAAATATAGAGTTTCTATTCTCTCAGCGTCTTTAAAAGCCATAAAGTTATACCAAATAATAGTTATACTAATGTAATGTTTGGATTTTTACATATGTAGGTGTATAATAATAGCATCAAAAGTGTGAGGAGAGAATAGAGCTTTATGAGAATAGCTTTTCCATATCTCACTGTAATTATATTTGTATAAATATGAAGTAGATTGTGATGAGATGAATATAGTAAGCCCTAGAACAACCACTACAATTTTTTAAATATTTTGAAAAAATTTATAAAAGAAGATTAAATAGTACACTAGAAAATGTCAACTTAATCTCTTCCTAGAAAAAAGCAGTAATGGAGGAACAGAGAAGCAATAACAACAGCAATAATAAAACATAAGGCATATTGAAAACAAAATGTTAATTTGCAGACAAATTTAAATATCTATAATAACATTAAGTGTGAATGGATTAAAAATCCAATCAAAAAGATTGTGAACTGCAATTTTAAAAACAATCCAACTCTAAACTGTTTATAGGGGACACACTTAAGATTTAGGGATACAAATAAATTGAAAGTAAACAAATGGAAAAAATAAATTTTGCAAATAGTAGACATAAGAAAGTTGGAGTGGCTATACTCCAGTATCAGATAAAATAGATTTTAAAAAATTCTAGAGATAATGAGGAAAATTATAACTTTTATAACTTTTTTAACGAAAATTGTCAATCCATCAGAGATATTTAACAATTGCAAACTTATATACAGCTAACAACAGAGCCTCAAAATACTTGAAACAAAAATTGACAGAATTGAAATGAGAAGAAGATAATTCAACAATAATAGTTGGATATTTCAATGTTAACACTTTCAGAAATGGACAGAACAACTAGGCAGAAGATAAATAAGAAAATGGGCATCTGCAAAACACTCTGCCCCAAAACAGCAGAATACAAATTCTTCTCAAGGGCATATCTTCTCCAGGATAGACCATATGCTGGGCTATAAAACGAGCCTTAGTGTATTTAAAATTATTTAAATTATCCAGCGTATGTCCTCTGACCATAATGGAATGAAATACAGTTCAATAACAGAAAAAATTTTGGGAAATTCTCATATATGTAGAACTTTAAAAATGTGCTCCTAAATAACCAATGTGTTGAAGAAGAAATCACAAAGAACATTAGAAACTACTTCAAGATGAACATAAAGGAAGACACAATGTATAAATCTTTTGGGATTCAGCTATAGCATGGCTTACAGGGAAATTCATGCTGTAAATGTCCATATTAAAAAAGTATAAAAAGATAATGAAAGAAGTAAAATCAATAATCTAATTGAGATAAAGACTCAGTTCAATCCCTATCAAAATCCCAGCTGTCTCTTTTTTTTTTCACAATTTGATAATCTGTTCTTAAACTTCACATAGAAATTCAATGTACTCAGCATAGTAAGAACAATCTTGAAAAATAAGAACAATGTTGGAATTCACACTTGCCAGTTTCAAAACCTACTACAGTCTACAGTTATCCAAATAATCTGGTAGTGGCATAAGGATTAACATATAGATTAATGACACAGAATTGAAAGTCCAGAAATAAATAGTTACATTTATTGTCAATTAATTTTCAATGAAGATGCCAAGACAAGTCATTGTGTGGGGGGGCATAGGAAGGGAATAATATTTTCAAAAAATGATGCTGGGACATCTGACTATAAAATATTTTCAAAAAATGATGCTGGGATAACTGACTATAAACATGAATGAAGTTGGACTTCTTGCTCACCATATGAAAATTAACCCAAAATGGATCACAGACCTAAAAAGTAAAAGCTAAGAGTATACAACTCTAAGAAGGAAACATAGGTGTAAATTTTCATGACCTTGGGTAGGCAATGGTTTCTTCAGATATGATGCCAAAAGCACAAGCAACAAAGGAAAAAAATAAATTCTTCAAAATTAAAAAAGTTTGTTTATCATAGGACACCATCAGAAAGTGAAAGGACAGCCTACAGAACAAGAGAAAATATTGTCAAATCATATATCTGATAAATAATATAGAAAATACATAAACTCAGCAGTAAAAAGACAACCCAATATAAAATGGGCAAAGGGTTTGAATATACATTTCTCCAAAGAAGATACACAAATGGCCAATAAGCACATAAAAAGATGTTTAACATCATTACTCACTAAGAAAATGAAAATCAAAACTACAATGAGATACCACTTCACACCCACCGGAAAGGCTATTACCAAAAATGGATGAAAACAAAGAAACAAACAAGTATTGACAAGGAGAAATTGGAAACCTTATGTACTACTCATAGGAATATAAAATGTTATAAATACTATGGAAAACAATTTTATTGTTTCTTAAAATATTAAACATAGATTTGCCTTATGACCTCGCAATTCCACTCCTGGGCATCTACACAAGGAAAATGAAATCATATGTTCACACAAAATTTTACACTTGAACCTTCATAGCAGCAGTATTCTTAATAGACAAAAATGCAAGCAACCTAAACGTTCATTAACTGATGAATAGATAAACAAAAAGTGATATATTAATCCAATTGAATATTACTTGCAGATGAAAAGGAATGGAGTACTGATAAATATGGATAAACCTTGAAAACATACTAAATGAAAGAGGCCAGTCACAAAGACCACATACTATGTGATTATATATACGATGAGATGTCCGTAATTGTCAAACCTATAGAGACAGAAAGCATATTAGTAGTTGTCTAGGAAGAGGGAATTTGGAAGAAATGGGGAGTAACTGCTAATGGGTACAGAGTTTCTTTTTTAGATGAAAATGTTCTAAAAAGTACATTGTCCTGATAGCAGCAAAACGCTTTCTGTGAATATGCTGAAAACCTTTAAATTGTAAAATTTAAGTGAATGAATTATATAGTAGGTGGATTGCTTCTCAATAAAGCCATTAAAATGTTTGGATTGAGGGAAGGGTTGCACAGCTCTGTAAATGTACTAAAAATCATTGAATTATACACTTAGAATGGGTGACTATTATGGTATGTAAAAAAACCTCAAAATAGTTGCTTTGAAAGCCACATGCACTACTAACGACCATTAATTTAGTTTTACAGAATTTATTTTTTGTAGTAAGAAATGGTAGATGAAGAATCTAAAAGGCAGAAATTTTGGCTATAACCGAATACAGAGTATCTATCCTGGAACTGAAATAAAATCCTGGCTAGCTATTGGGCAGTAATCGTAATCATCACCAACACTTACCGATGCTTTTGAAAATTTGCAATTTTTTCTTCCTGCTCTGACTCTATTATCTCCATTTTTTGTGACCATACTGTTATAATTATGTAGGTTATCCTGAAAGACACTTTTCACCATATCTTATCAATACTGAATGCCTTTGCTATAGAGGTATGAAGTCGATTTCAGTTTTACCTTCACTTTAGCTTGTGCCAAAGGTTTGTGTTTGCTGTAGGTATGTTTTTTGTCCTAAGTATTTGAGTAATAATAATGATAGTGATAGTGAAAATAAATAATAGCTAATATTTATTGAATGCTTGCTATGTTACAGGCACTTCCTATGTACTATACAGGTATTAGTCTTCTTAGAACACACAACAGAAGGGTAATATTATCTTTATATGAAGAAAATAAGGATATTCTTTACTTGCAACATCTGATTAATTTGGGAGTATAAATCCCATTGTTTTCACTATTTTGAATGTGCTACTCATGTCCATCCCATCATGCATCCTCCCAAGTAAACAAACTCCACTTATTAGTGTAGCTCAGTTGCTATTTGAACTTTGATATTTCTTTGTCACCAGAATCATACATAAATATCTTTGGTTGATGTGTGTGTGCATGTGTGTGTGTGTGTGCGTGCTTAAAGGTGGGGTCACCATGTTACCTTACATTATTTTTTCTCCATGACTGAGGGGTAAAGACCAAGAATAAAAGCTCACCTACTTTTATGCCCTAACCTATTTGAGTTCAAAACTTTTCCATCATTTTCTCCTTACTTTCCCCTGACTTTTCTTATCCCAATATTCATGTTTTAACTTTGAATTTTCACTCAGTGAAAACCTGTGTATCTGTTCTGAAATCATCCTCTGCTCAGCAGTTCCACCCTTCTAGTGCCCTGTCTATATATTTTTTCCAATGTGACTGCTTGCAGTGTTTCACTAATAGCCTTGAACCCCACTCTGTCCATATTCTGGCTGCTAGCCATCAAAAACATAGCTGGGAGTGGAGGGGGGAGAGTGAGCTGCGATTTTAAATCGTCTCTTTCCCTCCCTCTGGGAAAGGACCTTAACCTCAAGCACTTTCAGTCAATCACAGTCCAAGAGAGAACCTTGAAAATGTTCTGCAACACTGATTGGTTCCATAAAATATGCTGGCTGGATGCAGAAGTTGAGTTTCTTTTAGCTTATTTCATAATAAAGGGCAATGCATGGGCTGTATTCATAGTAATTCAAATCTGACACAAATAATACAGCAAATAATTACAGTGACCTTTAACTCACCTCAAATTTAAAGAAAGGTTAAGCTGCCCTTTACTAAAGTAAATATTTTCTGTAGTCAAATAAATGCAGACACCTTTAGAGAGGCGAATACACCGCCAAACTAAACGAATATGAAAACGGTTACAACAGAATAATTTCAAAACATAAAGAATGCAGGACTCTTCAGCATAAACAACATCCAGACATGCCAGCATCTTCCATTATTAATTTACCTTACAATATTTCCAATGGGTTTTCCCATATGTTTGCTGGGAACTGTTGCTTGAAATTTCTGTCCAGGAGGGCAGATATCAAAGAGGAATATTAGAAGTAAGAGAATTTAGCTCTTCTCTCCATACCCTGCTGTAGTAAACAATTTATATTTTATTCCATAAAGCTGAACAAGCCTTAAACGTTTAAGTGGTTACCATGCAGATCCCAGTCTTAAAAAATAAACCCAGAAGACAATGCTAACTGAGCAAAGGAAGCAGCTGATAAGTTTATGCAGTTCATGTACCAAGGTTTAGCTGTTGGTCAGATAAGGACCAGGTGTGTTTTTGCACATTTTAATTTGTTTAGTCTATGTCTATTTCAAATAGCACTTAAAAAAAGAAAGAAAGAGAGAAACTCAGGGGTGGACTATGTTATGTATACCTAGTCTTTAATTTTAAAAGTTTATTTAAAAAAAATAATTACTCTCTTTCCGGGGTCCAAATGCTAATGATATGTTGACTGTGAAAAGCAAGTCATCGGCTTGTTACTGCAACTGGTATCGCCTCGAAATTCTCCCTTCATTAAAATAAGGCCACCTGATTTCATTAGAAGTAGTCCGCATGCTTATAATATTTTGGGTCACAATTTAAATTGCATGTCTCAAATGAGGATTAAATTTACATTTAACAGGACAATAATTGTATGTTAAAAGGAAAACCAAGTTTATTTCTTTTTGTTTCTCTCACTACAGCTTTGCCAACTCTGTAAAGACCCAAGATGTTCTTAGAGACATAAATTAATGGGTTTATTTTTAACTGATTTTTAAAAAACAAATGCAAAGTCCCAGGTCAATAAAACCCATGTCTCTCCTAACTCTGACTCAGCATTTTTTTCTATTCCTCACTCCCTTTTTGAAGTTTTTGGAGCAACCACACTGGTATACCTACTTGCTCACCAGCAGGGTGCAAATCAAGGATCTGAGGCTGATCTGTTAATAGCAATGGAGAGTAGGTGTTTGTTATCTCAAAGATTGTGCTTCTCTTGGGTTCTTACTCTATATAGAAATGTCTGACATTGACATTGATAACAATAAATGATTTTGTAAAGGGAGTGAAAATGAATTCTTAGTAAAAGTGAAAGAATTATCGAAGGGTACTGGACACCAACTATTACTTGAATTCTTTCACATTCTACACTGTTTTATTATCCAACACTTGTTGAGAAATCTTGTTCCTCTCTACTTTAAGTGTTTTACATTCTTTTGCAATTCGTAACTTCTTTTTTCTCAATTTGTAACTTCTTGATTCTTCCTCTTCTGATCTCTTCCTTTGAGGTAGGAGGAATTACCCATTGTCCTCCTGATATTTCTGACAACCTTCCTCCTCTTTGGAAATGTTCTTCTTCTTTGGAAACTTTTTTCCAGGAGAAAGTTCTATTGTGCTCTAATGGAAAGTGAGAGACAGTGTATAAGGGAGAGCGCAAATCCAAATCAAGAGATGCAACAATGGATAACTTAAACATGTACTGTTATTCACTAGAGCATGGTGCTTCTGTGTATGTTTTGGGTTTAAAGGAAGGTACTCCTGTTAAGCTTAGACCTCTAACCCTGACAAAAATTGATATATACCAGCTCCTAGAAGGTTCTGCCTCTTTGTTTCCAAAAATACCTACCTGTGAGATCTTGTGCCTCTTATTGAGAACAAAGCACATCACCAAATTTTAGAGTGCAAACTACCTTGGTTCCTCAAAAATGGAGGTCATAGGATTGAACTTGTGCTTTTAGGATTGTCTTTTCATTTTCTTTTCAACATTTAGGGCCCTCCCAAAACTTTGAATTTACTTGTCTGTGTGGTCTGCTAATACTTGTCTGCTGTTCTCTTCTGATGTTTTTTATCCTTTGTGGATTTGAATATGCATATAGAGAGAATCTAATATATGTAGGTAATCACAGAAGTATTTCTAATACTCTTTTGCTAAATCTAATTTTCCTGTCTCAGGATGTGGAGCTAAAATGCAATTGAGTGCTATACTTAAGATATCTTTTCTTCCTAACTAACACCATTTTCTTCCATAAGTAGAGTTTACATCAATACTACAGAGGTAAGTGTGGTAAGACTACATGTATAAAGCAATAGATAGGATGTTTGGAATCATTACTGTTTTGGAAAATCATAGTTGTTTAGTTAAACTATAGGATTCTCTGAGAAACAGATGCAGTGTTTCCCAAGGAGGAGTAAGGTCCATCACACTGGGCAAGTGAAAGGATTTGCAAAGAATTGATGGGATTTTCATGACGTTAGGGGCTTTAAATGAAGTGAAGAGAGTTCCTTTAGCCATAAAGAGATAGCTGGTTGGAATGAATAGAATTCTTAAATGTGGGGCAGCAGGTGTAAGTCATATGGACACACTGGGAGTAATAAAAAGAAGGGATCAGAATGTATTGTTTAATGCAGTGATGTGAACATAATTGAAAATGAGATACTACCAATGATGTGAACACCTCAGAAAGAGAGTGGTGGAAAAGTCTCTCTGGGCTAAAAATAAAATATTTTTGCATATCTCAAGAAGGCTACTTGCCCTTCACAGAGATACCTGCAATCTTCTAATCATCATTCAAAATGATATTAAAGAGCCTTCTTTATATATTCTTGGGAGCCTTTTCTCATGCCTCCAAGAGAGAAATAATCGTGTTCTTTCTGTTACCTCTGTGCTTTGTATATATTTTTAACATGACTTAGCACAGCGTCTTATAATTATTTGAAAACCTGTTTGTTTCCTTCACTAGAAGGGAAGCTCATTAAAAGCAGGTTACTTTTATATTTTTTATTCATTTTTGTAAATTACCAAGTATCTAGCACCATATTTGACATATTATGGGTGTTTAATAAATATTGAATGGAATTTAATTTTGAAAACTGTCCTGGTTTTAACTAAAGTTTTGGCCACAGAGTTTACTGATATTGGGGATCAGTGAATCTGTCAGTGGGCGCAGGAGAACTTTCCTCGTTTGGGGTATACATGTGGGCAGGAAGGAGGAAATAATATTTTTTGACAAAGGCCCCTAAGAACCATGTGTGAATATTGTGCCTTTAGCGTAGTTTGTGATTTCACTGCCAGGAGTTACTGGAGATGAGGCGACCAGGCCATTTGTGTGAGGAGAAAGGTTCTTCCATTGCTGGAAAATATAAAAGCCCTTGCAGAATTTTTTCTCTGACCTCAGTTCTTTGTAAAGCTCCATTTTTCTCAGTGATCTAGCATAGTTTATCTGGCACATGATGGACATAAATTTTACAAGAAAATTTGTTTCCCTCTTTACTTTGGCTGCTGTGAAGCTCAATGAAGCATTGTTATCTTACATAATTTTATTTCTTTTATTTTATTAATTTTATTTTATAACTTTATGTCCTTTGTTTCTTTATATTACCTCTCCCTAGGATTCTTCTTATGATTTTAGTCTTTTCTCCCTTCACCTCAATTACTTTATCATATTATGGTAGGATTTTTTTTTAATAACTATCTCAAATACATCTGGGAGCAAGGCAGGATATAAAGTAATTAATAAGTAAAATAAATCCAGGCACGTTAGCCCCACATGCTACCTGCCTGCCAATACCACATAATACAAACCACATTGCACTGTTTAGAATGAATGAAAGCAAAGGTCTCGAGTTGGTGGCTAACAGGCAAAATCCTGCCCGCTGACATGTTTTGTTTGGCCCACACAGTGTGTTTAAAATATGAATTACTTGCCAACTTTTAAGAATCAGGAAATTTTACATGAAATCTCAGTTTTTCTTAAAGGGACCTCTGTTCCGTGACAAAAGGCATGAGTGGTAGCTGCTCCTTTTCCAGTCTGTCGTAGTCCCTGATACTCTATTTTACTTCTCCTATATTTTACTTGGCCCTGTTGAATTCATTTATATGACCTGTTAGACACTAACAAGATTTTGCTTGGGGCTCCTGCATTAATAAGATGAGCAATTTACTTAAATAAGTCATCATTATTCACTAGCTTTTTTTTTCTTTCTATTAATAAAATAATGGCAGACATTTTTGTTGTTGCTTTTGCTTCTTTCTAACATGAAGGCACTAGCTGATCTTTTGCAGCTTAAACCACAAAAGTAACCTACTTGTTTATGATGTTTCTATCCATATATTACAACTCTACTCACCAGGAGATTAATATTCAGGACATCTTAACCCTTCAAACCATAGTCCTGAATCTGGAAATAAGGTTTGGCCTTGCAACAGCTGTCAGAAACCACTGTCTTTTAGTCATGCGTTGTAAATCTTTTGACCTCAATGAGGGTCCTAGTGACTCTTACTTAACATAATATTTTAACAGGCTTGATTATCTTTTCTTCAGCCCAGAGAAGAGTAGAAATATTGTTAAAGACAAAGTTGTAAAAGGAAAAATGGCAAAACAGACTTTGATGCTTGAAGGAGACCCCCTCCTGCCAAAAGAACAAAAACAAAAACAAAACGAACAAAAATTAAAAATTTAGAATTACTACTTGGTGAAATTAACTATTTTCATAAATGCTCAATTATGTTTATAACTTCTGTATAAGAAGATTGGGGACCTACCATATCACCCAGCTTCAGTAAGGTGCTAGTGCTTGCTCATAACAGGAAACGGTGTGTGTCTTTTCCCAACTCTGTACTCACTGATATCATGTTTTTCGCTTGTTTCCAAAGAGCTGGTTGTTAACCATTTACCAGAACATCACTGAGTCACTTCCAACTAAAGCCTGCCTAGCTTCCTCTCCACGGCTTTGTACATTCACATGTGCTGTTGTCTATCCTTCCATACTGAAACTTGCCTTCCAAGTCCTCCATTGGAAAACTCCTAATTATTTGTTAAAAACCTTTTTTGTGTCAGCTCCCCTGTACATTCTTCTCCAATTTTAAACAGAAATAATTATTCATAATTTATATCAACACCCACCCCATTGTATTTTACTTAACTTTTTACATTTCTCTCTTTGCCTATATCATGATTTATTTTCATGAGAGCAAGGACAAAATATTTTTTCTTCTCCTGATGATCTATCCTTAAGTGAATCTTTCCATCCAATGCCGTGGTGGTTATCCACTACAGGTGGAACATAAGGGACTGCTGAGCCTAAATCAAGCTGATCTCTTGGCAAATGAGTAAAGCGACAACTAACCCTTCATTCCTGGCATTGTACTGTCAATTAGTAAAGGCAAGAAATCAAAAGGCAAAGGTATAAGACAGGGACCTGGAGGACTAAGTTCTCCAATTTGGCAAAGGGGAAGGCACTTTAAACACCCAATTAAACACTGAGGATGTATTTATCTTTGACTCTATAAGGGCAACCTGGCATGTCCGGCCATGTATATGAAAATATCTGATACTTGGTAGTTATTTTAGGGAAAAAGTGATTGGATGAGTTGTTTCTTAGCAACACTAGATGTTTATGTTCCCTTAGCCTTGCATAGCAATTTCCAAACCTATAGCAGCCTAAACTTTCTGTGCACTCAACACAAATTGTATGTGACAGGTCACTCTGTTATTTAATAGAGTCTAATAGTCCCCATGTCTCATAATCCATATCATTGAATTCCTCTCATGTCAGTAACTGTAGACTAAATTTGTACCCAAATCATTTTCACCCCTAGAAGTTAAATGTGATCCTGGCAAAAACACAGCTCTTATATTATTTGGTGCTTTTATTAGTAAATAATTATGCTCAAGGAGCTTCATTGCTTGTTATAAGCTCAGGATGTGAGGGAAATTCCAAAGCAAAGACTGCATCAGCTTGTGGACATTTCTTTGTCATCACCAAGTTGTTTTTTCTTTGAATGTTCTTTGATTTTCCCCCCAAAGAAAGAAAGTCCATTCAGTAGCATCAAAGTGTGGATGTTGTCCATAGCGATCTGGATGGGAATCAGTAGCAGGGGGCTTGCCTCAGTGTCTATGGTTCAAGGGAGGATGTCACTCTTTAGAGACAGTGTGAGCAATAGGGAAGCAGGGGAAGTTTCTGAATGACCTCACAGCAAGAGACGAGTGGTCAGTTCTGTAATAATGGTTTACATTGGCAGGACTCCACTTCTGGGGTGGTCCATAGTGACATTGTCAAGAATCTCTTTCATTAGTACTGTGAATACTGCAGGGACACATTGGTTGAAAGGTGAAAAGTTGGAAACACTGCTGTTTTTCATGGCTGGGGATAAGTAGAGCTTATTGAGGAGTTATAAGAAGCTGTTTTTGAAAGAAAATACAAAACGCCAACACAATTTTAACTCTCAAATTCAGTGTGGTACGGACTCTCTCTCCTGTTAGAAATGTGGTTTCCTTTTGGTGCTGTGGTTTTTTGCTAGGAAATCTCAATTTACTGAGGTTGAGAGGTTAATGGTTTAGGCTACAGGTAGCAGCAATTATCCAAACTGGAGAGCAAATAGTATAAAATAACTGACGTGCATTTTATCAAGTTTATTGATTAAGGTTTTATATTCTTTCTATTTATAGAATTGAATATTCGTTCCATGTAATGTAACAACCAGTGAAAACCCGGCATGTTACACACTCCCATGCACACACATACCTTCCTTTGACTGCTTTAAATAGTAATGTCAACAACAATATTAGTGATCTAAATTCAATATCTGCTTTGTTGCAAGTGCGCGTTTTATTGTTTTATATATCTAAGGGAAAATGTAGGAACAATTGATAAGTTGAACAGGCATGATCAAGAGCAATTTAAATTAAGAGAATGCTTTCTATTTTACGTGTAATTTACATTCAATGTGATGTCAGTTCTAGCAAGTCTTGAAAAAGGAAGATCTAAAATTATCTGACTGCTTCATAAATGCATAAGCTCATCTTTTCACGTTTGATTGACCAACATTTTAGTAGTGCAAAACTTAATGGTATGGCATTTTTTTAAGTAATACATAACAGTATCAGAAAATAAAAATCCTTATTTTATGTTAGTGTTATATTTTAGGTATTAGTGGATATGTGCTTTATTACTTGTAGGTTTTTTTGCATATTATCTGAAGTTAGATTTTAATTCATAAGTCCATTTGGCATGTTTATTTGGATAATTTCATCCTAATTAAAATTTATTTTATGTTTTTGTAATTATAAAATAATATATGGTTATGTTAGATAATTTGACAAATACAAAAAAATAGAGACAAGGAAATCCATTATAACATTTTATTGTTTATCTTTCCCAGCTTATGTCTGTGTGTTTTAATTTTTCTACTCATAAATATGTATTTTATGGATACAAAATATTTATTGTAAACATTCAAATATTACAAAAACTTATGCTGAAAAAATAAACATTTCTAAACATTTCAATTTCAGAGCTAGTAAATGTTAATAGCTTGTAGAGTCTTACAGATTTTCCCCATGAATTAAAAGTATATAATAAGATAGCAAGTTATTTTTAAGTATTGCTAAAGAAGTGGGTCTATGTTACACATGTCCTTTCAAAACTTTTTTTCCCTTAAAAAATAAGCAAAATATATAGACTTCTAGGTAAGTATATTCTGTGTGTATTTTTAACGTATTGGATCATGGTTACTTATAAACTTGTCTGCATTTTTTTTTACTCATAATTATAGCTAGAATAATTTCTCATTGTTATGTAAAATTTTCACAATATTTTCTTTTAACTTCGTAATAGACCAGTGCACTATTTAGAAATAAACGTCTTCATAATTTTGATATCAGTTTGAATATCTTTCATCATCATCATCCCCTTTTTCTTCTTATTGAACTGTATCAATGGGAAATATTGGACCAAAGATATAGAAATTTTCAGACTCTTGTTTTATATTAAGTACTCAATACTAAAAAAAGTTATACTAAAATTTTTTTACTAAAGTGTATAAGAGTACTTGTTTCCCTGAAATTTCATACTTAGATGGTCTTATTGATAAGTTTTCCTTTTTAATTTGCACTAAATGGTAGGAAAAAAAGGTCTTCTTGCTAAGAGTTTCACCCTAATTCTCACCAAAATCTACTGGTATTTCCAACAAATTATTGAGTGATTTAGTATGGAGCAAAAGCATGGCAGCTAGAAAACTAATGGTGAGAAATTATTCCCAGATTAGTCCTGCAGTTTTTGAGAACATAATTGTAAGAATTTACAATTATAACAATTATATGGAGAAATTTAGAGTGTTTGCTTAAATAGTTGCTACACAGTATATAAGCATATAAATGGCAGCATTACAACTAATGATGGGTTAAAATGTAACTAGAAGTGGCCTGACTCTTGGGAGGTAAGGCTCTGAAAGGAAAGCCTACCAAGGATGCTGTAAAATGGATTACTATAAGGATCTGAAAGTTGGCTTACATGATTCCTCTGCTTTAGTCATGAAGTCCTCCACAGGTTTTTTCCAGATGGATGTAGGATTAAAGAAAGGGGACCTTTATCCTCATTATCATGTCAAAATTATCTGAATTTTGCTGCTGGCCAGGTGCCTTTTGCCTTGATTTTAAAAGTATAGGAATCTCAGCCTCAATCTTCAATGTGAACCCCGTGCCAAAAACATGAATAAGATTTCCTGGGACTTCTGGGAAAGGAAAGCCAGCCCTCATTTTTACTAAGTATCTCTCTGCATTTCTTTTGGATGCATTTTTATAGTAGACTGCCCCCAGATTTGTTCCACATTTATAGATACTACATAAGATTGTACCAGATTGCAAACTCCTGGAAGACAGAAACCATGGTTGATTAATCATTACATGCCATCACATACAGAGTTGACACTCACAACATGCTTGCTTAAAACAATAAGTAAATGAGTGAATGTGTGGACTAAGAAGGTGAATGAATGCTATTAGCTAAGGCCAGAGCTAAGAATGTGGTGCTGTATTGAGGTTTCTCTATTAGTCTAAAACCTTCTGGAATGTCCTGACTAGATCATCTGATCAGTATGTTAAAAATAAAGGAGTTGCCTGAGGCATGGTGCAGTTATATCCCTTTACTCTACCTTGACTGAGTCCCAGAGACTCCTGTGAGGAAGTCCTTGGATCAATCTTAGTCAAGGATATAAAGAAGAAATCAAGGTTTACATTGGTGTACCTTGTACTTTCTCTCTTGCTTTCCTTCCCATGTTTTGAATCTAGGTGCCAATCTCCTCATGCTGCCTCCCTCTCATTGAAACTTTCTCTGGGGAAAGAATCTGGAAATTTTATTTTCATACGGGCACAAATGACAGATGAGGCTAAGGATTTGTCCCTCTCATAGCTATTTTTACCATTGACAGCTAACTTTTTGTTTGTTTGCCTTTTGCCAGAGTTTTCATGTTGAAATCCAGGTATCTATGACATGGGGTTGGTGGTGTCTTGGAGTTCAGAGACTTAAGTGATGTAAATTTTTACCTTCTCTCTGTTCATTCATGGGTCTGGATCTGGTCTCAGATCTATAGCTCTCTCAAGTGGAGTGGGGAGATTATCTCTGCTCCATGCTATTTTGGTCATGTATTCTATCCTCCTTGGACTTCCCCAAATCTCGTCACTGTTATTGGGCTCTGTCTCCCTAGGGGTGCATAACAGGCTTTGCTTTTGTTTTCACTTCCATGAGATTTCATAGGAGGTTCGTGCTCCTCTTATTATTATTAATATTAATCTAACCTAAATGTGAATCTTGGGCATGAGTATACGGCAGGCCTACAGTGAAGTTATTTATAGGGATTCTAGACTCTGGCCATTGGTGTGAAACTTGGTACTACACTGGAAGAAAGTATTTGAGTTGTAGAGATATGAGAATCTTTTGGAATCATAGAACTTTAGAAGTGGAAGTGACTTTGGAAATCATCTTGTCAGGATTTTGTTTTTTGTTTTTTTTAATTATAAAGATGATCAACAGTATGAATAAATGCAACATTGGGCACAGTGGACTGTATCAAGTACTAAAAGTGAGCAAAAAAAAAAAGGTGAATGACTCCTCTGCCATGCTTAAATGTGTTATGATGGAGAACTACAACTCCCATGAAATAGTGAAAATCACCCTGTCCTCTTTATAAATGTTGGATGAATTGATGGCTCATAAATATTGGATGAAATGATGAACATAAGAATAATACTAAAAACACATAGAATATTATTATTAATAGTTGAAAATTTGTTTTGCTTTGTGAAGCCCAATGTATGTTTTCTAGGTTTTAGAACCCAAGATGAAACATACCTGGAATCCCTCAATAGAATCACATTGTTAGATTCATGTGTCTTGGGTTGACATTTTCGATGTGTTTGCACTGCTACAGTTTTTCTTTTTTTTCCATTGGTTCTGTAAGTACATAGATGATAGAATAATATTTGATCTGTCATGTTAATGAATTTGTTATATTAAAAATAAATGAATTAAAAAGGTAAGATCTATGCATCATTTAGAAAAAGCTGTTGCCTAGACAAAGATAATTCAGCTGGCCCTTGCTGAGTTTGGACTTCCTGTTTTACTCACTGTGTTTTAAGGACAATCCAAGTCATCAGCATTTTCTAGGTGACTGGTGGGTTGTCCATAACAGTGCCCTTTCCTTCCATTACAGTACTATATCAAATGTTTCTCCTTCAGAAATGCTATGTGATATAACTATATATAAAATGAAATATACAGTATATTGTATATATATATGGGATTCCAGCATTTCAAAAGGAACAGCTTGATATTTATTGATGCAAATTGTCATGCCATTAAGACTTTCTGAACACTAAAAGGCAATCTAAATTTACCAAAAAGAAAAAAAGAAAAACAAGAAAATAATTGATTGAGTTGTTCTCTCTAGTTTGTATAATAACATTCCACGGGTCTCTGGGCCCCAACCAAGGTAAACTGAAAAAAGGATTAACTGACTATTGCAAAGACTAATTTACAGAAACCACATGAGGAGTTCCTGAGCACAGCCCAGATAACAAAAATATTATCCACGTTGTTTATGGTGGAGTTAGTTTATTAGTTGGAGTGCTTCATTATATATAAAAGATGCCAGTGATAGTCTCCTAGTCAAAATAAACAGGCATAAAGTGTTCCACATATACAATTTGTAGTGAATAGTTACTTTGCTATTTATTTAATAATTGACCATAAATGGAGTCAAAGTGCAAAGGGAAAAACTAAAAAAGCAGTCCACTAAGGGCTTTTTGAAAGATTGATAAATAATGTGGAATCTCAATTAGGCTGTAGAAGGAATGCAGATATTAAAAATTTGGTCAAGAATCTAATTAGCTGGAGGTAATTAAACAGTCTCACACGGGGTCATTAATCTTTTCCACAGACCTTTGATGTTTTGCACACTGTCTCCTAGTCATTAATAAAATTCATAACACTCCACTTTGTGCTGTTTTATCATCATGTTTTTTCTCCGTAAGAGCATAGAGCAAGTGTCATTGTATCACAAGGGACTTACTTTAGTTAATTTCTTTTCCTCCCCCCATGCTTGTTCGGATTAACCATTTAATGATCCAAACGAAAAGCAAAGGCACATTTAAACTTGTCTTTAACTTTAGTAAGTAATACAATTTCATAACTTTGTCATCATTACTTTAAAAAAGATGAGATCTCTATTGTTCCCATTCAAATGTTTCTTAGAAATGGTAAATTACAGTGGAAGTACGTTTAGTTATCTGGAGATTTACATAGTCACATATTAAACTTGTAGCTTCTCAAAAAGCAGAATAATTATTTAATTAAGGAAAACAGACTAAATGGAAATTGTAGAACACGAACTGTACATTGAGCAAGAAGAGAGCAGAATGTCATTTCAACAGTGCTTTGTTCTGATAAGTTTCAAAGTAATACCATATTCAGAACTGGCTGAGTTGTAAAAGACAAGAAAATACAAAGATTGCATTTAGAAAATATGATTCCTGTGATTGGAAGAAAATATTTTATTCATTTTCATAAATGCAATGTTTGTGTATATGTTATTTTATTTCAGTCTTTTAACTAAATACATTTCTGAAAAAAAATGAAACCTGTTGTTTCACAGAATTGATTGCATTTGTAATAGAACCTGTTACTCCAAAAGCCATTCTACCTGTCCCCTGGTAGACTATATTGAATTATTAGAGAATGCTAAAAGAGATGAAGTAGTTCTGAACATTTGACTGCAGGGATAATGCTCTCACAATGACGGCATAAGAGAATATATAGGAAATGAGTTAGTTATCTCAGAACACCTGACGACTTCATAAGCATTCATTTAAGAAATCCATAGAAAGGAAGTCTGCAGCATATTAAATACAAAAAATGCTATTCTGTATTAACTGGTTGTTTCTGATTGGAAGGTTTTCAAACTAAACAAAAAACAAAACTATAGTTATGTGTCTATTTAATAGAATAAATCTTCCTAGAAAAAAATTACTTGTTTTCTGAATTTTAGGAATTGTTAGATATTAACTCAACTTCTGATATTGTATTTTGTGGGGGTGAAATCACGACATATTTTCTTTTTAAAAAATAAATGCTCATCTTCCAAATAATTAGCATTGTTCTTTTTTAAAAAAGTCATTTTTTTACCTAAAATCACACAGAATATTTGCATGAAATTAAATTCTATTTCTTGAAAATATCATTATAACAAACTGTAACATTTCAATATATATATACCTTTATTTGTTTAAACATCAAGAGAAAATAAATACATTTAGAAAAGAAAAATGTGTCATTAGCATTATAAAGAGAAAGCTTATATGAAAGAAAAATGTCTTTGACTACTCACTAACAGTGCATTATGTAAGATTGAGACACAATCTATTAGGCATAATATGAAGAGAGAAAACATCTCAACTTCACATACAAAAGGAGTTGCTTAGAAAATCCATGTGAAATCCCCAATCAAAAATAGAAACACCCACTCACATTGATTAAAATTTAATAGTGATTTGACTAATCAGGATGTTTATTCTGAGCAATTACATAGTAAGGCTAATTGTTAAATTTGTACAGCTTTGTTATTCTCAATTCTCCAGTGACATAAATTTAAAACAGGTTGAAGTTAATGACTAAAAGGATGTAAATAAAATAGTTAAGTGTTTTAAAATATTAAAGGGCTTAATACCACTCTGGAGTAACAAAAAAGGTTTAGATCACACTGTGAACATCAGACCTCCTGTGTTAGAGTCTGCACTTTTGTTTGTGGAGCAATTAATTATCTTAGGTGAGGTCCTGAATTGGATATCCGTTTTTAAAGATATAAAGTAAATTTATACAACACAAAAAGTATAAATGGAATTTATTTGACTGCATTTGCATACAATTTTAAATGGAGGAGTTTACATTTTAAATAGGTATCCTTGTGCCTATGTGTTTGTGTGAGTTTTAGGTATGTAATTTTTATTGGATATATTTCATGTAGGAGATATCGTCTATCTTAGAGAAAAAAATAACAATGGACACACATATTAATGTAATTTATCATTGTGTGGCATATAAAAGCACACATCTTAAAAAGCAGTTTTAAAATGTAATGATTTAACTGTAAATAAAAAACTATGTATTTAATAATAAATGGCATCAAAGTTGCATTTTCATGAGAAAATAAACTCCATAAATATAAAAGCATTTAGAAGTTTGTTGTTTTAATATTTAAGTGGTTTATATGCTATATTTGTTATTAGCTAACTGGATATTAATGTCTGATTTAAATAGTCTGCTCAAAAATCTAGAAATATGTATAATTTAACAGACAAATATTTTCTTTGTTAAGTTTTCTTTATGTCTGTTGGTCCTAGAATTTTAATCTATTTTTTAAGTAAAGAAGAGCGAGGAACAAAAAAGTTCAATAGTATGAGTGAGGTTCAGTACCACCGCCCAATTTCCTGGTTAACTGTAAGGTCATTCCCCAAACAGCAGGGCATAGGGGAAATATACAATTCTGGAATCATTATATCATTTCCTGTCCTGTTTCCTGTCAACTGTTCCTGCCAGAAATGGCTAATAATGACCTATTTTCACCAAGCAATAGAAGAAGCTGAAGTCAGAATTATGCTGTAGAATTAGATCTCTTTCCTAAATGTAGTTATAAAATCTGGACTAAAGAGGGCAGGAGATACTCTACAAAAAAAAATCTACAGTGGACCAAAATAATCTCCGTGAACAAATCATGCATATATTTGAGTATATGATAGTGATTTATTTTCAATAAAATCTGTATAAATGCTTTAATTTCTTTGATTCCTTGACTAACTGGAGTTTCAGCAATATTTGTAGGTGTGAGTTTTCCTTACATTGAGTGTTCAGCTTACTTCACTGCATTTATATTGGATATAGAAGTTTTTAAAACATTCCTTTAGATTGTAGTTTCCTTCTGGGTATATCAGAAGCAAGGAAATTAATAGTAGCCTATAACTAGAAAACATGTCTTTCATTTAGTGTAAAATATGAGGTCTATTTTAATCTTTATTCCATCCTCAAACTTATCTTTTAAAACCCATGACAACATATATCACAAATGAATCTCTCTCCAAATTAATGTGAATTTCCCTGGATATGCAAGCTAAATAGAATTCTAATCTACTCAATGCAGGAACTTCCACTTCCCTTTTGTAAGTTTTATAAATTTATCTGGCAAAATTGAGAATCTGAAATTGGTGTACATACTGAGAAACTGATGAATGATAATGATCATCACTTGTAGGTAGGTATTCAAGAGAAATTGCTAAGAGACAAGGCATGCTAACTTCTTCCTTATTTTCAAGCTGCACACATTTTTATTTTAGTCTGTAGATACCTAGTTAATCTCACATCTCCAAAAACATTTATAGATATTTAGGTAATTAAGTAAACTGAAGAAATAGTTCTCTGAAACAAATCATACTGTATTTTGCATATGGTCATTATCCAGTTTGTTAAACTTTACAGAATACCAAACTTTCACTTGTTAAAAATGTATCCTTAGAAAAATGTTTAACAGTTATTGGGATACTTCAGTTATTCTGACAATAAATATTTTTCTAACCTAGTTTAATATAAAATTTAAATTCTAATTATGATGTTACATGAAATAATATAATTCTTGTATTGGATCTGAATGTAATTTTTTGACCAAGTAAACTTAAAACTTGAACAGCTTAAAAAAAAAAAATCAAAGTGTTTAACCTTATTGACAGGATAAAATATTCAGGTAGTTGAAGATAGTCATATATAAAGAATTTAACACTGAGTTTAAATGTCTGGAAAATTGCTTTCATCTGGGACAAGTTTTATAATTCCCCACCTCTCAGCACATCAGAAGTAAATATTGGTCCTGTACACTTGGATTCTTCTAAGCAGTGGACACTTCTATCAGGCAGAGACTAAGGTAAATAGAGGCTAACCTTCTCTGCAATTTAGATGAATGCAAGACTCTGTCACCCGCCAAATCACAAGAACATGGGTTCTAGGCCACACTTGCCCACACCTGTAAATAACCATTTTTTAAATACTGGATCAATGAATCTCACAGTCCTCCCTAATGTCTGTCATGTGTTTTATTTTTCTGTCTTACAAAGACCAGATTTCTGGTTATTTGGAGAATTGGGGGATAAGAGGCCATCTCTGTTACAGTGAAAATTAGCTTGCAGATAACCAGGATAATAATCAATAAACTCAGGGGCGTAGGTAAACATCATTTTGCATTTATAATAAATTTCTAACAGTGAAAAGAGTATTTAATGCAAGTTTTTCCTAGTGTCTGTGGTGTGCATATTGTATTCTGTAAATCTTCCAAAATGTGATATTCTGAAAATTCTACATAATTAGTTAAAACATTCTCATAACATCTATAGATCATAAAATATTAAAAATCTGTGACTCAGATTTCTGGGTGGCATGTGGGTTATTTTGTGTGTGCTGATGTCCAGGTTGTTTCTGAATGACTTGGTGTCCTGGAACTGAAACCCTCCTAGATTTGAACTTAAAAATTTAGTATCACATTTCACTGTTTTCTTCATACCTAGGTGAAGGTCTTTGCCATAGCTACACTTATTGCCTTAAGTCCACACAAGGTACTTCATTATATGCAGTGCCCTCTTGAAATTTACAGCATTTTTTTTTTTCATTTGCTGAAAACACATTATTCCATGTGTTGAAGCTTAATTTACTTCAGGTCGGTATTTATTGAGGCCCACTCAGAAAGCCTGAAGACAGTAAACTAATTTGTCAGAGGAAGCAAACAGACATTTCAGTACCTCATTTTCCTTAAAATGCAGGAATATAATCCCAGCAACTACTGCTTTATAAGACAAGGATAAGAGAGGCAGAAATGATACGGAAACAGCTTTTTTGTTTTTTTTTTAAATCAGAAAATCAGAAGATACTCCCAGGATTGCATCTTTGATGGTCCTGGATCTATAGTGGGCAGGAACAATATTGGAAATTGTCCATGGAAGTTAGGCAAATAATGCTACTTTAAAATTAAATTCACTGTGTTCTGAATAAAAAATATTGACCTGAATTTTAAACAAATGGTACACTGTGTAAGAGGGAAAACATTAATCAGGGTGTTTTACTTTACTTCATGATAATTTAAGTTATATTTACCTTATAGATCCAATAAAAATGTATAATTCCTAACAAGTTGATTCTTAAATAGGTGTGACTATGGAATAGCAATGATGATTTTTTTTTAAAGATATAAAAATTTTACAAAGTTTAGATAGGGTTAACCTTCAATATAGGTATTTTCAGTATACTTAGTACAATCAAAATGCTAGAGCTTCATTTGTAAATTTCTTCAGATCTCATTTATCACTTTTTCTTCTCCTTTTTCTCTGTCATATAGCTGTTTTGTCCCCAGTTACTCAGCATTATAAGGTAGAGAAATCATTATAAGGTAGAGTTTATATACTCTACTGGAAATGCAGCCCTAATATCATATAAGAAGAATAAACCTCATGGAGTATCAATCTCTTTATCTAAAAAAAGAAATAAAAATAATGCCCATTATCACAATTCACTTAGACTATAGTTTCTGGCATTAATTTTATCTCAGTTCCTTAAGAAAGCACTAGAATATTTGAACAATAGCAAGATAATTGGAAAAAATGTACAACCACACTTTTTAAGAAGCTAACAGATCTGTATATATGAAATATGAATTATTTTTTAAAATCAGTCACAACAATTTAGAGCTCTTCCTCACATGTAGCTAATTTCCTTTGACTGGATTTGTACACAAGTTGGGGCCAGTTAACTCTAGCACAAGGCTGAATTCAGTACTCCTGGCACTGTCCTTTGCTCCTTCTTCAGGCAGTCAAGATCCACCATTAAAACAAACCAAAGTGGAGGAGCCGGTATCAACCCAGGAGAACAATCAATGAAACTATTTCTAGTTAAGGAGCAGGGAGTTGTGCTGATAGCTAATTTTAGAATTTAAAATGTAGCTTATTAATTTACATTTTCCAAAACTCATGTGTATTCTTCTATGTAAAGAATACGTAGACAGAAATTATAGTGGTTTATCTTCATCATGTCCTCTGTGAAACCAAAGAAATGGTCAGTGCATCCCCTTAATTGAAGGAACTGATATAATTAATTTTAAAATGTTATTAAGGGGAGGTGACTATTCAAGTTAAGATGAGAGGGCATTTGAATAAAAATAATAGCTTTTGATGTTCATCTAAGCAACCTCCATCAATAGCGCTTGCCATGGGGAACAATGGCAAATGACCTCATTTTCCTTTCTTTTTGGAGATTTTTAGTCTTGTTCTTAAGTGTGTGTAACATATTTCAGAGCATCCTTTCCCTTTAGACTTTTCCATTTCACCTTCTCTTCTTCTTCATTCTTCTTTTTTTTTTTTTTAATTTTATTTATTTGTTTATTTATTTATTATTTATGGCTGTGTTGGGTCTTCGTTTCTGTGCGAGGGCTTTCTCTAGTTGCGGCGAGCGGGGGCCCCTCTTCATCGCGGTGCGCGGGCCTCTCACTGTCGCGGCCTCTCTTGTTGCGGAGCACAGGCTCCAGACGCGCAGGCTCAGTAGTTGTGGCTCACGGGCCTAGTCGCTCCGCGGCATGTGGGATCTTCCCAGACCAGGGCTCGAACCCGTGTCCCCTGCATTGGCAGGCAGATTCTCAACCACTGCGCCACCAGGGAAGCCCTTCTTCATTCTTCTTTTGACTGCTTTTGAATTTTCCCCTGAACTTTGTTCTTTCTGTGAACTTTTAACCCACTATTTGAACTCCAATTCCCTAAGAAGACTCATTAACTTTATAACTGGGATTAGAATACAAAACAAATGTTGGTTCCAGGGAATTGTTCTAATTTCTTTTCACTCTACCCCAAGCTCATTCACTTCAAAGCATGTGCTTGAAATACGTCACGTAAAACAACAAAACTAGAATTTAGTTGCTTCAGTCTTTTAAATTTATCATATAGTTTTGTGGGAAGCAATGAAATATACATATTGGAGATGTCTTACAGCACCTGAGGAAAACATAAATTCAGACTTTGAATGAGACATTACTTGGTCTTAGAAGATTTTTTCTATATGGTTAACTGGGTTTATTTCACTTTTGACAATTATTTAAAATTTTTTTTTAATGAAATCTTTACAGAGAACAGTTAAATTTAGCAATTTATTATAATGACTTCTTAACTAGAGTAGAAAGATTTACTTTTTAGCCATAATTTTTAAGGAAAAATTAGCTTTAACATCATTCTGTATGCATGGATTTGTGTTCATCAAATTGGTCTCCTGCTTCTTTCTTATTATCAAGTGACAGATTCATTATGTGAAAGTATTCTGTAAATTTAAGTTCTTTTCACGTAATGAAGTATTTTCAATTAAAGAAATATTTTAATTAAGAAATATTTAGACTTTCAATTATATATATATTTAACTGAAGTATAGTTGATTTACAATATTATATTAGTTTCAGATATACAATATAGTAATTGAATATTTTTGTAGTGGGTTAAAACATACATTTAATGATGAGAAAGTACTTGGGAAAAAATTCCCCTACTATATGTAGATTTTTATTCTTCTTTTAAAAATGTTGTAGTTTATATACTCTACTGGAAATCCAGCCCTAATATCATATAAGAAGAATAAAGCATGTTACCTAGAGTATGAAAATCTTACAGAATGACCTCTAAGGTTATAGCTCAGAAACAAGAGCCCAGATTGCCACTAAACTAGCAGTCTTTCATATGTTCCATATGTCATGTGGGGAGACATGAGTAGTTGTGCCTCAGTAATTATATGTGATTAAGTTATATTCCCTGGAGTATAAAATTTAGACCTATTTGGGGGATACCTTTAAAAACTGGTCTACTTGATAATGTTCTATCTTTTTGCTTGATTTTCTCTTTCGTGATATTTACCAATTGTTCTTGAATGTCACCATATGGATGAAACACTGAATAAAACTCTCAGTTTGGTACTGTGCCCATTAAACAAATATACATGGTTTTGAGTCAATCTAGGGTCAAATGGGCTAGGACTATTTGCAACAACAAAGTAATATACTAATAATTCCCATAACTGCCCAGGGATTGGGAATAGTAGAGAAATATGAGTATTTCTACGAGATTAATCACATTATTGAGCAATTGGTATGAAAAAACACACTGACGATCAGATTAGATGCTGGTATATACGGGCTGAAAATTGTTCAGTCCTCAGAGGATTAGGCAACCTGAAATCTTCCCTTATAGACTAGCACTGATCACTTGGGAAGTAACTGATCCTTAATATAGAAATACCTAGTTTAGAATTATGTTTCTTATAATAAGTAATATTATCACACTGTTTTTAAAACATGGAAAATATCTATAAATGCACAGAGTTTAGAAGTACCTTATTTCTCTTATGTTCAAGATAGTGTTATACTTGGTAGGTAGTGGAAGGGCCAATACAACGTACATACACATACATATATACATATACACATACAGCAAAATAAAACACAAATGATCACGTTTGGCATATGATGCTCTAGAACAAACGGATGTCAGAGACTGGGGAGTCCAAATGATGCATATTTTGAGGAAATATAAATTCACTAAAAAAGACAAGCAAAAATTTGACAGGAAATAGAGCCAAGTTTGTTGCAGAACCACAGATCTTTAGGAAAGTTGAGGAATATTTAAGGGACCTTCTGTCAACCTTAGTACCATTTTGTCTCATGCTCCAGGGATGGTATAGATTACTGGGTATTCATCTGATTTAAAAGAGCTGCTATTTAGCCGACTTGAAGATTGCTAAAGAATTTACTTTGAATCATTGGGTTTAACTGTTCTGTAGCAGGTGCAGACAAACCCTGCAACACTGTGAAACTTTAGTATGAAAGGACAAAGGAGCTTGAAATTTCATCCATTTTGTCGAAGGGTCTTAAACTATGAGAATCAAGGTAGTTTTTAATCCATTTCACATGTATTTCTTTCTCTCCTTGTACACACATATATGGTGTGGCTTGAGAGTTTCTCTTAAGCTGCAGTTACTTTGGGACATATTCTCTAAAATTCAAGAAATAGAAGTAGAAAATCAGGCTTGAACTCCTGGCTCTATGCCAATGACTAATAGTTCTCTTCAGCTCTTTTCTGTGCTACTTCTATAACTGGATAGATGATGGTGAATTTTAATGGCTGCTTTGGGGCTTGGGAAGAATTATATATAATATATATGGAAAAGAAAGCAATTAAGGACAGGAGATTGTTGAAAGCTTTACTGACTTTCAAGCTGTGAAAAGAAGAGGCCAAGATACCTTATGCTTTTGATGCCTGAGGGCCATGAACCAAAAAGGGAAAGGAGAAAAACATACTCACATGTTGGGACTCTGATTTGAAATCCCTTTTCTTCTTTCCATCTATGGGTACCCAAATAGGGTCAAAAAGCCAGCATCTCAGTTATTTTGCTGAAAGGGTAACAAATGTCTCAACTTTCAGCACACATTCCCACCATAAGTGAAAACTAAGTAAGTTGAGCTTCAAATCACTAATGCTTTCTTCCTGTTACAACTGTAGCCTCATGGTGAACTTTAGAAACAGGTTCGTATTTTTCATAATAATTTTCCCCTGACATAAGTGGTAGATAATTAAACTAAATTCTTCCCGTCAAGAGTCAGGTTTTTTTCTGCAGTGGAATAAATCAGATTGGTTTGAAATCTGATCCAAGGTTCAATCAAATGTTATCTCTTCTTTAAAAAATGGTATCCATGTCAGTCATTGCATGTATTGTTTGCATTTAGGAGAAGCTATGAGCTCATGTTATGACCAATACTATCATCTTGTGAAATCGCAAGTGTGTCTTGATTTTTTTCAACTTTAAGAAAAGGAAAACAATTCTCTCTATGTGCCTCATGAAACTCTTTCAGCACCACCATTATAAATCTTAGATGGAATAGAATTGAGATTAGTCAGAATAGCTACTTGTGGACAACTGCCAAGCATCAAAGCAAGGCAAACAAACTATATAAATTTTGTAAACACACTAATTTGGATTTGTAAGAACAATTTCAGTCTTTTAAGTAGGAAAAAGGAAAAAAAGTCTTGTAGGATAGATTTCAAATATTGTTGGGACTAAATATAATGGAATAAGGTGGAAAAATTATCACAAATTTTATTAAGTATTAATTTATTAAAAGTGTGGAGGATGTATATTTATACTACTTCTAAAATAAATCTAGTACTGATTCCATACAGTCAAAACTTTTTCTGATGCTCAAAAATGTTTCAGTTTGCAGTATATTTGAGTTGTCCACACTATGTTTCATAATTCCATACACATGATCGTCTGATCCATGGTTTATATTTATTATAGACCTGTTTACATATCATACTGTCATTCAAATTAAAAAGATATTAATCCTGTTTGCAAAAAGTAGAATCATGATACTGAAAATAAAAGCCAAGAAAAGCAATAAAACCCCAAATTTATGTTATTTTGCTATTTTTCTGATTTGTGTGTTATCACTAATTTTTAAAACTTTGTTCACAGCTCTGTTTCCTTTGGACTGCTAAACATGCTATTATGTGCTTACCTCATCACTGGAGTATGGTAAATCTCTAATCTCACTCAATTTAGTGCTTTTCCATTCTGGTACTAAATTGTCTGAAAGAAAGCAAACACCCAGTCACTATAGTAACTTAATTTTTTACAGTACCATACCTTTTCTGAGCAAGTGTTATATGTTATCTTACTTTATCCTTATTTTTTAATTCTGTAGGTAGGTGGAAAAAGCTATTATGGTTAGTTGGAAAAACGGAAACTGGTACATAAAAGGAATGTGACATTCCTAAAATCACAGAAGTAGTTTCTTATTTTTAAGAACACATTTTTATTCTGTACAGATTAAAATAAGTGCCCTGTTTATTTAATCCCTCTGCCAAGGTAGGCATATTATCTTCATTTTATATTTGAGGAAAAAAGAGCTTAGAGTTATTTAATTTGCCCAAGTTTATGCAACTAGCAAGTGGTAATATGAGATTCTAACCTGGCTAAGGCTGATTTTAAAGGCCATTCTTCTTTAAATATATATAGCCTTTAGATTGGTCTAGTTTTTGTGTTCCAAATAGTGCTTTCAACTAGTCATAGCTTCCCATTTTTTGTGTGGCAATTATGACTCCTACCCAATTAATAGAACTCAGCTTAATAAAATCATAAATATTTGTAGAGAAATAATTCTTCTTCCAGATGATTAAATTTTTTTTAAAATTTATGTTCTACTAATTGTCACATTACAAAAATCTGAGTGGTCTTGGTAAAGAAGTATTGTGTCTGTGCATAATGGGTGCCTATCATTGCAGAAAGGAAAAATAAAGCTAATTAGAATAAAATTTCAAGCTAAGTTTGGGACTTTTTTATCTTATTAAACATAAATTATGTGTGCCCAATATTCACATAAAATAAACATAAAATACAATAATAAAATAATGTTCTTTTAACAACTAACCAGGTTAGGAAATAATATACATATTATTGATATTTCTATGTTCCTTGCTCCAATTTATTCTCCATCCTCTTTTGGCAAAAGAATACCATAATCCTATATTTAGTATTAATCTATCTCACTTATGGCTATATAAATCAAAATATGTGTATTTGTCAACAAACAGCATGTAGTGTTATGGTTTATATTTCAAAGTATAAAACCACCCTTTCAAAGCATAAGAACACATGGCCTGCCTTAGACTCAGGTTGAATGAGGGCAACAGATAAAAGGTCCTGACCCACATCATCAGCTGAGTAATCTCTCTAGTAACAAGCAGCAGCAAAGTGTATCAACAGAGGGAGGACAAGAGAGTGGGGAGACCACATCTGTGGCACAGCATGTAGTTAAGGGTAAAGCTGAGGATAGAACAAGGACAATGAGAAAATCCTTCTGACTCTGGAGCCACCATCCTAAGTTCAACCAATAGAATCTGACCACTAAAGAAATTTGAAGCCTGTTGTTTCCTGAAGTTATCATAGCAAGATAGAGAGAGAGAGAAAGATATAAACAAACCAACTAAAACCCCGTACTAACAGCCTGGTAGAAGAAGAGATATGCCCATTGCAGGAATGAATATTACTTTCTTCATTCTCTACTTTTTTATACCTTATCATCAATATTTAATAAAAATTACAAGACAAAAAAAGGAAGAAAAATTTTAAAAATTTTCTTCACCCACTGTGAAGAGAGAAAGTTATAAAGTCAGACAGATATTATCCAGATATTATTGAACTGAATAACCATGAGTGATATGTTAAAGGATTTCACAGAATGGGCAATATGAAGGAACAAATGGGGAATTCAACAGAGAGATGAAAACTAGAAAAAGAGTTAAATAAAGAAATAGGAATGAAAGGAAAAGGCAACAAAAGTGAAAAATGACTTCAAAGAGCTCACTCTCAAAACAGCTGAAGAAGGTAATCAAAATTGAAAGCTAACCAATAAAATTATCAAAATATAATCACAAAGAAAAAAGAAAAACAGAGCATCCAAAAACTGTAATGAGATGAAAAAACAAACAAACAAAAGCATACACAGGTGTAATACAATATCAAATAATCTAACACACGTTATTAGAGTCTCACAAGGAAAGGAGAGAAAGAACATGGAAGAAGAAAGGTTTGAGAAACAGTAGCTAAGAAATATCCAACAATAATGAAAGGTATTAAAACACAGAGCTGAGAAGCTCAGGGAAACCCAAGCAGGATAAATAAGAAAACACACATACACACTCTTAGAAACATAATATTCAAAATTTCAAATTGCTTAAAAAAAGAAAAGATAAAAGGAACACCTTGCAAGCAGCCAGAGAGAAAATGAAAATAAGAAATGCAGCTGGCTTCTTCTTAGAAACTATGCAAACCCAATGACAATAAATGAATATTTAAAGTACCAACATGAAAAAAAACTGTCAATTCAGAATTCTATACCTAGCAAAAATATCTTTCAAAAAATAAAGGGAAAAATGTAAACTATTACTTATTTGTTATTTTGCTTACATATTCTTATGTTACTTGTTTATGGGAACTCGTTATGTTTTTGAGACTTCTGTGTTGTTATACATAACTGGTTCATCTAGTTTGTCTATCATATAACATTTTTTATATATATAAACTCAATTTTAAAATCCATTTTTTGCTGATGGACATTGAGTTTTTATAATTTTTCTCTATTCTAAATATTACTGGAGTAGAATTCTTAATAAGTGTTTTCTGGTAATTAATGCATGAAATTTTCTCTATGGTGAAAGACTAAGTGTGGAATTTCTAGTTAAAGTGTAAGTATTATAAATGTTTGACTTTAATAGATAACAAAAAATTGCTTTGCAAAGTGTTTAAACAATTTACATTCCCACTAGCAGTGTACAATAATGTCAGTTATAGTTATCCTAAATTCTTTTCACAATGTGTAACATCAGGATTTTTAACATTTTGTTACTTACTGAAAATACAGATTCATTCTCACTGTCATTTTTACTTACAGTTTCTTGATTACTAGTGAGGTTGCAGAGGTTTTTTTAATGTTTATTGGAAATGTAATTTCTTCTACTGTGTATCAACTATTTTAATATTTTATCATTTTTTTCTAATAAGTTTTCTTTGTCTTATTAATTGGACAGAAGTTGTCTTCTGTGCAGTAATCCTCTGGATTGTAAATAGTTTTTATGCACTCTATCTTTTCATCTTTTTGTGAAGTCTTTTGATGCATGGGATATCCTTATTTCATATAACTCAGTGTATCAGTCTTTCAAGCTTATGGTTTTTAGTTTTTAGGTCTTATTAAAAAATTGACCTCTATCTTGTAGTCATAAAAACATTTTTTCTTGATGTTTCAAATTTTACCTTTAAATCTTAGATCTTATGTCTAATATTTATTTTCATATACTATGTAATGTAGTGAGTAAATCTTTATTTTCCTTATGACAAGCTCTCCCAAAATCATTAGACCATTTATTCCCCACTAAGTTTTCAGTTTTATGAAGGTTTTAAGGAAATGTAACAAAATGCACATGTTTAAATTGTTTAAACTGATAAGTTTATATATATATATGCACTCATAAAATCGTCACTACAATCAAGAAAAAGAACCTGTCACCCCAAAATTCTTCATGTCCCTTTGTAATCTCTCTCTCAAGACCATCCTTGTCCATTCTGCCTCTAAGCAACCACTTCATATACTTTTTTCTATTTCCCAATTTCTATCTTATCTTCTGGGAAGCTCATTACATGTATATTAGGCTGCTTGACATTGTCCTACAGCTCACTATGATCTGTTCATTTATTTTCAGTCCCTTTTATCTGTGTCTCATTTTGGACACTTTTCATTGCTTTATCTTCAGTTTCACTAATCTTTTCTCTTGTAAGTCTAATCTACTGTTCATCTCATTCTCTGTGTTTCTTAATCTCATTCATTTTTCATCTCTACAAATTTGATTCGGTCATATTTTATATATCTTTTATGTCTGAATTTAACATGATCAATCTTTAACTTCTTGAACATTTGGAGTATATAATTCATATTTTTTGTTTTAATGTTCTTAACTAATAATTAATTTCTATTGAATAACTTCTCTTTATTATGGGTCATATTGTTTTATTTCTTTGCATGCCTGGAAGTTTTTTATTTGATTCTAAACATTGTGAACTTTACCTTGTTGGGTGCCAGGTATTTTCGTATTCCTACAAATATTATTAAGCTTTTGTTTTTGGTATGCAGCTAAGTTACTTGAAAATACTTTGCTCCTTTCAAGTTCCTTCATTTAAGTTTACTGTTAGGATCAAGATCAGAGAAGCCTATAGTCTTGGCTAAATTTGACTTACTATTAAGCCACACTTAAGTAGACTCCCTGGTTTTTCATTAATTACAAGGTTTTTCCATTCTGGCTGGTGGAAAACACAAACTAGTTCTAGTCTCTGTTCAGCTCTAAGGATTTTTTTCCTCTAATCTTTTTAGATAGATATTTCTGGGACCTCAGGAAATTTCTGTTCCGAAATTCTAATCAGTACTCAGCTGAAGACTTGAGAATGACCTTCTATAGACCTATAGAACTTTATCTTTTGTATCTTTCTCCTTTCTGGTCCTCTGACCTATGAACTCAGACTGCTTTGGTCGCTTAGGATTCACAACTTTATTTCTTCAAGTCAGGGAGACTTCTAGGATCTACTAGGGTCTCCTTCTGTTTCTGCTTTTGTTTTTGTTTTTTGCTGCCTCTGTGACTTACATATTTTCCCCAGGCAGTACGTTTAGACAATCAAAGGGCTCACCTTGTTTGTTTCCTCTTTCTCAGTGATCACTTTCCTGCACTGCCTAATGTCTGAAAGTAGTTTTCTCATAAATTTTTCAGTGTTATGGTTGTTTTAGGCACAGAGGATAAATCCACTACCTGGTACTGTTTCTTAGCCAGGAGTGGAAGATGGCTCATGTTTAAAGTTTCTATATATGTACGGTGTTCTGTTCTGATTCATTGATCCATTTATGTATCTCTACATAAATTCCACACTCTCTTCATACTATAGATTTATAAATATATTTGTAACTTATAGAGAGAATTTCTTCACTTTCATTTTCCTTCAAACTTTGTTTCATTGATTCATAACCCTATTGTTTTTATATAAAATTTAAAGTTAGTTTATAAAAAATTCCCATTGTAATTTTTATTGGAATTACATTGAATTTAGAGATTAATTTGAGGAAATTAAAAATATGAAAAATTCCCATTCATGAACACGGTTTTCCTGTCCACTTATTTAGGTCTTCTTATCTTTCAATAAATTTGTAAATTTTTTCTATAAAATTTCTGAATATTTTTCTAGTATTTATTACTTATTATTTATATATTATTTTGAAAATTCTACATGCATTTAAATTACAATTTCTAATTGTTTTGTGTCTGAAGGAACAAGTTTAATTTTTGATTGTAGGCGTAATAGAAAACTGCTCAATTTTCTTATTAACCTAATAATCTATATAGATGATTTTATCCTCTATGAATAATGACATGTAATTATTTCTTTCCATATATATTCACTTTCTTTATTCTTACAGTGTTTGTTACACTAAATAATGGTAGCAGAAATTCTTTTCTTGTTTCTTTAATATCTGAATTTAATTAGATATGTTAATAGATTATCTAGAATTTAAATAGGCTCATACTTTTATGATAAATCCAACCTGATCAATTTAAAAAATAAATTACTAGACTTGAACTGAAGATATCTTACATAGAGTGGCAGCCATGAGTATACCTACAGACCTCCAACTTCCAGGGAACAATATTGTCTAAAGGTTGAGTTGCACTCTGAAATTCATTGCCTCATTTGTAACAAGCACAGGCTTCACATAGGCCACAGGTTCTTACCAACCAATGATTAGTGTAGCAGGGATACAATCATACAATCTAACACTGGACCAATCCTGGAAACAGGAGACTCCTCTGATGGTGGACTTTGGCTCAAACTCTCCCTGAAATTCTTGCCAAACCATTCTTATACTTCCTGGTATTATATGATGCTTTCATTCAACCTTCCTTCCCTATCTCCTTCACTCAGGATCAGCCTTTCCTATTTTCATCCTTGTTTTCTCTCACAGACATTTCCCCTATTGAAATTCTTGTATGTTTAATCCCATCTTGATGCCTGCTCCTTGGAAGACCTAAATTTAATAAAAATGGTACTGCTACTGGGATAGTCTGAGAAAGGAGGCTACAAGATTGGGATATGGGAATGACTCATTCACAGGCAGGATGGCAATTTGGTTGGTAGGCAGGGCATGCAGTTTACTTAGAAAAATGTGGTGCTTCAATTGCTGAAAATTTTACCAACAGTAATCTGGGAAATTTTCTCCATAGAGGGAATACAATGGTAGGTATAAAGTTGTGGAAAGTTGAAATATATAGGAGCAACAATGCCTACAAAGACAGCAGAGTTGGCTGGTTACTGCTATGATGTATTTAAGCCCTGTAGAGGATAATGAAAGACTGAGACCTCTTAACAAGCAGTTAATGTAAGAATCACAGAAGGCATTATCTCCAGCACTGGAAGGGCTGACACAGATGAGCAGCAGACTGAAGACCTAATTGTAAGAGCTCAAGCACTCTATAGACATTTGACTGCTCAGCAAAGCAGATCTGTTATGTGAAGGGTGAGAGGAATCTGATATCCTGAAATATGATACGGAGATACAAGTTGGGATATCCCCAAGGATATTGACTCTGCAACTTGCCTGGACTTTGCAGGCTTCCAGAAATGGTCCACCCTTTTAAAAAATGATGTAGCATCTAGCTGTGCTGGAAGATTCTGCAGAAGTCTCTCTCCCACAGACAAAAGGTGGCCCCTCAGGAGCTGTTCCTACCTTCTCTCATTGCTGCCAGGCCAAAAAAACCCAACAACCTAGGGTTAAATCTCAGCATAATTTGCCTTGAGGATGTGCTGGGCTTGATAAGGGAGGATAGAGACTATAACTCTAAATAATTGCAAGGTTTAGGTGGCATGTATTGACAGGGATGAAGGAAGTACTCCTAAGACTGGTTCTTCAAGGCTACTTGACGAAGAGGATCAGAATGTAAAATTAGACCAGCAAGATTTCATTGAATTAGTGACACTTTTTCAGGACACAGAATTTAGCACATTGGGAAAAACCCTACAAGATGGGGTCAAACTTGCCATTTGGGTTGCTCTTAGAATCTTGGAAATACAATGGTCAGCTTTCAGTGAAGTAGAAATGTCTACGTTACCCTGGCAGATGGTAGAAAAAATAATAGGCTGGGGTAGGTGGAAACGCTAGAATGACTATATTATGTAAGGGCAGAAGATTCACCAAAAAATTATGTTCAATGGGAAGACTCAGTGGATGCAACATTCACTAAGGAATTCATAAGGAATATGCTGATAATAGAGGCACCTGCATCACTGATAAGTTTGTTGATGGTTCTCCTCTGCAGGGGAGGATAGTTGGAAAGGCAGTCAGATAAAGCTGTGCTTGTTAACATCCATGATAACAAAGTAATAGAGGGGAAGTAATTGTGCTTAACTACGAAGAGTCAAGAGGACACAATTACCATAAAGACCAGAAAGATTGTACAGACATCTTTATGGAAAAGGATCATAGAACATCTAGGGAATAAAGTGATAGGTGTCCAACAAGGGTGTTGCTTAACATCTTTGATCAGTAAAACAAAACAAAAGAATGGAGGATGAGGAGGGTGAGATCAGTCTCCTAAGTTAAAAGTCATGGTCCTTTGCTCAGTTTCTGGATATGAGCCAGTTTTCATACGCAGAGTCCACTGGATCTCTAGAAGGAAGGACCCGGCAACACCATGGCAGGTATATAAAATGATGATTACCCCATTCTTACCCAAAGAACCCTCAGTACTTATCATTTACTTGGGTAACTATAAATTGGAAAAGGGGGAATGTCCAGACATTTCAAGGATTACTGAACATATGTTCTAAGTTGACATTGTTATCTGGATACCCAAAGAATTACCATAGTTCCCCTAGAATGGGGGCCTATAGGAGGTAGATAATAAATGTAGTATTTATTTCCAGTACTCACACTAGACTGCAGTAAGTCCTCCTTCCAGTAAACCCACTGGATCCACCACCTATATACTGGTATTTCCTCAATCCTTGAAAACTTAATTAGAACCTATGTGCTTATCAGTTAGTGTAACCCTATATTGGGCCACTAATCTGTTGAGAAAGAGTGATCATAGTGGGAAAGGTCATATGGAATACTCTAAGACTATCCAGATCCCTCCCTTTCCCAAGAGAGTAAATCAAAAACAGTACTGTGAATGATGTCACAAAATATGGTAGAGTAGGGAACTCCACTGAAACAACCATGAACTGGCAAAGATGGACATAATTGATTTTTCAGAACTCTGAAATTTAATCCAAAACTTAACAGCAATCAGAGGACTGCTTGATAAGAGGGATATAGACCCAAAACCATGGAAGGAGGAGGCACAAAGAGGAAGTCTCTTTTTTTAGGAATAAGCACTTAGAGGCCCTCACATACACCATGGGAAGAAGGAGGACAACATTCATGCCCAGAACCTTACGCATGCATAAAGAGATCTAGGAATACCTCTAGGCTTGCACCCTTGGCTGGTCTACAGGTTCCAAACAAGCAGGAGGTGCAAGAAAAAGCAAAGCTGTAGGCAGCCCATTTAGCATTGAAGGGATGTTCCAGTTTGTATCAATGCTATGATTGATTGGAAGGGTAGAATTCTTTTCTTTCTCTTTTTGACTTCAAGCATTTAAGAAAATCTCTGCCTGGCCACTGGCTGACCTCTGAGTTAAAGGAATAAACACTTTAGTGACCGCCAAATGCAGTGAATATATTCTTTGAAAAATTGTTTAGAAGAGTCACGACAAAAAGACAGCACTGAACAATCAACAACAGCAAACTCTGGGCAGATTTTACAGAAAAACAAATTGACAGAAATGTGTCCCTGAGGAAGCCCAGACATTGGACATACTAGACAAAATTTTAAGTCAACTGTCTTAAATGTGCACAAGGAGCTAAAGGAGACCATGGGCAAAGAAGATGGACAGGGAGTCATGGCTTACCAGAGTACAGAATTAAGTGTTTTATCATGGGAACCAGTGCCAGGGTAGGAAAACCTGAATTGACAAATTGCTGGAAGCTTAGTGAGGATAGCTCTGAGAGTTAAAAATTCCAGGGAAAACCAATCATAACGGTGTCCCCACATTATTATGAGATTTATCTTCAAGAGCTTCACCAGGTTCCTACAGTAAATATTGGAGAAAAATCCCCTTGTCCTTCCTGGAGGGGGAGAGGAAAAAAAGCATTTTGAAATAAACCACAGCACTGTTCTAAATAAGGCCTGCCCTCATGGGAATCCAGTTAATCAGAGACTAACCTGTTGGGGTATTATCAGACACTAATTGATTTGGAGGAATGAAAATACTCAACTCCATCCTACTCTAGCCTTCTATATGGGAGAAAGGAATACCCAACTCCAGCTCACTCTATCCATCCTGTTCCACCTAAGGTGGGCGATAGAGACTGAGAAACACTTATGAAGTTCACAATCCACTGACGGGCTCACCAAAAAGAATGAGACCTAATCATAGGACTACAGAACTCTTCCCCCACCCCCACACCTCACCACCAGATTATTAAAGGTCTCTTTATATAATTTTCTTTTACCCAGTACAACATGTCCACCTATCAAGAAAAAAAATCACAAGGTATACCAAAAGACACAAAAAAAAAGAAAAACATAATTTGAAGGGACAGAACAAGCATCAGATCCAGATATGTCAGGAGTATTAGAATTATCAGATGGGTAATTTAAAACAACTATGATTAATGTGCTAAGGGCTCTTAATTGATAAAGTACACAGTATACAAGAACATATGGGCAATGTAAGCAGAAAGATAAAAATCCTAAGAACCAAAATGAAATGCTATAGGTAAAAACACTGTAACACAAATTAAGAATGACTTTGATGGGCTCATTAGTAGACTGGACTCAGATGAGGAAAGAATCTCTGAGCTAGAGTCAGTAGAACACTTGAAAACTGAAAAGCAAAGAGAACGAAGAACTTAAAGGAATAGAACAAAATATCCAAAAACTATGGTACAACTACACAAGGTATAATATACTTGTAATAAGAATACCAGAGAAGGGCTTCCCTGGTGGCGCAGTGGTTGAGAATCTGCCTGCCAATGCAGGGGACACGGGTTCGAGCCCTGGTCTGGGAAGATCCCACATGCCGCGGAGCAACTAGGCCCGTGAGCCACAACTACTGAGCCTGCGCGTCTGGAGCCTGTGCTCCGCAACAAGAGAGGCCGCGATAGTGAGAGGCGCGCGCACCGCGATGAAGAGTGGCCCCCGCTTGCCACAACTAGAGAAAGCCCTCGCACAGAAACGAAGACCCAGCACAGCCATAAATTAAATAAATAAATAAATTAAAAAAAAAAAAAGAATACCAGAGAAAAGATATAAAATAATAGAACAAATATTTAAAATAATAATGACTGAGAATTTCCTCAGACTAATGTCAGACACCAAACCACAGACCCAGGAAGCTCCAGAGAACAGCAGACAGGATAAACATCAAAAAATAAATAAATAAAATAAAAATACATCTAGCCACATCATACTCAACATATAGAAAATTAAAGAGAAAGGAAAAGTCCTGAACAAAGTCAGAGGAGCAAAGCACCTTACCTATAAAAGAGCAAAGATAGGATTTTATCCAACTTACCTCAGAAATCATTCAAGCAAGAGCAGAGTGGAGTAAAAATTTTAAAGGGTTGAGAGAAAAAACACCAACCAACAATTCCCAAAATTATCCTTCAAAACTTAAGGAGAAATAAAGACTCTTTCAGACAAACAAAAATTGAGGAAATTTGTTTCTTACTAGATTTGTTTCTTACCTGCCTTTAAAGAAATGTTAAAAGAAGTTCTTTAGAGAGGCAGAAAAGAATATAGGTTAGAAACTCAGTTCTGCATAAAATAAGGAAGACCATTTCAGAAGGAATAAGAGAAGGTAAAATAAAAACTTTTTTTCTTATTTTTAACTAATCTAATAAAGACCATATATAAAAGCTCAGAGCTAATATCATACTCAGTGATGAAAATCTGAAAGTTTTTCCTCTAGAACCTGGAATAAGACAAGGATGCCTGCTTTCAGCACTTTTATTCAACATAATACTGGAATTCCTAGCCAGAGAAATTGGGCAAGAAAAGAAATAAAAAGCATCAAAATTAGAAAGAAGTAAAATTACCTCTGTTTGCAGATAACATGATCTTTTATGTACAAAAACCTAAAGATTCTCCCCAAATCTATTAAAACTAATAAATGAATTTAGCAGTTTCAGGATATAAATCCACACCTAAAAATCAGTTCAATTTCTATATACTTCAATGAACAATATAAAAAAGAAATTACAGAAACAATTCCATGTACAGTGACATCAAGAAAAAAAAAATAGCAAAAAACCAAAAAAGCAAGAGACTTGTACACTAAAAGCTACAAAAAGTTGTTGAAAAAACTTAAAGAAGACCCCAATAAATAGAAACACATCCTTTGTTCATGGATTAGAAGACTTTATGTTGTTAAGATGTCAATACTATCCAGAGTGATCTACAGATTTAATGGAATAGATTTATTCCAATCCCAACATCGTTTTTTACAGGAATAGAAAATTCCATCTAAAATTTACATGGAATTTTAAGGGACCCCAAACAACCAAAACAACCTTTAAAGTCAAGAACAAAGTTGGAGGTCTCACATTTCCTAATTTCAAAACTTAATACAAAGTTACAATAATCAAAATACTGTGGTACCGGCATAAAGACAGACATACAGACCCATGGAATAGAACAGAGGGTCCAGAAATAAACTGTCAAATATATGGTCAAATGATTTTTGGTAAAAGTGCCAAGATCATTCAGTGGGTAAAGAATAGGCTTATCAATGCAAGGGGCTGAATATTTACATGCAAAAGAATGGAGTTGGACTCTTATCTCACAAGGTATACAAAAGTGAACTCAATGGATTGTAGACCTAAATGTAAGAACTCCTACAAGCAAACATAATATAAGTAAATATTTGTTATCTTGGGTTAGGTGATGTCTTGTTAGATATAAAACCAAAAGCACAGTGACAAAGAGAAAGAACTGGATTTTACCAAAATAAAAACTTTTGTACTTTAAATAGTATCGTCAATAAAGTAAAAAACTATCCAAAGTGGGAAAAATATGTTCAAATTATATATCTGATAAGTAAAAATGGGGAAAATATCTAAATAGGTATTATCCAAAGAAGATATATAAATGACCAATAAATACAAGAAAAAATGCTCAAAATCAGTAGTCTTTGGGGAACTGCTAATCGAAACCACAATGAGATACCACTTTACACCCACTAGGTTGGCTCTTCTCAAAAAGATGCTTTAAAACACGTATTCATGAGAATGTGGGGAAATTGGGATTCTCATACATTGTTGATAGAAATTTATATTGTGACAGATGCTTTGGAAAACAGTTTGTCATTTCTATAAAATGTTAAATATGAAACATATGACTCAGCAAGTCTACTCCTTGATATATACCCAAGAGAATAAAAGCTTATTTCCATGTAAAAACTTGTATGTGAATATTTAGAGCAACATTATTCATAACTGTGTAAAACGGAAACAACCCAGATGATCATCTGATGAATATATAAATAAAATGTGTGATATAATCATATAATGGAATAGTATTCAGCAATGAAAATGTCTAAAGTACTGATACATGCTACAACCTAGATGAACCTTGAAAACAGTATGCCAAGTGAAAGAAACCAGTCAAAAAAGAGTATATATTGTATGATTTTTAAAGATATATGAAATGTCCAGAATAGACAAACTCATAGTGGCTGAAAATAGATTAGTTTCTTAGGGCTGGTGGGAGGTGGGAATGAGAAGTGATACCTAAGAGGTACAGGTTTCATTTTAGCATCATGAAAGTATTCTAAAATACAGTTGTAGTGATAGTTGGGTATATATATATATATTTGCTATATATTTGCTTATATCATTCAGGGGATTTTTCTGCCCCCTTTAGTTGTTAATGTACATGCCTGTTTCATAAAAGCACAATTAAAAACAAAACCTTGGGGATATTGCTATAGAGTGAATGTTTTGTGTCCTCCCCAAATTTATATCTTAAATTTTAATGTGCAGTGCGATGGCATTTGTAGGTGAGGCCTTTAGGAGGTGATTATGTTGTGAGAGCGGGGTCCTCAAGAATAAGTATAGTGCCCTTGTAAAAGAGACCCTAGTGAGCTCCTTACTGCTTCAACCATGTGAGGACAGAGTGAGAAAATGATTGTCAGTGAACCAGGATGTGAACTCTCACCAGACACCAAATCTGCTGGTGTCTGGATCTTGGACTTCTCAACCTCCAGAGCTGTGAAAACTGTAGTTTATAAGCCACCCAGTCTATGGTATTCTGTTATAGCAACCCTAACTTACTAAGCAGATATTATGCAAGTTATGAGGAATATAAAGTATATGAGATTCCCTGGGAAAAACTGCACATCTTCTTGCATCATCAACTTTTTTTGTACTCATTTTATACTGTTATATTTATTTGAAAATAAGGTAGATATAGAGTACATGCAATATTTTTAAGGATTTTAAAGAAAATTGTAAGAATCCAAAGAAATATTATGCTTTTGATAGACCATTTCAGCCAGATAGCACATAAATAAACACACACATTGTCACATATAACCCTTCCCCAAAGTTTGTATGAGCACACAAACACGCAGCCCCATTTGTCTCTTGCTCTTTCTATCAGAGATACTAAGTTGGAAAAGTTTGTAAAACTCTGCCTTATAATATATTGAAATAATGACCCTTTCTTTAGCTTATAGAGTCAGGGCCCACTGCCAGAGGTAGACGTAGGCTTGCTAAAGATGGCACTTGCCCAGTGAAGCCATGTCATGAATCTTCTACTGTAAGACTCCAAGTTGAACTTACATCCAATTTCCTAAAACTAGATTACCTTGGTTCATGTTATTCCTTTTTCCTGTTTTAACATCTACCCCTTACTTGAGTTTTGTATAGATGTGCAACCTGTATCACCTGAACTATGTACCTATACGTAGGATAAAATGTGAAAGGAAGAGCAATACGTCCAACTTTAAAGAGGTGTGATGATAACTGAAATTAGAGAGAGACCTCCCAGAGATATCTTGTTAACCAAGAATGGGGGTTGATGCTCTAACTATCTCTCTTTGTATAAGAACATTCCCTGCACAACTAGCAGTGAGGAGTCTGAGATGGCTACATGCATAACCTTAGAGAAGTCATTCCTTAGTATGAGAAAGCTGAGACACGGAGGTAAGAACTCTCTAAGTTCCTCTAAATAATTGGCAACCAATTTGTGATTCCAACCTAGGTAAACTCAAACTCCCTAAAACATGACACCATGTCATAAACTCTTTTTATATTCCAGCCATCACTCACACATTAGTTCTAGTTCTATTCTGTGCAGCTAGGCCAAGTAAGTCTCACTCATAGATAATGTGATATGCCTTCAACTACTTAAGAATAACTATCATGATAAGTTATTGATACCTTTGTTTACACAAGCTAAATGTTTTGAGTTCCTTCAGTCATTTCACGTATATCCTTTTTTAGACTTTTTACTTTAAACACACTCTACTGAGCATTATTTCTCAGTATCCCCAAAGGGCTGAGTAGATTGTAGTGTGGCATGATAAATAGAAAATACTTTTCATTGTAAGTATTCACTTAAGTCCTCTATATTTAGGATAATGACATGCCCTGATTTACTTAATACAGTCTTAGTTTATGTTTCTTGTCCTAGTGTAACCCACTTTCACTCTTAAAAGGGACTAGTTTGGGAAATATATGATATGGTTATTCCATCTGTAATCTCATTTGCTTAGTTTTGAGTAAGTCATTCTTAAGTCCTTCCTATTCCCACAAGCAGGGGTATCTTCTAACTCGTAAACACCTTTTGGAGCTCCCTCCCACCTCATTTTTCCTGTATTTCTGTTTTTATCCTCTTCCTTCTCACTGTTCAATTCATCATTCACATAGACCATTTCTTGGTGTATCATCCTTCATAAAACTCTACTTTATATTCTCCCCAGAGAGTTCCTTTGCTACTCTCAAATCAACAGGTTGATAAAGCATTATTTGAGAGCATTTAGATACCTTCTAAGCTAAGGCTTTTGAATACTCTCATTGTTCAAAACTAATGTTTTAAGTTCTTTCAGTTCTTGAGTCCTTTCAGAGACTCAGATGATAGATTCTAAATAAGCACTATTAATTGTGAGACACTAGCATTTGAACAATTGCCCATTAATGCAAAATGATTTGACTTTGTTTCTGATTAGCATCCCCTATCTTAATTTTCTTATGTATTCTTTACCAGTGAGTTGTTCTGTCTCTAAATGTCCATGCTAGGTTAAATGGTTAGAAGCTGCCCTTTAATACTGTACATCTCATATAAAGCTATTATCCTAACACATCTTCATATAAGAAACAAAAGAGTATAGGTACTTGGACTAAGCAAGATTGCTCAGGAACTAATGAATAAATAATGATATTTCATGAATAATTCAAGATGAACATAGGATGCCTCAAACAATCTTTATCTGCAAAACAATAAAATCTTTTAATGTGACCATGTGACATGCAGTACAGATAGGAATGGGGTTAATTGTATCCTTGGAAGCATGTATTGCACTCTCACATTCTGTCTCTGCATGAGGATTTAATGCACAGGTGAGGCCTTGGAAGAGATTATAAAATTTAATTCCTGCCATAGAGAAAGGACTCTGACATTATGTTTACCATCCTCAAAGCAAACATTTCCATACAAAGAAGAATGAATAGCAAGATAGTACAAGGAAATGTAGGGTAACAAAATGTCACAGCTCTGCTACTTACTAATTCAGATTTGGGCCAGTCAGTTGACCTGCTTGGTCTCAAGTTACTCAACTAAAAATTCATAACTACATTGACCTTGACCTTTAACCATCCCATAAGGTTTCTGTCACCTAGAAGTTCACTATAGATTGTTCCAGTATTGCTTATGAAGGCAAAGAGAATTTTGTATTGTGGTCTCTTCAAAATATCAAGTGACATATTAGTTTCAAGAAATGATTGTATAGTGTTCAGGAATTTTAAAACAATGAAACTAACAAGCCAAATACAACAACAACAATACAAGCCAAGTTGGGAGACCTCTAGGACTCCACCAGGAATTAAGCAGTCTCATTCAGTTTGCATGTCTTCACTCACATCTCCCATCCCATCCTCTAGATATTTGGATAATTTTGAATTACTTTAGGTGCAACATGTATGAACTGTGTGACTTTACTTCCCTAAGTCTAAGTGTCCATATATATTAAAATGAGTTTTTAAAATGCTATCATTATAGGGTTTAAAGATTAAATGAGGTAATACATGCCAAACTCTTACCATAAATATTAACTATTATTGTTTTCTGGTAACCACACACCACTCACTCATATGAATTATCATAGACAAAGTATAATTCATAACAACATAAATATTTTCTACTTCTATAGCAATCCTAGAAATATAGTTAAAATAACAAAGTATAGTTTTTTTCAATTACATTAGAAAAGTTTATTATTTCCAATACTTGTGAAGTTGCTATGAAATTGGAATTTCTGTACCTTGCTGATGAATCATGTGTACATTTTTTTGAAATAATTCAGTGATCTATATAATCAATCGTATAAAATTTTATACATTTTAACCTAATTGTTCCACTTCTGTAAATATATCCAACGGAAAAACCAGTAAAAATGGGACAAACTAAGAACATATCTATCCATTGCAATATTCTTTGAAATGGTGAAATAAACAACCTTGTATTCACCACTAGCATAATAAAAATGAAGTAATATACATTTATTTCAATGATAACAATAGAAATGATATCACAACATGAGAAAATAGAAATATAAAATATTACTGTGTTATCACTTCTACTCTGGAAATAGCCATATGAAAAAATACTGACAGTCAAATAACAAAAAGTGCACTACTTTTTTATTCAAACAAGATTATGAATGGTTTCTCTCCTTTTTCTATTTTAAATTATTTTTGTGATGTTGTTATATAGTTTTTATATAATAAAATTAGCTTTGAATTCTTTGCAAGGAAAGATAATCTAAAACTTTGATAAAATAATAATGTCTTGTATTCTCAACAATTATGTTTTTAAGCACTTACCATATGCCAGGCTCTGAGCTTTCCAGTGCTGAAACGAGGAATACGTGGTTTAATGAATTTGAAGTGGTTGTAGGAAAGGGACCTTTTTTTAAAATTGAGGTTAAATTGGTTTATAACATTATATAAGTTTCAGGTATAACATTATAATTTGATATTTGTATATACTACAAAGTGATTACCACCATAAGTCTAGTTATTATCCATTACCAAACAATTGACCCCCTTCACCCATTTCACCCCCCTCTAACGCTCTTCCCCTCTGGTTATTGCCAATCCATTCTCTGTATCTATGAGTTTGTTTTTTTGTTTGTTTGGTTTGTTTGTTTAGTTTTTTAGGTTCCACATATAAATGAAATCACACAGTATTTGTCTTTCTCTACCTGACTTACTTCACTTAGTATAATACCCTCAAGGTCCATCCATGTTGTTGCAAATGGCAAGATTTCCTTCTTTTTATGGCTCTGTAGTATTCCATTGTATGCATGTATACCACATCTTCTTTATCCATTCATCCATCAATGGACATTTAGGTTGTTCCCATATCTTGGCTATTGCTAATAATGCTGCAATGAACATAGGGACGCATATTCATTTTTGAGTTAGTGTTTTCATATTCTTCAGATAAATACCCAGAAGTAGCATAGGTGGATCCTTTGGTAGTTCTATTTTTAATTTTTTGAGGACTCTCCATACTGTTTCCCATGGAAGTGACTTTTTAGCTGAACTATTAGCAAGAATTTGCAGATACTTTCACATCAGTTTCTCCTCAGAATCCAGGTAGGAAACACAGAGAAATGAGAGTATCCTGTTAAAATTGTCTTATGTCAGATATTATTAATGAAATCTGTCTACACTCAATCTTCACAAACAAAACAAACAAACAAAAAATGTTTATCAACATATTCACATAAAAATTTTAGTCCAGCAATCTGCAATAGTGAGATGGACTGTAGGGGAGATAAAACCACAATTCAATTCTAAGTCAACAGATATTCCAATATTCCAGTGTATGTTGTCCCAAGAACCCAGAGTTCCATTACACCTCCTGAAAACGTAGATGTTAGAGAGGAATTCTATTTCATTCAGCCCTCTGTTAATTTTCTATTAAATATCTACCCTCATGGAAACAAACAAACAAAAAATCTCCTTGGGCTTTTCGTTTGTTTTTTATGATGATCTTTTGGAGTTATTTAGGATGGTTTTGCTGTCTATAAAATGCTTGGAGTACTAAAACTTAACATGTGGCTCAGAACTTTGAAGCCTCTGCCTTGTCAGTTCATGTTTGAGACTGCATCCACTGATTATTCAGGGCTCACTCAAGCTTCAGCAGGGGTAGAAGACCTTTAGTGAAGCACAACTAGTGATTAAGAGCTGATTTGAGATCGGAAGAAACATAACACAAAGGATGGATGAGCCCAGTTCCTCTAGGGTTTCCACTTTTGCCTATAACATACATTTTCCCCTGTCTACTTATCTTTTGTTTCAGGTACTTAAAAGCTGAGGTCTAGCTTTTTAGGCAACTTAGCAATAATTAGGAAAATAAAGTGAAAGATAATAAAGAAGCATACGTATGTGTACCTATATATTATATGTATAAACACAGACATAAAATAGTAACATAATACATGTAATAACTGCATTGCAGTTGAAAAAAATGTTTGCAATAGCTGAGTCAAAGATTTTCTTTGCATTATATTTAAGATGGCCCCAAAGTACTTCAAAGAATGTATTTTAAAGCTGTTCTAACATGGTTGGGTATATACTCTTATACCAACTGAAAGAGTTTTTCCATATCTTGTAATCATAGAAAGTGTTGAATCCCTTTTTTCTTTTTTATTTCTTCTCAGTTGACTAAAAAGACTTCTTCCTTGCACATTTGAGAAAAATGTTAGTGATTCAGCCGAGAAAAAAGCAGAAGAAATGCATCATAGATTATAAAGCTGGAAGTCAAGAGATTCTCAGTTTGCCATGGCATTTTGCCATCAAGAGATGCTATCATGAATATCTATAGGCAAGGACACCAAGATTTAAAGAGGTTCAGTCTCTCGCCCCATTTCAGGCCATTGAAAAGTACATTTGAACTCATTTCACTGTACTTTACTGCTTCTAGGATGGAACGTGGAGATCTTTGCTCAAATGAAATTCAGACGTCAGTCTTTCCAGTAGCTAGAATCAGGCTGTAAAGGTAAAGGAGAGAGTGTGTGAACTTCGCTCATTTGGCCCCGTGGCATACCACAGTCTGTGGATAAATAGGACACATTTTGAAAATCCCAGTCTAGCTCGATCTCTTCATTTTACAGATGAAAAACCCAGGACTTAGAAACTTTAAGAACTTGCCTGAATTCACACTAAGTTCAATTTCCATTTGAGACCTTTGAAAAGCATTTCTTGAAACATAGTGTTATTAAAGGATGGCACAATCGTAAAGTCAAAAGGACCTTGAGCAGGCATCTGTCATACCATTTTCCAGCAAATCATTTTATGCCACCTCACACCAAGATTCTCTCCCATTTTTGAAAAGCTCAGAAGAATCATCTCTCTTCAGTGAAGTCAACATATAACAGATATCACTCTTAGTGATCTCTTCATATAACTGACAAAGCCCTCAGGGTATTACTTAAACATGTTTTATTATGTTATATATTTACCAAAAAAAAAATGTGCCCTATAATGGTATTACAAAACACCTGGTCACCATTTTCTTCATGAGAGCTCTAGGTCTACTTGAAAACTATAATTATTAAATCACTACTGAAAGTTTTATCCAGAGCTTAAAATCTACATAAGATATATTTGTTGACTAATCGTAACATTTGTAGCTTTCTGATGAATTTCTGACTGTAGATGAATTTTTGGCTGTAGAACTGCAAACACCATGCCTCTTATGAAAGAGCTGACTGTGACTCAGTGCAATGGATGGTATCATTGTTTTGTGAGTCAGATCATGCATTGCTGTTTTTGTAACACAGTAGAACACACAACATAAACAAAAGATTTGTTTTAATCTTTCCACTTGGATATTTTCTATTAGTTATGTCTCAAGTATTTTCACTAGTTTCTATTAATAATGTCTCATATATCTGGCCAATCTGTTTTTTTTTTTTTAATCAGACGTCACCTAGTTGGTAGAGGTGACCTAAAATTATCTGAATATTATAATATAGTAATGTAGGATACCTAGAAGAATATTGAATCTCAATTAGAGATGGCTAAAATTCCTGATATGATTATGGATCTCTCCTATTGATAAAAGATTAGGTGTGTTTTCATAATTATGTAATTATGCATAGTAGGTAAACATAGTTACTGGTACTATTTCTCTTTTGAAGTTTAAGTAGAGGGATGTGCGTGGATTTTGAGCAGCCAAGATACAGGATGTAGCAATTATTGAGATATTCTATTCTACACTCCTTCTAGGATGCCTTTCTATACCACAGAGGCTTAGAAATTTGAAAACTACATTTCCGGAACACTTTTGTAGCTAGAGTTCTGCTTTTTATTTTTAAAACCCAAACCTGTCTGTTCTTATGGAAATTTTCTTTCTTCCCAAGTTCTTTTAGAATTATTCTAAATCTCTTTGCAGAAGGAATCTACCTAGTGTGAAGCATAATATGAAAACTGAGTCTCAGTAGAACAAGGATGTGGGTCTAAGCTAATCTTCAAGAAAATTGACCTCTAATTTCAGCTTTACCACTAACTCCATATATGATCATGCAACTTTGATAAGATTCAGAATCTTTGGCTTCAGATGAATGGTTTCCCCAAGATATTTTGTGTATTTTCTGTAAACTTCCACCTTTTATAAATATATCACTGAATAATTTTCTCTCTCAAGTTATGTCATACCCAGATTAGGAAACTGATGGGATGCCTTTTCTATTTTTCTCTTCACACAGGTTTATACACTAATTTCATGTTTTCTTGAATCATTTGGAACAATGAATGGAGACTTTTTTCACAAATGTGCACACACAGATGGATTACATGCATCTTCTGATAGAGGCTGGAGAGAGTAGGTAAGTAAATTATAAGTATAGTTACACAAGTATTTCATAGATACGTGTATAAATATACACACACAGAATGTGCGTACATTGGCTGCATGCACATACATTCTTCTCCCATTAACTCTCCTAAAACTCATATTCCCTTGAGCCAGAATCAGAACATGCAGCCATTTAAGTGTACACAGACATAAACAATGAGGGAAAGTAAATAAATTCAGAATCTCTAATCAAACTCTGCTTCAGTGTTAGCACATAAAATGAAGCCAGCAGGTCAGTGGGAATTTTTGTCAGTCTTACTGTAAAATGGATAAAAAACAATGGCCACTTGTTGCTGGAACAGTTTTGCTCATTTCACATTAATAAGTAAAAATTTTACAGTGAAAATTTATTTGTACAATGTACATTAGAACAATATGTTAGTTAAGCTATACTAGAAATATTCTGGTTTAAGTACATACATTTTAAGGTGGCATTATATGGAAACAGATAAAGTGAAAAGGTAGAATTGATCTGAGGACATTTTTACTAGGTAATTTTTCACACAGTATAGAAACAGAGATTGATAAATCAAAAATGGGAATCTTAAGAAAGTTACAGCAAGAAATAAAAAGTGGAACAAATTTCCATTTGTTCACTTTGTTCATTTTCAAACAACCTTTACAGATTTATCCAGAATTCTTTAGAAGTAGGGCTAATATAATTTTGGAGGGTAGAAAAAAAATACTTTATTGGAGATTCAGGAGCAAGCCTTATATAAATTGAATGTGGTATTTTAATACTGTCTATGATAGTTGCTGAAATTAAATGCCCTATTTGCAATAATTACTTTATCTTCTAGTATTTTAGTTTTATGGTGGATATTTTAAATGGTAATTTAAGAATTAAAGTAGTCATATATAGTAATAGTTGTCATTGCAATGGTTAACTATGTGTCAGTTTGGCTAGGCCATGGTACCCAGTTGGTCAGACACCAGTTGGTCAAACACCAGTCTGGATGTCACTGTGGAGATACTTTCTAGATGAGATTAACAATTTATCAGTATATATTAGTAAAGCAGATCACTCTCCCTGATGTGGGTGGGCCTCATCCAATCAGTTGAAGGTCTTAGACTGAAGTTCCCCTGATTAAAAAAGAATTCTGCCTCCAGACTTCCTTTAACTCAAGCAGCAGCATCAACTGTTCTAGGGGTCTCCAGCCTGATCACCTGCCCTGTAGATTTGGGACTTCTAGACTTCACAATGGCATGAAGCAATTCCTTGAAATCATTCTCTCTCTCTCTCTCTCTCTCTCTCTCACACATGTATGTGTATATCCCTAAGGATGAAATTTGGAAATTTCTGGCAGCATAGTTAATCATAATTTTCCGAATGAGTCTACTGTGGAGCACAATCTCAAAACTTGTTAGTACACAGTTATTTAGAGATTTATGAAACATAGTTTTACACCTTGAATTGTATCTAGAGTAAAATGGGCAATTATGAAGGAATGTGGAGCTTTAACGTAACTTAAACCATTGAGCAATGACTTAGTCATTTCATTTCCTGCCTTTGATTTTTGGATGGTCTTCATGGGAAGGTCCCACAGAGAATGTCTTGCAATAAATTAAAATCGAGTGAAAATGTTTCAAGGAACCAGGAAATAAAGAGTATGTTATCTTTATACTAGAGTATATACAAATAGATTATAAACAAATGCCCAAAGAGTACAAAAGATATTAATTGAAAGTAGTATTCTCTGTCACACCTTGTCTCCTTTCGTGTGTCCAAAATGTTAAAACTTTAAGCATTTTCTGGTTTTAGTTCTTCTGTCAGTTACAAAAAATAACTCTAAATATTATTCTTTTACCTCTGAATTCTAGTTGATCAATGTTATACATTATCTACATGGAAGATTAATGGAATATGTTACTTCCTACTTTCATTACTCCCTTACTTCATGTTTGGTTAGTTATGTTACTATTTTTTAATTTTCTAGTAACTATATATTTTAGGTCATAATTCAAACCTCTATTTTTTTAAAAATTTTCCACTACAATCTCATCTACCTATATTCTCCTCTTCATGTCCAGACATATTTCAGCATAAAGCTTTACCCTATCAAATTTTATACCATATATATTATTTTGTTACTCTAACTTTGTAGACATTGAAAAACTGTATATATTATGTATGATATTGTTGCTCTACCTATTATTCAGTGAAGAAACAAGCAGTATGTTAAATGTTTTAAAATGTGCCATATTTCCATCCAATTCATATTTGATTCATCTTGAGCAACTCTTTTGACTGTAATTTTAATTATTTTCTTTCTCTGTGTAATTTTTAAGACAAGAAAGTTGTCTTGCTCAATATATAACTAAGAATGTCCAGATTCTTAATCACGCTTTTTTTTTTAAGTTTTCTCTTTCTTCATGAAAACATTTACCTAAGAGTCCCCTGGCTTCCTGTTCTCATTTATATTGACTACATTTTAGACCTGTGGTCAAACCAACAGCCTGGGATTTCTTTTCCTTTTTTATTTCTGGGTGAGTTCCGTTTTTTTCATGGAACCTACGATAATAACTTCCACATATTCCTCCTTATGTAATGTTCGCGAGGACATCCAATGAGTTTCTTAGCAAGGTAAAACTAGGGCAAAATTTCTAAATTGTTGCATGTTTGAAACTCACTATTTTGCCTTCATACATGATTGAAAATGTCATGGAAACTTCTCAGTTGCATTTTCAATTGCTCCGTAACTATAATCTTTAATGACACATGCAAAACCTTCAGTTAATTAACCCTTTTACTTTGTCCAAATCCATCACCCCTTCTTTTTTTTTCCTACATATCTTATCCACTGTAGGTCTCATGATCCATCATTTTAAGAACATTCCACCAGTAACCAATTTCTGTCTTTTCATCACACTTATTCAGTGAAAACTCAAACCTGGATGAACCCTGCTATCTCTATTCTCTGCACCCATCCCTGAGTATCTAAGTGTAAGTGGAGAAATTTGTATAACAGAATATATTAATGTCACCACAAACATCTTTAACACTAATCTCAAATGGTTTTCAATTTGCATTCTGATTATTTGGACATGCTCTTGCAGTTGGATGCTTCCCATCAATAATTAAACATGCTCAAGTGTCTCCCACCTTAAAAGATGAAGTCACTGTCTCTCTTGAGAATACATTTCTTTCTTTCCAGTTGTCACATTCTCATCTTTGCTATAGTCTTCTCTCGTGTGGGGTTCAGCTTTCTCAACTCTGTTTTATTTTACAGTAATATGCTATCTGCTTTAAGTCTTCCAAAAATTCATCAAAATCTTTCGTCTGTTTAGGCTTTTCAACTCCATTCTTGATATTATGGATTTGGTAAATTTTTGCATTCTTCTCAGTGAGGTGTATGAAGTAAATGCCTGTTTTCAGGTGATTATCTTGTGCTTGAAGACAGCATAAAGGTTGCATGAATATAGACTTTTTAGCACAAAAAGGACATAAGGATATAATTCAAGCCAGATATTTACTCTTTAAGTGTGGAAATTGATGTCTTAAAAAAATGTGAAAGCATGATGTGATCAAAGTGTAGTTGACCCTTGAACAACACAAGGGTTAAGGGTGCTGACCTCCTACACAGTTGAAAATCCACATATAACTTTTGACTCTCCTAAAACAACTACTAATAGCCCACTGTTGACTGGAAGCCTTACATGATAATGTCACAGTGGATTAACACATATTTTGTATATCATATGTATTATATACTGTATTCTTAAAATAAAGCAAGCTAGAGAAGAGAAATGCTATTAAGAAAATTGTAAGAAAGAGGAAATAAGTTTATAGTACTGCATTGTATTTATACATACCATAAGTTTACATTGTATGTTTACAAGGTGAATGGTCTGTCCATCAGTACCTACATCAATAGTGTCTTACATGATACCAAGCATTGTAGATGTATTATGTATTGCTAAACTAGACATCAAAAGTGAAAAGATAATGTGAAAAAGAAATTTATATTTATTTACAGGTAAAATGATTCATTCACTGAGAACAAAGAAACAGCAATACAATTGTTTTATGGTAGCTTAGTGTAATCAATACCATGGCTTCATGGTAGCCTAGCCTATACACTAATGAATGAATCATTATAAAAATTTTATGGCATACAGTACTATAGTCATATTCATAATACAGTATTGGAAACATTGTTACATTTTTTTAAACCACTTACCTGTGATGATCAGCTGATACTCAGTTTCTCCCATTAGGAGAGAGAGGCATACTGTATAGTCATGTAATTCTTTGAAAGCAAAGTTATAAAACAGTAAGAAAGCTAACACATTATTAATTTTATATTAAATATCACTCTCTTTATGTCTATGTCAGGATAGGCTATCCACTTCAGTACAAGTCTTGCACATGATGAATACTTGGGTGATGATGATGTTGGTGGTGGTGATGGTGGCACAAAACCTCTCATGCCAGTTCTTGCCATATAATTACTGGGTTGGCCAAAAACTTTGTTTGGGTTTTTCCATAGGATGTTATGGAAAAATCCGAACAAACTTTTTGGCCAACCGAGCGATAGATTTTCACACAAAGACACACACATACACAACAGATAAGTTTATACTGTAGGCATGATGATTACTTACTATTCATTAAGTGGAAGTGGACCATCATAAAGGTGCTCATCCTGGTCATCTTCACATTGAGCAGGCTGAGGAGGAGGGGTTGGTCGTGCTGTCTCAGGGGTGGCGGAGGTGGAGAAGGTAGAAGGGGAGGCACCAGAGGCATACACCCTCAGTGTAACTTTACATCATAATTTGTCTGACATTTTTGCTTTTTCCCTTCTCTAAAAATGTATCATTATGGCACCAATCCTTCTTCTAACTTTTGCTTCAGTTTCAGTGCCCGCATCATAGAAGGGTCCATGGCATAAAAGAAGTCAAAAATCAGTATTGAATAATGGGAATCCTTCTGCCAGATTGTTCAATGTCAGTTTGTTTTCTGGCACTGCTCCTTCTACATCTTCTTCCTCACTGTCTGGCACTGATTCAGAAGCCCTCATATCCATCAAGTCATCTTCTGTTAATTCCTCTGGTGTGGTGTTGTGCTGTCTGTTAGCTCTTGAATTCCTCTAAGATCCATACCTTGAAACCCTTCACCCTTCACCTTTTTGCCATAACCACAATATCTTTCATGATCTCCTTGACTGGTTCTGTCACAAATCCTGTGAAGTCACGTACAACATCTGGACACAGTTTTCTCCATCAGGAATTTATTGTTTAGGGCTTACTGGCTTTCAAAGCTTTTTCTATAACAACAATGGCATCTTCAATGGTGTAATCCTTTCAGACTTTTGTGATGGTCCCTCTTTTAGGATTCTCTTCCATAGCATTAACAATCCTTTCCATAGATTACAGTGTGTAATGAGTCTTAAAGGTTCTTATGACCCCCTGATCTAGAGGCTGAATTAGAGATGTTGTGTTTGGGGACAGGTAGACCACTAACACCTTTGGTGTTGAACTCATGCAATTCTGGGTGGCCAGGGGACACTGTCCAATATCAAAAGAACTTTAAAAGTAGTCTCTTGGCCTGGAGCCGACGAGCCAGGAGGTGGGAGGTGGCGGCCGCGTGGCTGCTGTTGCTGCAGTGGGGCAGGTGGTGGAGACTGGCGGCAGCCGAGGCAGTGGCAAGTGATTTAACCCAGAGACTGACTTCACTATAGAAACACCCACAGTTGTATCAATGACTGGGGAAAGATAGTGGCAACAGGCAAAGGAAAAACAGCTCTGACATACTAAGGACAATGAGTATGCTAAAACCAGGTGGGTTTAAGGCCCCTACAAAGATCCTTAAGCCTGGAAGCACAGCCTTGAAGACACGTGCTCCTGGTAATGCTTTATGTTTCTCCTTAACAGCAAGTTTTTAATCCTATGTGAAGACTTCTATTTGAAAAATTTAAAAAGACAATTTTATAAAACTTCATATTCTTGAAAATACTTGAAAAAGTTTCAATTAAAAGACATAGAATTTTAGAGGGATGGAGTCAAGATGACGTACTACGAGGATGCAGAATTCGCATCTCCTCACAACTAGGGCACCTAGCAGGCACCGGTGGGGGACCATGGACACCTAAGGGGAATGGGAGGAACTCCCAGCGACCAGTTGTTTCAATTATAGTTTTTTTTCCTTAATATATGTTTTATCTTTCTAATTTTATTTTGTATTTTATTCTTTGATACTGTGCTGCTCCTTTCTTTCTTTCTTTCTTTCTTTCTTTTTTATTTTTTTTAACCACGCCACAAAGCTTGCGGGATCTTGGTTCCCAGACCAGAGGTTGGGGCCAAGCTGCTGTGGTGGGAGCTCCAAGTCCAAACTGCTGGACTAACAGAGAACCTCAGACTCTAGGGAATATCAATCGGAGTGAAGCCTCCCAGTGGTCCTCATCTCAGCACAAAGGCAGGCTCTACCAAATGCCTGCAAACTCCAATGCTGGACGTCTCAGGCCAAACAACCAGTAAGAGAAATACAGCACCACCCATCAAAAAAAAAAAGAAATGACAAAAAAATATGTTACAGATGAAGGAGCAAGGTAAAAACCTACAAGACCAAATAAATGAAGACAAAATAGGCAACCTACCTGAAAAAGAATTCAGAGTAAAAATAGTAAAGATGATCCAAACTCTCAGAAACAGAATGGAAAAAATACAAGAACCATTTAACAAGGATCTGGAAGAACTAAAGAACAAGCAAACAGTGATGAACAACACAATTACTGAAATTAAAAATACTCTAGAAGGAATCAATAGCAGAATAACTGAGGCAGAAGAACAGATAAGTGAGCTGGAAGATAAAATGGTGGAAATAACTGCCAGGGAGCAGAATAAAGAAAAAAGAATGAAAGGAATTGAGGACAGTCTCAGAGACCTCTGGGACAATATTAAACTCACCAACATTCGAATTACAGGGGTCCCAGAAGAAGAAGAGAAAAAGAAAGGGACTGAGAATATATTTGAAGAGATTATAGTCGAAAACTACCCTAACATGGGAAAGGAAATAGTCAATCAAGTCCAGGAAGCACAGAGAGTACAGGATAAAACCAAAGAGAAACACGCCAAGACACACATTAATCAAAATATCAAAAATTAAATACAAAGAAAGAATATTAAAAGCAGCAAGGGAAAAGCAACAAATAACATACAAGGGAATCCCCTTAAAGTTAACAGTTGATTTTTCAGCAGAAACTCTGCAAGCCAGAAGGGAGTGGCAAGGCATATTTAAAGTGATAAAAAGGAAAAACCTACAACTAAGATTACTCTACCCAGCAAGGATCTCATTCAGATTCGAGGGAGAAATTAAAACCTTTATAGATAAGCAAAAGTTAAGAGAATTCAGCACCAACAAACCAGCTTTACAACAAATGGTAAAGGAACTTCTCTAGGCAGGAAACACAAGAGAAGGGAAAGACCTACAAAAACAAACCCAAAACAATTAAGAAAATGGTAATAGGAACATATCGATAATTACCTAAAATGTAAATGGATTAAATGCTCCAACCAAAGGACATAGAGTGGCTGAATGGATACAAAAACAAGACCCGTATATACGCTGTCTGCAAGAGACCCACTTCAGACCTAGGGACACATACAGACTGAAATTGAGGGGATGGAAAAAGATATTCCACACAAATGGAAATCAAAAGAAAGCTGGAGTAGCAATTCTCATACCAGACAAAATAGACTTTTTAAAATAAAGAGTATTACAAGAGACAAAGAAGGACACTATAAAATGATCAAGGGATCAATCCAAGAAGAAGATATAACAATTGTAAATATTTATGCACCCAACATAGGAGTACCTCAATACATAAGGCAAATGCTAACAGCCATAAAAGGGGAAATTGACAGTAATACAATCATAGTAGGGGACTTTAACACCCCACTTTCACCAATGGACAGATCATCCAAAATGAAAATAAATAAGGAACCACAAGCTTTAAATGACACATTAAACAAGATGGACTTAATTGATATTTATAGGGCATTCCATTCAAAAACAACAGAATACACTTTCTTCTCAAGTGTTCATGGAACATTCTCCAGGATAGATCATATCTTGGGTCACAAATCAAGCCTTGGTAAATTTAAGAAAACTGAAATCATATCAGGTACCATTTCTAACCACAACTCTATGAGACTAGATATCAATTACAGGAAAAAAACTGTAAAAAATACAAACACATGGAGGCTAAACAATACGCTACTAAATAACCAAGAGATCACTGAAGAAATCAAAGAGGAAATCAAAAAATACCTAGAAACAAATGATAATGAAACACAGTGGCCCAAAACCTGTGGGATGCAGCAAAAGCAGTTCTGAAAGGGAAGTTTATAGCAATACAATCCTACCTCAAAAAACAAGAAAATCTCAAATAAACAACCTAACCTTACACCTAAAGCAAGTAGAGAGAGAACAAAAAAAAAACCAAAGTTAGCAGAAGGAAAGAAATAATAAAGATCAGACTAGAAATCAATGAAAAAGAAATGAAGAAAATAGCAAAGATCAATAAAACTAAAAGCTGGTTCTTTGAGAAGATAAACAAAATTGATAAACCATTAGCCAGACTTATCAAGAAAAAAAGGGAAAAGACTCAAATCAATGGAATTAGAAATGAAAAAGGAGAAGTAACAACTGACACTGCAGAAATACAAAGGATCATGAGAGATTATTACAAGCAACTATATGCCAATAAAAGGGACAACTTGGAAGAAATGGACAAATTCTTAGAAAATCACAACCTTCAGAGACTGAAACAGGAAGAAACAGAAAATATAAACAGACCAATCACAAGCACTGAAATTGAAACTGTGATTAAAAATCTTCCAACAAACAAAAGCCCAAGACCAGATGGCTTCACAGGCAAATTCTGTCAAACATTTAGAGAAGAGCTAACACCTATACTTCTCAAACTGTTCCAAAATATAGCAGAGTGAGGAACTCACCCAAACTCATTCTACGAGGCCACCATCACCATGATACCAAAATCAGACAAATATGTCACAAAAAAAGAAAACTACAGGCCAATATCTCTGATGAACATAGATGCAAAAATCCTCAAAAAAACACCAGCAAACAGAATCCAACAGCACATTAAAAGGATCATACACCATGATCAAGTGGGATCATCCCAGGAATGCAAGGATTCTTCAATATATGCAAATCAATCAATGTGATACACCATATTAACAAATTGAAAGATAAAAACCATATGATAATCTCAATAGATGCAGAAAAAGCTTTTGACAGAATTCAACACCAATTTATGATAAAAACTCTCCAGAAAGTAGACAGAAAGGGAAAATACCTCAACATAATAAAGGCCATATATGACAAACCCACAGCCAACATCGTTCTCAATGGTGAAAAACTGAAACCATTTCCTCTAAGATTAGGAACAAGACAAGGTTGCCCACTCTCACCACTATATTCAACATAGTTTTGGAAGTTTTAGCCACAGCAATCAGAGAAGAAAAAGAAATAAAAGGAATCCAAATAGGAAAAGAAAAAGTAAAGCTGTCACTGTTTGCAGATGACATGATACTATACATAGAGAATCTTAAAGATGTTACCAGAAAACTACTAGAGCTAATGAATGAATTTAGTAGAGTAGCAGGATAAAAAATTAATGCACAGAAATATCTTGCATTCCTATACACTTATGATGATAAATCTCAATGAGAAATTAAGGAGACACTCCCATTTACCACTGCAATGAAAAGAATGTAATACCTAGGAATAAACCTACCTAAGGAGACAAAACACCAATATGCAGAAAAGTATAAGACACTGATGAAATAAAGATGATACAAATGGATGGAGAGATATACCATGTTCTTGGATTGGAAAAATCAACATTGTGAAAATGACTATACTACCCAAAGCAATCTACAGATTCACTGCAATCCCTATCAAACTACCAATGGCATTTTCACAGAACTAGAACAAAAAATTTCACAATTGTATGGAAACACAAAAGACCCTGAAGAGCCAAAGCAATCTTGAGAAAGAAAAACGGAGCTGGAGGAATCAGGCTCCCTGACTTCAGACTATACTACAAAGCTACAGTAATCAAGACAGTATGGTACTGACACAAAAACAGAAATATAGATTAATGGAACAGGATAGAAAGCCCAGAGATAAACCCACGCACATATGGTCACCTTATCTTTGATAAAGGAGGCAAGAATATACAATGGAGAAAAGACAGCCTCTTCTATACGTGGTTCTGGGAAAACTGGACAGCTAGCTACATGTAAAAGAATGAAATTAGAACACTCCCTAACACCATACACAAAAAGAAACTCAAAATGGATTAAAGACCTAAATGTAAGGCCAGACACTATAAAACTCTTAGAGAAAAACATAGGCAGAACACTTTGTGACATAAATCACAGCAAGATCCTTTTTGACCCTCCTCCTAGAGAAATGGAAATAAAAACAAAAATAAACAAATGGGACCTAATGAAACTTAAAAGCTTTTGTACAGCAAAGGAAACCATAAAAAGGATGAAAAGACAACCCCCTCAGAACTGGAGAAAATATTTGCAAACGAACAAACTGACAAAGGATTAATCTCCAAAATATACAAGTTGCTCATGCAGCTCAATATTAAAAAAAAAAACACAATTCAAAAATGGGCAGAAGTCCTAAATAGACATTTCTCCAAGGAAGATACACAGATTGCCAACAAACACATGAAAGGATGCTCAACACCACTAATCATTAGACAAATGGAAATCAAAATTACAATGAGGTATCACCTCACACCGGTCAGAATGGCCATCATCAAAAAATCCACAAACAATAAATGCTGGAGAGAGTGTGGAGAAAGGGGAACCCTCTTGCACTGTTAGTGGGGATGTAAATTGATACAGCCACTATGGAGAACAGTGTGGAGGTTCCTTAAAAAACTAAAAATAGAACTACCACATGACCCAGCAATCCCACTACTTAGAGTCATGTACCACAATGTTCACTGCAGCACTATTTACAATAGCCAGGACATGGAAGCAACCTAAGTGTCCATCAACAGATGAATGGATAAAGAAGATGTGGCACATATATACAATGGAATATTACTCAGCCATAAAAAGACATGAAATTGAGTTATTTGTAGTGAGGTGGATGGACCTAGAGTCTGTCATACAGAGTGAAGTAAGTCAGAAAGAGAAAAACAAATACCCTATGCTAACACATGTATATGGAATCTAAAAATAAAATGGTTTTGATGAACCTAGGGGCAGAACAGGAATAAAGACACAGACGTAGAGAATGGACTTGAGAACACGGGGAGGGGGAAGGGGAAGCTGGGACGAAGTGAGAGAGTAACATTGACATATACACACTACCAAATGTAAAATAGCTAGTGGGAAGAAGCTGCATAGCACAGGGAGATCAGCTCTGCTTTGCCACAACCTAGAGGGGTGGCATAAGGAGGGTGGGAGGGAGACGTGAGAGGGAGGGGATATGGGGATATACATATGCATATAGCTGATTCACTTTGTTATACAGCAGAAACTAACACAACACTGTAAAGCAATTATACTCCAATAAAGATGTTGGGGAAAAAAAAAAAACAGTCTCTTACTGGTGGCAAGGTACTTCCTGACTTCAGGGACAAAACACCGATGGAGCCAATCCAGAAAAAGTGTTCTTGTGGTCTAGGCCTTCTTGTTGTACAACCACAAGACTGGCAGCTGGTATTTATCTTTCCCCTCAAGGCTCAGGTGTTAGCAGCTTTATAGATAAGGGAAGTCCTCATCATAAGCCCGACTGTATTTGCACACAGCAGTAGATTTAGCCTGTCCCTTCCTGCCTTAAATCCTGGTATCTGCTTCTCTTCCTTACTAATAAATGTCTTTTGTCGCATTTTTTTTTTCCAGAATTGGGCACTTTCATCTGCACTAAAAACCTGTTCAGGCAGATTTCCTTTCTCCTCAGTGATTTTCTCAGTAATGTCTGGGAATTCATCTACTGCCTCTTAGTTGGCAGAAGCTGCTTCTGTTATCTTGACATTTTTTAAGCCAAACCTCTTTCTAAAATTATCAAACCATCCTTTTCTGGCATTAAATTCTCCAGCTTTAGATCCTTCACCTTCTTTTTGCTTTAAGTTTTGCTTTTTCTCAAATCATATTAGAGTCTATAGGTATGCCTTTCTTATAGCAATTTTGCACCCACATAAAAGCTACATTCTCACTGTGAGATAAAAATGTATTTTTCAGAAAGTCAAGATTTTCATGCCTGCTGGCATAGCTACAGTGATGGCTTCATGAATTTCCTTTCTTTTTCTTTTCTTTTTTTTTTTGACAATGGTCCTTACTCTGGATTCATTTATCTTGTCATGGCTGGCAACCACAGTTGCAGACCTCTATCTACAGCATATCAAACATTCAACTTTTTCATGTAATGTCATGACTTTTCTCTGCTTCATGGAAGCCCTTCCAGCATCACTAGTGGCACTTTGCATGGGTCCTGGAGTGTTATTCAAGGTTTATGGTATTGCACTAAACACAATGAAAAATACACAAGAACTGAGAGAGATCACTTTTTATTGTGATATGCAATTTACTGGAGAAACTGCTCACGTTGAGATGATGAGAGTCACAAGGCATTTTAAGTGGATACTCACAACACTTGAGCTTACTGCAATAGCAGCAGGAGATGGCTACAAAATTATTACCATAGTACAGGACGTACTACAGTTAATTTTTACATTTCTCTAGACTGCAAATGGTGCCATGTATGCTTTGCAAGTGTGTGCATTAAGTTTTGATAAATTTTAACTTTTTATCATAGATTTGTGTATATTTTATGGTAGTAAATAATAAAATAGACTAGTATCTTCATATGTTTTATACATTCATGACATCCCTAATTTTCTACATTTTTTTCGATGTTTCTAGGCTACACAATTCATCTCTGTGTTTTTTCCAATTCTCACAAATCTCCCCAAAATTTCCCAATATATTTATTGGAAAAAAATTACTCATAAGTGGACCTGCACAGTTCAAATTCATGCTTTTCAAGGGTTAACTATATTTATATTTGACTTGCTTTCAGCTAGAACTAAGTACAGCTAAAGAGGGATGAAAATGGAGATTACCATGAAGATAATACAATTCTTTTTATTTTTCAAAACATTTAAACTAGGTATGAAAAATGACAACTTTGATTTTTATCTTCAGTACATTGCAGAAACTAATTTTTACTTTATCCTCCCTCTCTAATACCCTTGTTTTTCTTTAAAAGTTTAACTAGTAACATAGGAAGTTCCAGTTAAAACCAAAGTAAATAAAACAAGCAGTATCTCTTCCCAATAAATTAGTTTTCCATTAATTTCTTCCATCAGAACAAACTCTGAAAATTGTGATTAAATTTTGATTGAAAAATTATGTCATTCAGTAAAAAAGGTCTCATTGAGTAAACCTAGTCCTAATATTTATGTGAGATAATGTAATGGTAATAAGACCTAGAATACAGTTTATATACAAAGTGAAAATAGTGCTTTAGGCAGAAAAATTTACTAAGTAAAATGTGATTCAATATGGCACCACTATGGTTGGAATAAACTTTTCATAGCTTCTTACATGGCATGGCTATGGTCTATAACATGGTAAGTCAGTTTTCTACTAAGCCTACTCATAATTTTATTTTAACAGTTAAATTATTTGGAGATTATTTACCATAACCAGGGACTGTAAAGTACTGGTCAGCCTGTCATGTGTAAACATAAGAATTTAAAATTTTAAAAAATTGTGATATATATGATTCCAAGATTATGAGAATAACTAAATAAGGATACATAGACACATGAGGCTTTATTTTGATTATTGTGTTTTTTTCCTAAAAATCACTTCCCTGAATAATTTTGGAGTACTAGTTATATCATGGTAATAATTTAAGAAATTGTCCCCTGAAATACTATTTATTGTTACATTAAATGCTATTTCAGATATTAGTGCTTTATAAAGCCTAGAATATATGTTGGTACTTTTATCAAATTATAACTTTATTTTTCTGATTTAATTTTCTAATATTATTCAAAAGAATATTATTGTCAAATATGTAATAATTTTTCTGGTGTATTATAAATTGCTTATTCAATCAATATATGTAATAGATCTATTCCTACTGAACTGATGTCCCTACTTAATACCCTGAGGACCCTCTGAAGTTATCCCTAGTGACTAATGAGATGGTACAAAATATGGGAGCAATTTTGGTACTTGAGTCAGTAAAACACTATGGGTGGTGTCCAAGTCTTACCAAATCCTACACTAAGGTTAATGGCTCCATTGAGATTCCCTTTAATCACATTCCCTTGGCATACACAAAATCAGTCCATGAAAATTCAAGCCTATGAATTTAATAATGAAAAAGAGATGATTTTGTCTACAACTACTACTCATGGATATTTGTTTCTATTGTTATTTGTCCGCCTCTGACACCTACATCAGTTCTTGAACCTGATTATGGCCTAGAGTAAGTAATGAATGTTTGAAGAAAAAGAGTCCAAAAGATACCAAAAGTCACTTAGCATTTTGTCATGTGTCCTTTTTTTCTTTAAGGAGATACTACAATATTATTAACTCTAAAGAGCAGCTGTGTATAGAAACTATAGCCATGAAATTATACTGCTTATCATGAAATGAGATTGAACCTCATGGAAAGTGTTTTCTTGCTTTCTTGACAAGTTTTTGATCTTATCAATGGCTTTCCTCCCCTATGGTGCAAAATATTTTACATGCATCTTTTTAGAAATTCTTTTCTAAAAATTCCAGAGGTAACAATGCATTTTCTTTAATTTTTAGATTTTTAAACAGTTTCATGTGTAAGATTTGATATTTGAAAAAACACATTGACCTGTGATCATTTCAGTCTTTAAGACACGGAATCTTTTTATTCTCCCAACTTTTTCATCTTCATTTTTCTTTTATTGACCAGATATAATACTTATTGCTCCTACATTTTAAATACTGTTAATTATATTACCTATTTATTAATTATATATTTATATATGGTGTATTGCAGATATAAAAGGTAAAAAAAATGAGACAGCATATTTCTTAGTCTATGACTGTGTGGCATATCCTAGACTGATAATATATGTTACAAAGTCAAAAAAGTTTCTTTTTTTTAATTCCTTGTCTTTTTTCATGTAAGACTAGGTACAAGCATGTTAGATTAATTGAGAGCTCTGATTATTTTTGGACTTGATTACTGTATTTAATATTCTATTAATATAATTATTATATACTACATGTATACAGTTAGTACTCATTTAATCTGTTCTTTTCAGAATTTTGTGAGTTAAAATATTATTTTATCCACAACCAACACTACTTTTAGATATTTTAAATATGGACTTAGAATAGAAAACACTATAATGTTTTATTCTGAATCACCCCCCAACCACAGTGTGGTATTTCCTCAAATGAGCATTGTTATGAGAATATTCTAAATGTTTTTGATGTGATAAGCTTGAGGTGTTTTCCGTAATTACTCATTTCTTAACTTTAACAGAAATTGTAAGTGATCACTTACAGCATTTTATGTGATATATATTTGTGTTGCTATTTGTATTAATGTTTCTATTGCACATAAAATAAGACATTCTTGATTTTGCTTTTTATTATTTTAGATTAGAATTTAAGCCATTTCATCCCTGGACTTAGGATAAGTATTGGTAACATTTCCAAAGTGATATGCAGGGGTTTTTTTTCCCCTTGTTTGATATTTTTACTGTTGGAGATTTGGTTGTTCTGAGACGTGATAGAAGCTTAAATATTGAGAGGTAAGTAAATAAAAGAGTTATTTGTAGTAACATGTCTCCTTCATGTTTTTATTTTGATATTTGACTTTTCTCTGTGAAGTAAGCAAGCATAAGTCTATTGCCTAAGAATTGTAAAGATGTCATTGACACCCATGTAAGCATATCACTTAAAACCGAATACTGAATCAGTGATCTCACCTGGTTAGAGAATAGTGGTACCCACAAGTGCATTTGTCTAGTGTTTATTTGGGGTCAATAAGTGACCCATCTAGGAAAAAGGGTGGTGATGGGGAAATGCCTATAAACTCTAAATTATCATTAAAAGGCAGAGAGTTTTAAAAAGCTGTATTAGTAAAGACAGAGAGTAGAATGATGGTCCCCAGGGCCTGAGGGACAGGGGAATTGGGGAGATGTTGTTTAAGGGTATAAACTTGTAACTAGTAGATAAAATAGTCCTGGAGATCTAATGCACAGCATAGTGATTATTGTCAACAATTCTGTATTAGGAACATCAAAGTTGCTAAGAGACTAGATCTTAATTGCTCTTGCTACAAAAAAGAAATAATTGTGTGACATAATAGAGGTGTTAGCTAACGCTACAGTGGTAATCATATTGCGATATATAAATGCATCAAATTAACATGTACACCTTAAACTTACACAAAGTTATATGTCAATTATATCTCAATTAAAAGAGTATCTAGGATAAGAGCAAAACATTTCATGGTGGCTAAACATATCACTTATAACTCCAAGTTCTATAGGAGAAAATAAAAAGATATTTACGGATAGTTTAGAGCTGGCAGGTTTCTGTTCCTGGAATGTAACTTATTAAAAAATAGTTTAAAATGAAAGAAGCTGAAGTAATAGTTGTCTTCATTTATAAAATACAGCAACTAGAAACTGAATAGTTCTATAAATTTCTCTGAATAGTTCTATAAATTATATCATATGTTGACTTCTCTCCTGACCTTCAAGTGCATTAGATTATCATAGTGTTTCTCAGCTTCATGTTTATTATTGCTTTCCTTAGAAGCCTTTACACATCTTTATGTAATCCTCCCATGACATTTTAGTGTATATACTGTTCATTATGTACTGTATGTATATCTGTACTTTATACATTGAAAAAATGATCTTTTTCCCAATCCCCAAATAACTAATTTTTGCCCCTTCAGGGCAATATCACCCTCTTTGAAAATCCCTGAAATAACTCTAAACCTGAGAGTTAAATTTAGCTTTTTAGGGCATCAAAACCATGGGTGTTTACTTTTTAAAAAGTGATTCAAGTTATACCATTAAGATTTAAAAAATTAATTTCTCAGCCTGAAAAAAATGTTCTATATAGGATTTTCACAAATGAATTTCTATAACATCTGGTTCCATTCTAAGTGCCATGTAGAAGGGCCAAAACATCTAACTTTGAAAACTAAAGCTGTTATTTTGTTATTAAAAACTCCCAAATAAGGTTTTGTTTCAACTTGGCTATCAAAATGGATGCTAGGTGGTTCTGATTTAAGACATGCATGGGTCTAGTCATTGGTTTCCTATCTTCTTCTTCTGGTGAAAACTGTTTGACTCTATACCCACAACAAACAAAAGGAGAGTTTGATAGAAGTTTAGAACCAGGAGAAAGTTACCATCAGTGCTGATTGAAATAAATGTACCAGATGATATAGACAGGGAGGTTGGTAATTATTTTATTTTGCAAAGATCACATTTCTGCAACTCCAGAACTCTAAGACAGGCAGACTGTGGTTGTATCATTAACTGGAAAATCCTTTAGTTATGGAGTGGGGTCAGAAGTAATCTCTTATTGTGGCTTGTGCAACATGATAATCAGTGGAGAGGCACTAACATAGCACTTAATGAGGAAGATGGTCATTTCAAAAGTTAAGTGGCCAGTCTCTATCATCATGCAGAGACCCTCACAACCCTAACGCTTTTTGATGTATTCAAGTATTCATCCCAAAAAGCAATCAGTTTTTAAATATCAAATACAAAATAATATTTAAAATTATATTTCAGTTTATGTTTGTGAATCTTTCATAAAAATCAAAATTAAATAACTCATAGTAAGATACTATCAGTACTTTTTAAATTTTATTAAGATATTTGGCTGAGAACATGTTTCAAAGGGTTTAAATACATAGTAAAATTGAGTCATTCTTAATGCTGAATTAAACTTCTAATGTTTTATAATGAAAAGCATTTTTTTCCAACTGGACACAGAGTGATAGAATTTAGTGGGAATCAATAAAATCAGTACTGCTCAATTCACCCATGATAAACCAGACCTTCCATTCTTAACTCTTTCATATTGAGTCAATTAACTAATATTAATTGAGCAGCTACATGATACCAGCAAAATAACTCAACTTTGCATTTCTCCTTTGCTCATATGTGGTTTGCTGCAGAAGGAATGGGAGGACCCTTTCCCTCCTTTCCCTCTCCACCATTTTGGACAGCTTTGAGAGAGGGAGGCATGCACAAGTCAGAATTGGGACCAATGAAAACAGGAAAGAAAGTTAATAGAGTTTTTATGATTATTTCCTTCCATTTCTCACTGGTCTGACTTGAGTTTTCTGCCCTCCTTTCACATCTGAATATAGCCTTTTGGGAGAAGAGTTTGAAATGAGTTCTACTATTAAAAAAATCTTATGATAGGAGTACCTCATTTATGTTAGGAGTTAGTCAATAGAGAGCATGATTTAAATTGACATAACTTAAATTGAAACATATATTTTCATTAAAATAACTGTTATGGTACAGATTAAGTATATAATCCTCTGATATATTAATTGTCCATTATATACAGAAATGATTTTTAAATCACTCAAATTCACATTGCAACATTAGCAAGTTAATAAATGGAGACCAGGCTTGAAAAAGAGAACCTTTGCTTCATTTATTTTCTAGGATGTTCAGATTATCAAGAGCTACAATTGGAGAAGGCTCTAATAGTGCAAAAAATTTAAAAAAACATACTTTGGATAAGAAAATTTGCATTTAAAATTAGGCTTTGATATTTAATAATATGTGATTTCTAATAAGTTACTTAACATTCCTAAGCCTCAGTTTCCACACCAGCAATAACAAAACAAACAATAACTAATAGTCAAATTTATATCACTGGATTTTTATGGGAAAAGTGCTATGTCGATGTAAGGCATTAGAAAGTAATATATGGCCAAGGCAGCAGAAAAAGTCTTTATAGTACAGAGTCTGGACTAGTTTGCAACCCCGGGGTTGTTATGATAATTAAATTTAGCCAATATATTAGATAATAAAGATTTAAACTCCTGGTAGGTGCCTATATTTATTTACTCATTTATCCATCCACCCATTCAGCTCACAAATACTTAGAGGGTATTGTGTATGTGATCTGATCTGGTGGATGTTTCTACATTATCCAGGATAAGATAGCCTGTGTTCCAGTCAGCACAACCACAACATCCCACTGGAATAACCCAGTCAAAATTTATTGCTAACTCACCTCACAGGCTGATAGAGGTCTGGCAGCTTCCCTTGACTGTTCTCCCAGCTATGATTTTGAGACCCAGGTTCAAGTCCTATCTCTGTGCTGTGACTGAGAAACTACTTAATCTTTTAAGATACCAGTTCTATCACTTGTAATTTGAGGATAAAAATAGGGGCTACCTAGAGAGAAAATTAAATGAGATAATGTATATAAAGCACTCTGCACCAAAATGGCACACAGCATGAGCTCTATTAATGTGAGTCACTGTTTTTCTGGGAACGGCCAGGGTGTAAGGTAATAATAAACCCATTTAGGATGTCTCAAGTATTTCTCTCACTTCTAGTCTTTATGGGAGCAAAACTTCATCCAGGTTTACAGCCACCCCAACTCCACCCCTGACCCTACCCCGACTTCTACCCCTGATCCCCGCAGGCCAGCTCATGCTCACCAAGCCTCTGGTGTCTGATTGTCAGTATGAAAAACTTCATTCTTTACAACTGTGATGTACTTTGGACATACGGTTAGTGATTTTCTCTCCTTGTCATGCCTGTCATTTCTGGGGCAGACCAAGCAGACCCTGGGATGTCTTGGCTTGACTGCCTTTCCTTTTTTCAGAGTAACTTTCTTGATTTTTTTTTTTTTTTTTTTTTTTTTTCTTTTCTCCTCATATGACTGGGGAAATTACTTCAGGGAATTTAAGCGTCTCAGACTCCATCTTTTGATCAGACTACATCTTCATGTCCTGGAATCATTTTAGAGTATCTTTGCCTTAGGTTCCTGCCACCCTCCTGATGAGAAAATGAAGAAGACCTGCCTTGATGTTTTATATTCCTCAGAGGGAACCATGTTGGGATACCAGCCAAGCTTTTATCTCCCACCCAGTACTCTCAGCCTTCCCTTTCCAGGAAGCATGCTGAGCCACACCTGGGGATATTGGAGACCATTCACTCTTGTTCGACTCCTTTCTTTCAAAGACCGAATATCAAAACAGAAAAACTAAAACAAACACAAAATAACGATTAAAAAAAGAAAAAAAAAATCCATGGTGGAAAGTCTCTGAATATATCAATACTTTCTAGAAATCCAGGAAGTGGTAGATACCACAGATTGTATCACCCTCAGACAGTATTGTTCAGCTTTCTTAGTGCTATATTGGATTAGTGTTGTATATTGAGAAAGTAGGAAACTGTTAAACCCTACGTCAGACTGTACAGCTCAGTGAGGAGAGCTTGCCATGTCTTTTTCCTTATGGATCCTTCATGCCTTACTCAATGTCTGACATATGGTAGGTGCTTGATATATGTATATGTTGAACAGACATTCAGTAACATTTATTCTTGCTTACTGCATGCCAAGCCTTGTGGTGAGCTAATTGGCTGTGCAAAGATCACCTTGCCGGCCACATACATAATAAGCTTTTCAAAAAGGAGTAGGTCTTCTTTGAAGGTTGGATTTCCAAAAATGTATTATGATATGGTGGAAAAATATTTACTGAGGAACATCTAATTTTTAGTAGTCTTAATCTTCAAACATGAAAGATACAAAAGAATAGTAAATTGTAAACAAAAATGCTAAGGGCAAGTAGACTAGCCAACAAATGAATATACATAGACTTTAAAATTGTTTTCAGTGCAAAATGGCATATTTTTTCCAATAGTTTTTATTGAGGTATAATTGACATATAACATTATATTAGTTTCAGGTGTATAACATAATAATTTGATATTTGTATACATTGCAAAATGATCCCCACAAAAAGTCTAGTTAACATCACATAGTTTTAAGTTATTTTAAAATTGAGGAATTAAATCATCAAAACAATTGCTCTGAGATATTTTCCAAAGGTGTATTTCAATTTGCATCTTGCTAATAGAGGATAATAGTGAGAAAGCCCAGTCCTAAGGCTGGAGTGTAACATAAAATATATAATCTTGCCCAGTGGTACATTCCAGCCAGAGATCGTTCAATAAAAGGGAATGAATATATACGAAAAATGTTCAGAGATAATTATGCTAGTTTTTCAGCCTAAATACCTTGGAATTTGCAAAGACAGCTCATAGACAAAAGGGATACCACTAAAATTCAGTGCAATAGATTTCTTCATTCGCAGTGACAGGAACATCTCTCTCAATATTACTTAGCTAATGAAAGAATAGATCTGCTGTGAAGTTCCTAGGAGGCTCATTTTCTTGAGTACAGTAGTAAAAGTTAGCTGATGAATGACCTAAACTGCTTAATGTTTCTCCTTATAACTTCTGAGCAGCAAGGCGTATCCTGGCAAGTACTGAAGGAGTTATCCTCGGGAGGCCCTGGTGTCCTTGCAGGTTGTCAGAGGCAATGAGCCAGGTTTATTTCAAATGGCTCCTTAAATGAACATTTATTTTGTGCCAGTAACACGTTTTTGATTAACAGCTCCTTTTGACTAATTTGCTTCCCAAAACAGCCTAATAAATGACTCGTTTAAAACATAATTAAAAGCATGTTATTGCTAGCAGTTAATACTGATTAAAACAGGCATTAAGACAATTATCGTTGAAGGAAAGTAAGCACCCCGTAGTTAGTACAGAATCCTTAATGTTTTTATGCATCACATACAGAAATGGCTACATGACAGGCTAGAACAAGGGATCATTCTTTATGGAATCATATCAAAATATGTTCCTATTTTGTTTGTTTCTTTTAATGAATGGACAGGTGTTTGTATAGGTGGACTATGGATTTTTCTTTTCTTGTGGGAAACATTCATGTGTTCAGCAAGGTCAAGGTCATTTTCAATGAATCTTAACTGGTTTTGGCTGTGTGGAGGAAAGCTCAGCTATTCTTTTATACTAATAGGATATAATTCCTTCTTTCTACATGCTCTTAGTACACAAAACTCTCTTGGTCCCATTATTGATGGAATGCAGTGCATGCTTTTATTACTATTATTTGACATTTTTGATCCATTTGTTTTCATATTGCTTCTTGTTCTGTTATGGTGTGAAAGAAGGATTAGACCTTCATTGATTTTTTTTTTTTGGGAATTTTTGAACTTTATTTTATTTATTTTTTATACAGCAGGTTCTTATTAGTTATCTATTTTATACATATTAGTGTATATATGTCAATCCCAATCTCCCAATTCATCACACCACCCCCCACCCCCCAGCCACTTTCCCCCTTTGGTGTCCATACGTTTGTTCTCTACATCTGTGTCTCTATTTCTGCGCTGCAAACTGGTTCATCTGTACCATTTTTCTAGGATCCACATATATGCGTTAATATACGATATTTGTTTTTCTCTTTCTGACTTACTTCACTCTGTATGACAGTCTCTAGATCTATCCATGTCTCAACAAATGACCCAATTTCATTCCTTTTTATGGCTGAGTAATATTCCATTGTATATATGTACCATATCTTCTTTATCCATTCATCTGTCGATGGGCATTTAGGTTGCTTCCATGACCTGGCTATTGTAAGTAGTGCTGCAGTGAACATTGGGGTGCATGACTCTTTTTGAATTATGGTTTTCTCTGGGTATATGCCCAGGAGTGGGATTGCTGGGTCATATGGTAATTCTATTTTTAGTTTTTTAAGGAACCTCCATACTGTTCTCCATAGTGGCTGTATCAATTTACATTCCCACCAACAGTGCAAGAGGGTTCCCTTTTCTCCACACCCTCTCCAGCATTTGTTGTTTGTAGATTTTCTGATGATGCCGATTCTAACCACTGTGAGGTGATACCTCATTGTAGTTTTGATTTGCATTTCTCTAGTAATTAGTGATGTTGAGCAGCTTTTCATGTGCTTCTTGGCCACCTGTATGTCTTCTTTGGAGAAATGTCAATTTAGGTCTTCTGCCCAATTTTTGATTGGGTTGTTTGTTTTTTTAATATTGAGCTGCATGAGCTGTTTATATATTTTGGAGATTAATCCTTTGCCATTGATTCGTTTGCAAATATTTTCTCCCATTCTGAGGGTTGTCTTTTCATCTTGTTTGTAGTTTCCTTTGCTTTGCAAAAGCTTTTAAGTTTCATTAGGTCCCATTTGTTTACTTTTGTTTTTATTTTCATTACTCTAGGAGGTGGGTCAAAAAAGATCTTGCTGTGATTTATGTCATAAAGTGTTCTGCCTATGGTTTCCTCTAAGAGTTTTATAGTGTCTGGTCTTACATTTAGGCCTCTAATCCATTCTGAGTTTATTTTTGTGTATGGTGTTAGGGAATGTTCTAATTTCATTCTTTTACATGTAGCTGTCCAGGTTTCCCAGCACCACTTATTGAAGAGAATGTCTTTTCTCCATTGTATATTCTTGCATCCTTTGTCACAGATTAGTTGACCATAGGTGCGTGAGTTTATTTCTGGGCTTTCTATCCTGTTCCATTGTTCTATATGTCTGTTTTTGTGCCAGTACCATACTGTCTTGATTACTGTAGCTTTGTAGTATAGTCTGAAGTCAGGGAGTCTGATTCCTCCTGCTCCGTTTTTTTCCCTCAAGACTGCTTTGGCTATTCGGGATCTTTTGTGTCTCCATACAAATTTTAAGATTTTTTGTTCTAGTTCCGTAAAAAATGCCACTGGTAGTTTTATAGGGATTGCATTGAATCTGTAGATTGCTTTGGGTAGTATAGTCATTTTCACAATATTAATTCTTCCAATCCAAGAACATGGTATATCTCTCCATCTGTTTGTGTCATCTTTGATTTCTTTCATCAGTGTCTTATAGGTTTCTGAGTACAGGTCTTTTACCTCCTTAGGTAGTTTTATTCCTAGGTATTTTATTCTTTTTGTTGCAATGGTGAATGGGATTGTTTCCTTAATTTCTCTTTCTGATCTTCCATTGTTAGTGTATAGGAATGCAAGAGATTTCTGTGCATTAATTTTGTATCCTGCAACTTTACCAAATTCATTGATTAGCTCTAGTAGTCTTCTGGTAGCATCTTTAGGATTCCCTCTGTATAGTATCATGTCATCTGCAAAAATTCTTCTTTTCCTATTTGTATTCTTTTTATTTCTTTTTCTTCTCTGATTGCCGTGGCTCGGACTTCCAAAACTATGTTGAATAATAGTGGCAAGAGTGGACATCCTTGTCTTGTTCCTGATCTTAGAGGAAATGCTTTTAGTTTTTCACCATTGAGAAGACCTTCATTGATTTCTCATTCTTTTTTAAAAGCACCGATTAAAACAGAACAATAGTGGAAATTAATATTATATGAAGTAAGTACATAAAGTTTTTGTAACAACTTCTGTATTTTGCATCCAGTTATGACTTTTTAACAATTGTGTAGGTAATATAAAAAGAGCATGTATTTTGCATGAATGATTACTTCATTGAAAATGAAAATACAGAAAACAGCTTCCATTTCACATGAAAGATTTCTTTCTAAAAATATTTTTCTTATGATCAATCTTATATTTAAGTATAACCTCTTATTTTGTGACCATTCAAGGCATGTGGTGGAAATAATGGGGATTAGGTTTTGGTATACTTGACAAGAGTGAGACTACCTTTACAGAATGGATTTATAAGAAGTCATCTTAACAGTTAAAATATCACAGAGATAAAACTACACTGACAGATTTGATCATTTGTTTAGATTTTCATCTTGCTGTATTAGCCCCTGGACTGTCTCTCAGATAGATGGCACCCACCAAGCACCTTGGCCAAGTGCATCTATCAAGGGATGATTTGTCTTGTCCTTCAGGGTTCCAAGAAAGTTCAGGGGTCCGTATAGTCACTTGAGGCCAGTTCCCAAATCTTATAAGACCTGCGGTAATTAAAAAATTTTTTAAATAAACCAAAAAAAAAAAAACCTTGTAAGACATCATGTGAACTAAAATTGTGGTGGCAAAAATACGAAATGGAAAAGGAGAAAGCCTTTTGTCATGTTTGATATAAAGAATAAATTAACTTATTTTCATTCTACTATAGGCTTTTTACATCTCTTTTCTGGATGATTCCAAGAGCTTTCTGTAATGTCTCCCCCTTTCTGCTTTGGTTAATCCTTTCATACTGCCATCAAATTATGGTTCTAAAAATGCAAATATGATCTCGACCTGTCCCTAGTTAAAATCTCTCCATGATTCATACTGATTCTTTTTGACAGGGTGTAACTCTTTAATTATCTGACCTCAAACTACATTTGCAGTCAAATTTTCTGATTTTCAATCTTGTGGACATTATGAACCCCCCTCACTGAACCAAACTGCTTCTTTCTTCTCTAAACACACACTTCAGCGTACACCTACACTTTTATGTGCAGGTCTCTTTGCTCGTATTCCCTCTGCTTGGAGGGTTTTTTTTTCCCCCCACATTTTCCAAGGGTCAGACTTCTATTCATCTTCAGTTTGCCAGATTAGCAAATAAAAATCCAGGTACATTTGAATTTCAGGTAAACACTGAATTTTTTTTTAGTATATAAGTATGTCCCATGCAATGATTTTACACACTCCCAGTTATAACTAAAACAAATAATTAAAATAAAATTTGATATCTCTCCTATGAATAAGTCTTTGAACTTTTTATGTGTTCAGTTTTTAATCGTATTAGCCAGTGGAAACTCTGGCACATAAAAAATAATTAATACTTTTTGTTGAATAAAAATGTATTTTATGTAATATTAATACTGTGTTAACATATATAGGTATTTCTAATAGTGACTAAAAGTGCAGATAGTATGTTGAACCATCACATCCACTTAGGTTAATGGAATAATCACAGGGCTTTGGTAACTACTACAGAGCATGGACTGGATTTATTATGTAATAGTTAAGAGTTCTAGCTGGACAGCCTAGCTGTGAAATCTGACCTAACTGTCCAGTGCCTCAATTTCCTTATCTGCCAAATGGGGATGGTGAAAACGGGGATAAGCAAACATGGCTACTAGAGAAGATTTAATAGAGTAATAGACGTAAATTTCTCAGGAGTGTGTGTAGCAAGTTCTACATGAAAATGAGCATTTATATCAACCTCAGATACATACATCAAAAGAAACAATCACTCTCAGTGATCTTAAACTATCTATGAATATAAATGTCTATGAGTCTAAAACAAACAGTTCTGTGTGTCTTTCTTTGTTCCTCCTGATTCAATCTTTTATTTTCTCCCCTCTGCTCTAAGACCCAACACAATGGCCCATACAGACAACATCAACAGGGTCTCTGCCCTTTGGCTTGAGGTGAGGTCAGCCAGTGGGGAGAGAGTGTGCTCAGGAAATGTATTTCACTGGCACCGTGGCTGATGGGGTTCCAGACCCTGAGGTCAGCAGGTCTAGGGATCCTCTCCATATGGCACCCCTCCTCTGAGATATAGTAGCCACCTTGTCCCCTTTACCCCTCAGGCCTGGGGTTGTGGGCATCTCACTAGCTCTTACCATCCCTAGGGCTCTACTCTTCCTGATAGTTACACTACTCTTTGCCTACATCTTTGAAAAGAGTTCATTTATTAAACTCTCCTTAAATGTTCTCAATTTCCTGCAAGGACCTCGACCAAATATTACTTAAAGGAAGTAATCTGATTTCAAAATCATATCATAACTTATTTTGCTTGTCTACTGTATTTCGTTATTGTCAAAGATATTCAAACACCCTTATTGCCAAAATAGTTTTATTATTTTTATCATGGTCATTACAACGGGCTATTTAAATTGTATTCCACCAAAATATTATTTTCACTTTATGGCAATCAATTTAAAAAAAAATTTTTTTTTTAATTTATTTTTTGGCTGTGTTGGGTCTTCGTTGCTGCACGTGGGCTTTCTCTAGTTGCGACGAGCGGGGGTTACTCTTCGTTGCAGTGCGCGGGCTTCTTATTGCGGTGTCTCCTCTTGTTGCGGAGCATGGGCTCTAGGTGCGTGGGCTTCAGAAGTTGCAGCACGTGGGCTCAGTAGTTGCAGCACGGGGGCTCTAGGGCACGTGGGCTTCAGTAGTTGTGGCTCGCAGGCTCAGTAGTCGTGGCACATGGGCTTAGTTGCTCCACAGCATGTGGGATCTTCCCGGACCAGGGACTGAACTCGTGTCCCCTGCACTGGGGACCACTGCGCCACCAGGGAAGTCCCTATGGCAATCAATTTTTTTTTAAGTTGACAAATTGAGAAAGGCAATTTTTTTTCTGGTGGCACTGAAACTAAAGCAGCCTTCTCCTGATATTAGGGTCATGTTACGGAGATTAAATAATTGTGTATTGTCTTGCCTGGAAACTTAGCTGCTAAAACTAAGCAGCTGTTACTTGGATCCTGGCAGAACATATTTAAAATAGAATTTTACTATTTACAGAAAGGTATTTGCCTATTTTGGCAGCTCACTCAAAACAATGAAATCGTCTTTTCAAGTAGAAACTGTTTTAATCGGACATTGAAGAAAGTTGGTGACCAGAGTGCGGAGTATATGGATAAAAGTTTCTCTCTCAGAGGGAAACACATTGGGGGAAATACCAAGAGGATAAATCCTATTACCTATCCTTTTGCCATTACTGTACTTTTATGTGAGAACAAGAAAATGATAGATTTTATGTCTGAGTTTTTTTGAGTCATGGAAAATTTTGTTGCTCTGATTATACTTACAAGTGTATTGTTCTGGTAAATGCACTGAAGTGATTTGTATTTATCCATCTGTAAAATGGGGAATACAGTGCATTTATTTTAAAGTAGAACATTTACTAGAACATATAAAAAAGTCTTTATTGTGATAATTATTAAAGCAAAATTATTGAATATTACATATTAAGACGTTTTATATGTGGAAACATACTTGCAGTTATAATAATTGATATGTCCATTTAAAATATATTTCTGAGAAAATTAATAGTTATATTAGAAAGATAAACTCATAGAGACTCTTATCCCACATATATTCCATAGCTAACTCTTTGGTATTCAAAAATTGCATTTCTTTTTAGTCTTTTGTTGACGATATTAGCTTCGCTGCTTTATATAAAGAAACAAAATCTGAGTAATTAAAAATATAAAACACATCTTAATGAACTAATGAATAACAATAAAGTTTGAAGTTTCTTCTAAAACAACTAGTCTTAGGAAAAATTCTATGCAAATTTTTACTTCATAGATATGCCTCCCTTCAGAAAGTGGCCACCAATCTTTACACTCAACATATATTTTAATTCCTGAGGTCTTATAGAGGAAGACATTTTTTGTGATTGTTCTGAAAAAATATTCTTTTTACGTACTTCAGACAATGAATGCAAACCTAAATGAGATTTTTACTTAGAAGATTCCCTCCCAGATCCATAAAGTCCAAGTAGGCAGTCACTCACTGCCCTTTGAAATCAAGCAGATGATGTCTAGTTAGATAGCTGATTCACTTTGTTTTACAGCAGAAACTAACACAGCATTGTAAAGCAATTATACTCCAATTTAAAAAAAGCATAATTATAAATCTAGGTTGATAGATTATACAATGTATAAAGACAAAATCTGTATAAATATGTATAAAGACAATAACAACATAACGGTGGGATGTAGCTATATAGGAGGAAGTTTTATAAATATTGAAACTAAATTGATATTAATTAAAAAAAAAAAAAGTCACAGACTTCTGGAAATACTAAAAAATCTAAGGGCCTGTGTCTGGTTTGAAGGAAGCTTTTTGCTTCACTTTTTGTGATGGAACTAAAGTGAGCTGAAATAATGCAGTTTTCAAATGAGAATCTGTTCCAAAATTAATATTTACTGAACCAGTAATTTCTCTGCCAGTGCATTGTATTGGTGGGACATAGCAATTTTATGCTTTGGAAGAACATCCAGAGGAAAACCAGCTGAAACAGCAGACGGTGCATCTCATTCATAAGTTCACATTTTCTGGTTTTCTCATGATGTCCTGTTCTTTAATACTGTTAGGACACATCCTCTTACATTTTTCTACCCAATTAATTGGAATGTAAAGAGTTTATTTTCTGCTATGTGATTTGATTTTTTTTACCTTCTTCCTAAGTTAGAAAGATTTTTAAAGGACTTATCCAGCTAAAATACAGAGAAGAAACTAGGGCAACAAGTTTTTTTCTCATTTCAACTTATGGGCTATACTGAAATGGATCCTCTAAAGCAGTTTTGGTTCATATGTAAAAGATCTGATCCAATATTAAGAACAAAAAATTGGCTTAGTGGGTACAGGGATGTGGAGCCACAAAAAATAATCGCTCACAGAACTCCTGACAGTTTCAATCACAGGATTCCCTGCAATGACTGGAAGAAATTGCAGGGTAACTTGTTCAAGAATAATTCAGAAATTGGTGCAACCCCAAAGGATGACTTCTTTGTTGCTGATTTAAGTTGTGGACCACAACAAATATATCATCGTTGAGTTTGTCCTAAAAGGGCATGTGTGTGTGTGTGTGTGTGTGTGTACATATCCATGAAATTGCATGATTTGAGGTGAATCAGATTTCTTTTTATTTTCTCCAAACATCTTGCTACTTATCTGTTAAAAATGAAATTTCTTTAGTAAAATAAATCCAATGTTGCTTTCTATCCAAGAGTTTGTGAAACTGAAGTTGAATTTAGACCATACTATAACACAAAGAGATCAACCTTTATAGCAATCCATGTGTAACTCCGAACCAAATAGCTGCAAAATAAATTGGCAACTGGCATGTTCTTTTTAATATGCTGCCAGTTATGGAGCTGGGATAAACTAAACCTGGAATTTAATTACAAATGAAAGCCAAAAGTATCTGAAAGAAGAAACTGGGTAAGAATTCATGTTTATAATATGCTGAAAGCCTTTTTCTCTTCTATATCCTGTTTCCTAAACTCTCACCTTTAGATACTGGTTTCTTACAATTTAGCTCAGAATCCCAAAGTGCCACTGAGAGAATTAAAAAAAATATCTACTCAGATTATTTAAAGCATTCCAAACAAAAGCAAACAAACAAACAAAAAAATAATTTGTGTGCTCTGATTTCATCTACCACCATCCATTTAGTCATTAAGGATAGTTGTCTCACTTCTGAAATGCCTGCCTTCTCGAGACACTTAATAAACATACAAATCTATGATGAAAACACGTTTTATTTGGCCACACCCATGTGGCCTGTGGGATCTTAGTTCCCCGACCAGGGATTGAAACCAGGCCCTCGGCAGTGAGAGCACGGAGTCCTAACCACTGGACCCCCAGGGAATTCCCTGAAAACACGTATTAGTGTGTTTTCACACACAGTTTCCTAGAATTGTGCAGTACCTAATTTGGACAACCATACCTGTGTCAAGCTGTTTTAGACTGTTTACTTTTCTATACCTCAGGTTTTCCATGAAGAGTTTGCATATCTCTCCCTACTATCTTAATGGTGATGAAACACGTTCATATTTTGAAGTATATCCTGAAAATAAAACCCTCTACAAAGTAATGACTAATCCTGAGAGCGTCACAAATATTTGGTAATCAAGGTGTCCTCTAAAATCAGAAAGTTTTATTTTGGTAGTGATCAATATACTACAACTCATATTAAGATAATATTCTAATAATATATTTTGAAATGTTTCACATGCATGCCATATCCTCAGATTCCTATGGAAGCAATTCCTGTTAATCCTTGATACAGACATTAATGCCAAGCAACATATAAGAAAGAGATTCACAATATTTTCCAGGCAAAATAAGTATACAAAACTAAGCACTTTGTGTTCTAGGATTTTAGAATAATTCCACAGCAAGATCTGCTGTTACAATAAATTTGTGAAACTTAGAGTGACCTCCACACATTTTGCTACACTGAAATATCCAGAGAGAGATATTATGCATTTCATACATATAGAAGCATAGATTGCCCTCTGCGTTAATCATGGCCATTTGTGTGCATTTTTTAGTTTTATTACCTAGGCTTGGAGCAATCTTTGCAAAACAGACCCATAACAAACATGTAAAAATGGAATAAAAAGCACATTCCCCATAAAGTGCTTGCACAGCACAGAAATGTAAAATTTTGGCACCCCGTCAGTTTCATGTGGTATAAAAAGTTCTTATATTTAAATTCTCTGTATTTTACCAGTCTTTTTATGTAAAACCTTAAGTGGACTTGACTGCTTATCCCAGTTGATTTGGCCATGTGACGCCTTCCAGGTTGGGGAGCTCTCAATTTACTCTGTTTCCTATCAGCCCCCCTCGACTACCAGCATGTGGGGCGAATTTGTTCCTTCTGCAGGGGAAGGAGAGGGGATTTGGATTTAATTTGAAGCCTTGACATAAGGTTTAATTTGCTAAAAAGGGGAGCTATGCCATTGTAAATCTTGGAATGAGACACCAAGGTAGTAAGAACTGTCAGCCCAATCTGTTTTAAGCACCGTTTGAGGTGTTTGTTAAACTATATTTCTTTCCCGACCCCACTTACCTAATTGGATTGATGCTTAATTGCAAATACAATTCTATTCTTTATTCTGATAAGCTGTTTTATTTTTTGATAGAGGGATTATGGATTATAGAAAGTTTTCATATGAAATATGGACTTACAATAGATGCAAAGATTAGACAGTATGCTATGGGTATGAAATTCATGAAAGGACAATGCTCATCTTATGTTTTCCATCTCACTACAAATAGAGGAGAAGGAAGTGCAATTAGCTGCAGTAGAACGGACTCAATAGAGAAAACTGGAAATACCCAACTGTGAGGATTATTTAACATTGAGTAGTATTTATGTGGGAAATCTTTGCTTTTTATAGTTTTTAAAAATTAAGACAGACTCATGTTGACTTGTACATTTCACTTGGGCAATTTCTTGATAAGGAATGGAGAAATGAGCTGGTTCCCACCCTTGGGGTTTCACTGCATTTTCCATCCCAGAAGCATTTGTAAATATGAGGGGGCTGTCAGCTCTGATGATGGCTGAAGGGAAAACTCCATCATGCAGTGGATAGTCACCATGGATAGAAGGTATCCTGTGTGCATGGGCCATTTCTGCCCTTCTTAAAATGCCAATAACTCTGCAGTTAGAAAAAATATGCATAAATATCTCTTTTACTTATTCCTAGAAATTATATATACTTTTTAATTTTTTTTTTTTTTTTTTACAGTAAGCCCTTGTTGGTTATCTGTTTTAAATATAGCAGTGTGTACCTGTCAATCCCAAACTCCTAGTCTATCCCTCCTCCCTACCCTTCCCCCCAGTAACCATATGTTCATTCTTTACATCTGGGAGTCTGTTTTTGTTTTGTAAACAAGTTCATTTGTATCACTTTTTTTTAGATTCTGCATATACGCGATATCATGATATTTGTCTTTCTCTGTCTGACTTACTTCACTTAGTATGATAATCTCCAAGTTCATCCATGTTGCTGCAAATGGCATTATTTCATTCTTTTGTGTGGCTGAATAATATTCCATTGTATGTATGTATCACATCTTTATCCGTTCTCCATGTCTTGGCTATTGTAAACAGTGCTGCAGTGAACATTGGGGTACATGTATCCTTTCAAACCATGGTTTTCTCCGGATATATACCCGGGAGTGGGATTTCTGGATAATACAGTAGCTTTATTTTTAGTTTTTTAAGGAACCTCCATACTGTTCTCCATAGTATAGTGGCTGTACCAGTTTACATTCCCACCAATAGTGTAGGAAGGTTCCCTTTTCTCCACACCCTCTCCAGCATTTATTGTTTGTAGATTTTTTTGATGATAGCCATTCTGACAAGTGTGAGGTGATATCTCATTGTAGTTTTGATTTGCATTTCTCTAATATTTAGTGATGTTGAGCATCTTTGCATGTGCCTCTTGGCCATCTGTATGTCTTCTTTGGAGAAATGTCAATTTAGGTCTTCTGCCCATGTTTTGATTGGGTTGTTTGTTTTTTTGATATTGAGCTGCATGAGCTGTTTGTAAATTTTGGAGACTCATCCCTTGTCCATTGCTTCATTTGCAAATATTTTCTCCCATTGTGTGGGTTGTCTTTTTGTTTTGTGGTTTCGTTTGCTGTGCAAAAGCTTTCAAGTTTAATTAGGTCCCATTTGTTTATTTTGGTTTTATTTCCATTTCTCTGGAAGACAGATCGAAAAAGATATTACAGCAATTTATGTCAAAGAGTGTTCTGCCTATGTTTTCCTCTAAGAGTTTTATAGTATCTGGCCTTACATTTAGGTCTTTAATCCATTTTGAGTTTATTTTTGTGTATGGTGTTAAAGAATGTTCTAGTTTCATTTTTTTACATGTAGCTGTCCAGTTTTCCCAGCACCATTTATTGAAGAGACCGTGTTTTCTCCATTGTATAGTCTTGCCTCGTTTATTGTAGATTAATTGACCATAGGCAGGTGGGTTTATTTCTGGGCTTTCTATCCTGCTCCATTGACCACACAAAGGTATTTCTGCTTTTGTGCCAGTACCATACTGTTTTGATGAATGTAGCTTTGTATACTTTTGTGTTCATGTGTGTGTGAGGTGTGTTGTGTGTGTATTTACTATTAGAGTAGCAACATAGTATAATATTTAAGATCATTGTCTCTGGAGCCATACTCTCTACGTTTGTATTCTAACCTAGCCATTTTTAATTTTCTGTGATTTTGAATAAGATACATAACTCTTTGTGCTTCAGTTCCCTCATCTGTGAATTTCGGATAGGAATAGTATTTTCTTCTATGTTGTTGTGAGCATTAAATGAGTTAAGACATAACATGTGCTTACAACCCTGCAGCAAAACAAAATAACACACAATAACAAACACATTTGTGTTCATGATTTAAATGTTATCAATTACTATTACTACTAATTTCTTCTGTGACTTTAGACCAAGCTTTCAGTAATCTACCAAACTCTACTCCTTCCATTATGTCCATTCCTGTCTCTACAGAAGAGTAGATATGCACAAATAAGTTCTGTTTGCCCAGAAATTGAACACAGAAAACTTTTGAATTCCTTTAAAAACATAAGGTATCCATGAATACTCAATTCTACTTCTAAGCCTACCTATTATTAGACAGGTATATAGCGAGAAATACTTTTGGGGGTTATAATTTCCTATGGTATTTAAGATCTAAAATCCAAGTGATGGAAAGTTTTAGAAACAAATGAGAATAATGTTTTTCGTATGTATAAAAATTACTCAGTATTTTTAATTTGTCAAAGATCTAAGTCTCAATAATTCAAATAAATGGGAATAATCTCACATTGTTTTAGTAAAAAGTGTAAATTTTTGATTTTTGAAACAAAATTCACCCTCATTACTTTGAATACTCACGGTAGTCTTGGGGTTAATTTGAGAAACGTTATAATCAGACAGCATGCTTTGTAATTTTGACAATAATTTTGCTTGGAAATGAGCACTGATGCAGTACTAAACGCCTTCAAAGCCTATTAATAGTGTCCTGTGGGCCCTACTAATTTGCTGCGGAACCTTTTGTTTAATTGCAATCAATCATCAAGGGTTTTTTATAAAACTACCATATCCTTAAATGTGTGCTAGATAGCATGAGGGTACTGGTGAAGCATGTGGCATAGGACCGATCCTCATGGAGCCTGATTTGTAATTAGGAAGGCAAGACTGATATATGTACATTCGTTTATTAAGCAGATACTTTTGTGCACCTGCACTGCTCTGCATGATGGGGATTTGGCAGTTAATAGAACAGACTAAACAGATGATGGTGCTTGCATTCTAGGGAGTTGGGAGGATGAAAAATAAAATATTTAATACCACATGGGGATATGGGTTATGGAGAAAACTAACCTATGAAGGCTACTAGAGAGAACAAGGCTTGAGGATGTTCTGATTTGCAATAGGGTGATTGGAATTTATGTTTGAACAAAGACCTGAAGAAGGTGAGGAAGCCAGCAGCAAGTAAAAGTTTCTAGGTTGAGTAGAATATAGCAAACACAAAAGCTCAAGATATAGAACTTGGAAATTCTAGGAAAGCAAGGAGGCCAACAGAGCTGGACTTGAGTGGGTGAAGGGAAGCCTAAGTGGGATATGACTCAGAAGGGGACAGATCATGTGGTCTTTTTGGACATTTTAGGACTTTGGCTTTTACCAAGGTAGGGAGTCACTGGAGGGTGTTGGGAAGATCTGATCTGATCTGACTTAGCAATTTTTTTAAGGATTTCATGGCCTGTTGTGTTGAGAAAAAACCTTGCCTTCCCCTCAACCCCTTACTAACAGCCTAAGATAGGAAACACAGAGACCAATGAGGAGACAAAGATGATGGTACCTTAAGACAGAGTGGTAGCTGTAGACATAGACATGGTGAAATTCTGCATATATTTTTATGATCAAGCCAACAGGATTCATTGCTGGATTCATTACTGGACAGGAAAGAAAGAGTAGAGTCAAAGATAACGGCAAGTTTGATAGGCCTGAGGAAATGAGAAGAGAATTTGTAGTTGACTGAGATGGGGAAAGCTGGTGGACCAGGTTTTGAGAGGCATATCATGAAGAGTTTGAGCTAAGGCATGTTAAGTTTTAGCTGCAGGTTTGTCATCAGAGTGAAGATGTAAAGTAGACAGTGCATATATTTCAGTGGGCTGGAATTTAGGGGAAAGATCAAGGTTGGAGATATACAGGCATATCTATCTCCTTTTATTGTACTTTGCTTTATTGCACTTCACAGACATTGCATTTTTTAGATTTGAAGGCTTGTGGCAACTCTGCCTAGAGCAAATCTATCAGTGCCATTTTTCCAGTAGCATTTGCTCACTTCATGTCTCTGTGTCATATTTGTGTCATGTGTAATTCTTGCAATATTTTAAACATTTTCATTATTGTTACATTTGTTATGTTGATATGTGATTAGTGATCTTTGATGTTACTGTTACAATTGTTTTGGGGCACCATGAACCATGTCCATATAAAACAGCAAATTTAATTGATAAATGTTGTGTGTGTTCTGACTACTCCACTGCATTCCCCCATCTCTCTCCCTCTCTTCAGGCCTCCCTATTCCCTGAGATACAACAATATTGAAGTTAGGCTCACTAATAATCCTACAATGGCCTCTAAATGTTCAAGTGAAAGGAAGAGTTGTACACCTCTCACTTTAAATCAAAAGCTAGAAGTGATTAAGCTTAGTGAGGAAGGCATGTCAAAAGCTGCGACAGGCCAAAAACTAGGCCTCTGGTGCCAAACAGCCAAGTTGTGAATGCAGAGGAAAAGTTCTTGAAGGAAATTAAAAGTGCTACTCCAGTGAACACACAAATAGTAAGATAGAGAAATAGCTTTATTACTAATATGGACAAAGTTTTAGTGGTCTGGATAGAAGATCAAATCAGCCACAACAGTCCCTTAAGCCACAGGCTAATCTACAGCAAGGCCTTAGTTCTCTTCAATTCTGTGAAGCTTGAGAGAGGTGAGGAAGCTGCAGAAGAAAAGTTTGAAGCCAGTAGGGGTTGGTTCCTGAAGTTTGAGGACAGAAGCTGTCTCCATAACATCAAAGTACAAGGTGAAGCAGCAAGTGCTGATGTAGAAGCTGCAGCAAGGTATCAAGAAGTTCTAGCTAAGATCATTAATGAAGGTGGCTACCCTAAAAACCAGATTTTCAATATAGACAAAACAGCCTTCTATTGAAGAAGATGCCATCTAGGACTTTCATAGCTAGAGAGGAGAAGTCAGTGCCTGGCTTCAAAGCTTCAAAGGATAGGCTGACTCTCTTATTAGGGGCTAATGCAGCTGGTGACTAAGTTGAGCCATTGCTCAAATACAATTTAAAAAATCCTAGGACCCTTACGAATTAGGCTAAATCTATTCTGCCTGTGCTCTATAAATGGAACAACAAAGCCTGGATGACAGCACATCTGTCGACAACATAGTTTACTGAATATTTTAAGCCCATTATTAAGACCTATTGCTCAGAAAAAAAAAATTCCTTTCAAATTATGATTGCTTTTTGACAATGCACCTGGACACCCAAGAGCTCTGATGAAGATGTGCAACGCAATTAATGTTGTTTTCGTGCCTGCTAATACAACATCCATTCTGCAGCCCATGGATCAAGGAGTAATTTTGATTTCTAAGTCTTATTACTTAAGAAATACATTTTGTGAAGCTATAGCTGCCATAACTAGCGATAACTCTGATGGATCTGGGCAAAGTAAATTGAAAACCTTCTGGAAAGGAATCACCATTTTAGATGCCATGAAGAACATTTGTGATTCATGGGAAGAGGTGAAAATATCAACATTAACAGGAGTTTGGAAGCAGTTGATTCCAACCCTCATGCATGACTTTGAAGGGGTCAAGACTTCAGTAGAGGAAGTAACTGCAGATGTGGTAGAAATGGAAAGACACTAGAAGTGGAACCTGAAGATGTGACTGAATTGCTGCAATTTCATGATAAAATTTGAACGGATTAGGGATTGCTTCTTATGGATGAGCAAAGAACTTGGTTTCTTGAGATGGAGTCTACTCCTGTGAAGATGCTGTGAAGACTGTTGAAATGACAACAAAAGGTTTAGAATATTACATAAGCAGTTGCTAAAGCAGGGACAGGGTTTGAGAGGATTGACTCCAACTTTGAAAGAAGTTCTTCCGTGGGTAAAATGCCATCAAACAGCATTTGCATGCTACACAGAAATTTTTTGTGAAAGGAAGAGTGAATTGATGTGGCAAACTTTAATGTTGTTTTGTTTTAAGAAATTCCCACAGCCACCCCAACCTTCAGCTACTACCACCCTGATCAGTCAGCAGCCATCAACACTGAGGCAAGACCCTCCACCAGCAAAAAGATTATCACTTGCTGAAGACTCAGATGATTGTTAGCATTTTTTAGCACTAAAATATTTTTAATTATGGCATGTCTGTAAATGAAGCTGTGTCAGTCAATTGGCATTTAAAACCATAAGACTGAATGGGGACACCAAGGGAGTGAGTATACATAGAGAAGAAAATGAGTCCATGGATTTTTCCTTGAGGAATTCTAAAGATAAAAGTTAAGGGAGATGAGGTGGAACAAAAAAGCAGACTGAGAAGGAGCAGAGATATTAAGAGGAAGAAGATCATTTTGTTCTACAAGCAACTAGGAGGTAAAGGTTATGATAGGAGGTTGTGGAAATTATATCCCAATTGCTTTTCCTTTATCAGAAAATAGGAAATAAGGTTAGCAACTGAAGGAAAAGATGGAGAAAGGTGTTTCAGGATTGAGGAAAGAGGAACATGAAAGATATAGTCTTCCAAGAGAATAAGAAAGTGAATGGATGACGAAATATAGTATGACTGCTGGAAAGCCTTAAGAGCTGCCTGAGTTTTGTGAGCAAGATTTAAATCAAAGCAAGTCAGCATGATTGTGCTTTTCTCTAGTGGTGTTAATCTGCATGCGTGCAGGCAAGGAATTACTGGTTATTGATTAATACCGAACAAACCATTTCAATACTTAATGGCTTAAAACCACAGCAATCATTATTTTGCTTACGGACATGAATTTTAAGCTGAGCTCAGAAAGTATTGTTCATCTCTGCTTCATGCAACATCAACTTTGGTAGTCCAAATGGTGCAGAGCACCTATTGCCTAGGTGGCTTACTCAAGACTGGTGAGTAGATGATTCCTGCCAGGATCTCAGTGGGCTGATGGTTGGATCCTTAGTTCCTCTCCACGTGGGCTTTTCCAGAGGGTGGCTTGGGCTTTCTCACATCATGGCAGCTGGCTTCCAAGAGCAAGTATTCCAAGAGACCTAGGGGAAAGCTGCAAGGTTTCCTGTGGCCTGGCCTCAGAAGACTAAGAATCACACTTCTGTTGGGCAAGCAAACCACTCAGGTTCTCTCAAGGGAAGGGAAGAACATAGGAATCTCTTTAATCTACCACACGAAGACTTAGCAGAGGTTTGGATTTAATCAAGTTTGGGGTTTTTCCAGATTAGTACTACAAGGAAGATTAAGACAAGAGTGTATTCTCAGATTCCCAGGGTAAATTATAATGACAAATGGTGGAATTTAATAGATGAAGGTAGGAAATAAACACAGAAGCAAAGTGATAGCCCATGAAAAATTGGTTGGACTCATGGAGTTTAGTTCCCAGTGAGGTTGAACAATTGTTGGAGAAGAATATTAATGGGAGATAGCTAAGATACAGGATGTGATGGTTTTAGGGCTGGGTGCTGAAAATTGAGATTGCAGATGCGTTCTAATGGTGATAACAAGCTATATTATGACCATGCATATGAATGGTTGATAAAAGAGGGACAATTTTGAAAAGATAATAACATATAATAGAGTGAGGTTTGTTCTCTGAACATTCAGAGGAGACTGAAGTGAGGATTGTAGGGGGCAGAGAACAACTCTTGCAGGAGAAGACATAAATCTGTGCCCTTAAGGATTTGAAAAGGAGAACATTGGTAATAAGTAGTATAGGAGTGAAGGCATAGATACATGAATAACAGTAGCATGTTGGTAAAAATTCTGTCTTGAATAGTGGAAGGTATCTACCATGAGCAAGGACGACTCAGAGGGCATTAAAAATCAGCAAAAGGTGTTTTGGTTTTATGAAATTAGATATAAGACATTGTGAACATTTCCTAGCAGAATAGCGTGTTGAAATTGACTTCTATGAAAATTTAAACTGAAGTGGTTAAAATAATAGCTATGAATAGGTACAACCTATGGCTAAGGGATAAAAAAAAAAAAAGACTTTCAAAACTCCAAGTGTGAGGTGTTGAGCATCTATAATGTGACAAAGTGGTGATGAAGATAAAATTTTTTCCAGAGAAATCATGTTTGAACATAATTATTGACTGACTATGAGGCTAAATACAAGACAAAAAGTAAAAAGTACTTAATGTTCAGAATTCTAATTGACCAGGCAAATGGTGATGTAATTTGGCAGATATAAGGAAATTGATAAGGCAACTTTTCTGGAATATGTTTAACAAGTTGTGGTGGCAAAAAATGCGCTTCAAATTTGCAAGGTATTTATTAAAATTTACCATGCCCTGAGTTTGTTTTGCTTATATATTTACCTCCACATTATTTGGAACATAAATAAGGCAGCTAATAAAGATCTGCTATGTGAAAGATATTATTTAGCTGAGGTGGAGTAAACAAAAGTAAATAACATATACATTCTGCTTGAGGAATTTATAAGTAAAGTGAAGATATTTAGAAGGCATTTGGAGGTGTTTACATTCCATGTTAAGAAAAAAACAAAAGTAATTAACATGTCTAGCATATATTGTCAGATTATTCAATACAGTTTTTTAACTGCTAGTATTGATACATGCCAACGATTATGCCATGTGATGAATTTAAAAAGGCAACACAAAGATAGACACACTTTCTGCCTTCATGGAGCTTACAGTTTAATAGGGCAGGGCGGAGGGACCACTATCAATCAGATGATTACAGAAACACCATATTTCATTATTTTTAAGATGCAATTATTTTTACATTTTGACATTTCTGAAATTGGGATACCTCTTTTTTTTTTTTAAAGGATCAACCCAGCTGTGGACCCTAGAATCTTTTTTTTTTTTTAAGTAAATCATCACCTTTTTTGACCAGGATTCTTTCTTTCTTTATTTATTTTTAATTTATGGCTGTGTTGGGTCTTTGTTTCTGTGCGAGGGCTTTCTCCAGTTGCGGCAAGTGGGGGCCACTCTTCATCGCGGTGCGCGGGCCTCTCATTATCGCGGCCTCTCTTGTTGCGGAGCACAGGCTCCAGACGCGCAGGCTCAGTAATTGTGGCTCACGGGCCCAGCTGCTCCGCGGCATGTGGGATCTTCCCAGACCAGGGCTCGAACCCGTGTCCCCTGCATTGGCAGGCAGATTCTCAACCACTGCGCCACCAGGGAAGCCGAAATTGGGATACCTCTTACAATCCATGGAGTCTTGCAACTAAAATTAGCACTCTTTTCTCTTTCTTGGTGTTTGTTTACAATAGCAGTGTGTTTTACAGGTAATGGTATCTTTTAAATAAAGTACATTAAATATAAAATAAATGTAATATATATATATATATAAAGGAGAGTCAGAGAGTGTTGCCACTGCTTGTTTTATGGAATATGAGCTTGTAGAGGAGGAAGAAGAAAAGAGCTGTGAGAGAACTTAGAAAGAAAGAAGAGCATTTGCAAAATCTGGTGGCATGAAGGTCACAGTGGGCCAAAGGAATTGAAGGGGAGCTAGTGAGGCTAAGAGCAGGAAGCAGTGGGGATCCTCTTTCCAGAAGCCAGAGCACCTGGAAGGATGCAGACCTGCAGGGTCTTACAGGATCAACTAAGTACTTTGGTGTTTAGCTTTAGAGCAGTGGGAAGTTATTGAATTGTCTTAATTATGAGTTGATATGTAATATTTGTTTTCAGTTAATATGTGTAGAGCAATGAAAGGAATGAATAAAGAAAGAAAGAGATGGAAAAATGGGCATAGCAATGGAAATTGAGAGTAGATAAGTTTTTTTGGCCAAAAAAAAAAAAAAGTACCTCTGTAAGGATTAGTTACATTCTACTTAACTATATCTTAATTATATATGGACACTGAGCAATGAAGTATCTAAAATTGAAATTTCCCATTCATCTAGAATCCTGTCAGTCATTATATGTTCTACACTAGGTCACCAAGGTGTCTAGTGGCAATAAGAGTAGTCATAGTGTCAATTCTAAAAGAGATAACTGAAAGAGAATGCCCATATAGACAAACCAAATTTGGTGTGAACCTAAATGCAGGCATGGCATGTTTTTGGAGTTTCCAAGCCTGTTTCTATATAATAGGACAAAGGTATCAGGGACAAAGCAAAATCATTAACCACTATCATTAAATAAACAACTCAAAAGATGGAGTATACAACTTAGTGATAATGTGCTGAGAATATTTGGCCTTGGGTATGAATAGAAATGGCATTTAACATTTTTTGAGTGCTTACTATGTGCAAGGTATGAATTCAGAACTTTTCGAAGATTTTGTTGTGTAATGTTTGCAGCAACCCAAGGCAGTAGGAACTATTATGTTCTCTTTTCTACAATAAACCAAGGCCCAGAAATGTTCATTTGTTTCCTCAAAGTCACAGTTAATCATAGTAAATCCTGAGTTCAGGAATCGGACCTAGGCGTACATTGAAACTCTGGTTATGAGACATATGACTATAGCAGTCAACACTCATTCACACAATGTGTGTCTACTGCACACTTAACTTGCTTCCAGACCTAGCAGTAGGAATGAAATCACAACTTTTGAGGTGACAAAGTACAGGTTCTCATGAACCTCACCATGTAATTCTTCATCTTGACTCTTGGAGATTTTAGTTATTTACCTTTAGTTGTTTTGCTGTAGGGCTATGGATTGTGGTACCATGTAACAATGTGAGATTTTAATTTAAGTAGCATGTACTAGCATCTTAATGTTACTATATATATTCTATTTTATAATGTAATTGACTGAGGAAGGTTGTAGTGTTTTGTCTCATTTTTCAGCCAGCATAAATATACACTCCTTACTTTTCCAGACTTTAGAGCAACATCAAATTAATTTAAAGTGTACTTAATTTTGTTTAGTTTCTCTGAAACTCTCTTGTTGCTGTTAATAGTAATTATTACTCTTTCTTAGCTCTCTGATCAGCTAGTAAATTTCACCAGTTGATCAAATTGGGCAAATGGAATAGAAATCTTAGTTACATTTATGGTACTTAAAGTCCCACCATAAAGCAGTATTCATTTCAAATCCTTTAGTCTCAACTGTGTGAGAAATTATGTCCTTCATGTACCATTGCTATATGATATACATCTTTGAAAAAACAAAAGTCCACCGCCCCAGTGGCCTTATCTTGTGTGCTGATATGCTAGCATAGGCTTTCAATGTATTTTCAATATTTTAAACACTTAAAACATTCCAGTACAAAGAAAAATTGCATAGAATATAGTTTTCCATTATAGGAGCATGTTCTAAGAAACCTTCAATACTAAGTATAAAATACAGCAAATTCTAAGAAAAGAGTGGGAAACAGGAAGGAAAATGACATATTTAATATTAGGCTGGTGCTGAGATAGATAGATCCTTCTAATAGTATAAAGAATTGAAATGCATTTTTACATAGATATGATAATGCAAAATCATGTTGCTGGCTACTGTAGCCACAATGTAAAGACATACAAGGATTTAGAGTAAACGTTCTGCCTTTATTGCAAACTGGTGTACCTCCTGCTCCCTCTGTATGCCTTTGTTAGGTATAGTCTTCGAGTGTTTCTTTCCCAGAGTCGTGATACATTGTGGGGAACTTTCCACTTTCTCCCAACCATTTCTACTTGGCATCAATATCTGGTTTGGTTTAAAGGTGTTGTCCATGGCTATTGAACTGTAAAAATAAATTAAAAAATCTTGTTTCAGACACCAGCTGTGTACGGCCTGGGTAAGTCACTTACTAGTCTGTGGCCTTTTTCCCTGATGTGTGAAATTTTCAAACCATATTCACCTCAGGAGTTTGTTGGGAGGACTAAATGAGATAAAGCATGCAAAGTGCGTAGCACTGTCCTTAGCAAACTGCAAACTGTAGACCATTTTAATAATTCCTCCTATTTCATTTTTATAAGTCCTCCTATGTCCCGGTTTTTAGTGGTAGATTACCGAAACATGAGAGTGGTCAGTTACATACTGGAAATAACTTCTTGTTACTGTGTGAACCATCTCAGTGAATAAGAAGGTGTCTGGTTTTCTAAACTGGAATTCTAGTTCTAATATGTACCTCACAAAATTCATCTACATAGCACTGTCTGGATTCCAAAAAGAAGACATTGTATTTGAAAATCCTTCATGTTTGAAAGGGTCTGCTAACATCTTTACATAAGGCTAAATATGGAATCATCCAAAAAAAATGAATTCTATAACGGCTAAATTCATCTTTTTAAATGTCTTTACAAGGTGATTGGTTCAAGATGGTGGATTAAAAGGACGTGCGCTCACTCCCCCTTGTGAGAGCACCAGAATCACAACTAACTGCTGAACAATCATTGACAGCAATACACTGGAACTCACCAAAAAGGTAGCCCACATCCAAAGACAAAGGAGAAGCCACAGTGAGATGGTAGGAGGGGTGCAATCACAATAAAAGCAAATCCCATAAACACTGGGTGGGTGACTTACAAACTGGAGAACAATTATACCACAGAAGTCCACCCACTGGAGTGAAGGTTCTGAGTCCCATGTCAGGCTTCCCAACCTGGGGTTCCAGCAACGGGAGGAGGAATTCCCAGAGAATCAGACTTCGAAGGCTAGCGGGATTTGATTGCAGACTTTGACAAGACTGGGGGAAACAGAGACTCCATTCTTGGAGGGCACACACAAAGTAGTGTGCACATCAAGACCCAGGGGGAAGGAGCAGTGACCCCATAGGAGACTGAACCAGACCTACCTGCTAGTGTTGGAGGGTCTCCTGCAGAGGCAGGGGGCACCTGTGGCTCACTGTGGGGAAAAGGGCACTGGCAGCAGAAGCTCTGGGAAGTACTCCTTGGCGAGAGCCCTCCCGGAGTCCACCATTAGCCCCACCAAGGACCCTATGGGTGTGCTGGGTCGCCTCAGGCTAAACAACCAACAGGGAGGGAACCCAGCCCCACCCATCAGCAGACAAGCAGATTAGAGTTTTACTGAGCTCTGCCCATCAGAGCAACACCCAGCTCTACCCACCACCAGTCCCTCCCATCAAGAAACTTGCACAAGCCTCTTAGATAGCCACATCCACCAGAGGGCAGACAGCAGAAGCAAGAAGAACTACAGTCCTGTGTAAAAAAAACCACAATCACAGAAAGACAGACAAAATGAAAAGTCAGAGGACTATGTACCAGATGAAGGAACAAGATAAAACCCCAGAAAAACAACTAAGTGAAGTGGAGATAGGCAACCTTCCAGAAAAAGAATTCAGAATAATGATAGGGAAGATGATCCAGGACCTCAGAAAAAGAATAGAGGCAAAGATCGAGAAGATGCAAGAAATGTTGAACAAACAAACACCTAGAAGAATTAAAGAACAAACAAACAGAGATGAACAATACAATAACTGAAATGAAAACTACACTAGAAGGAATCAATAGCAGAATAATTGAGGCAGAAGAATGGATAAGTGACCAGGAAGACAGAATGGTGGAATTCACTGCTGCGGAACAGAATAAAGAAAAAAGAATGAAAAGATATGAAGACAGCCTAAGAGACCTCTGAGACAACATTAAATGCACCAACATTCGCATTATAGGGGTCCCAGAAGGAGAAGAGAGAGAGAAAGGACCCGAGAATATATGTGAAGAGATTATAGTTGAAAACTTCCCTAACATGGGAAAGGAAATAGCCACCCAAGTCCAGGAAGCACAAAGAGTCCCAGGCAGGATAAAACCAAGGAGAAACACACTGAGACACATAGTAATCAAATTTTAAAAATTAAAGACAAAGAAAAATTATTAAAAGCAACAAGGGAAAAATAACAAATAACATACAAGGGAACTCCCATAAGGTTAACAGCTGATTTCTCAGTAGAAACTCTACAAGCCAGAAGGGAGTGGCATGACATATTTAAAGTGATGAAAGGGAAGAACCTACAACCAAGATAACTCTACCTGGCAAGGATCTCATTCAGATTCGATGGAGAAATCAAAAGCTTTACAGACAAGCAAAAGCTAAGAGAATTCACCACCACCAAACTAGCTCTACAACAAATGCTAAAGGAACTTCTCTAAGTGGGAAAAACAAGAGAAGAAAAGGGACCTACAAAAAGAAACCCAAAATAATTTTAAAAATGGAAATAGGAACATACCTATCAATAATTACCTTAAATGTCAATGGATTAAATGCTCCAACCAAAAGACACAGGCTCAATGAATGGATACAAAAACAAGACCAACATGTATGCTGTCTACAAGAGACCCACTTCAGATCTAGGGACACATACAGACTGAAAGTGAGGGGATGGAAAAAGATATTCCATGCAAATGGAAATCAAAAGAAAGCTGAGTAGCAATACTCATATCAGATAAAATAGACTTTAAAATAAAGAATGTTACAAGAGACAAGAAAGGACACTACATGATGATCGAGGGATCAATCCAAGAAGAAGATATAACAATTATAAATATATATGCACCCAACATAGGAGCACCTCAATACATAAGGCAACTACTAACAGCTATAAAAGAGGAAATCGACAGTAAAACAATAATAGTGGGGGACATTAACACGTCACTTACTCCAATAGACAGATCATCCAGACAGAAAATTAATAAGGAAACACAAGGTTTAAATGACACAACAGACCAGATAGATTTAATTGATATTTATAGGACATCCATCAGAAAACAGCAGATTACACTTTCTTCTCAAGTGCACATGGAACATTCTCCAAGATAGATCACATCTTGGGTCACAAATTAAGCCTCAGTAAATTTAAGAAAACTGAAATCATGTCAAGCATCTTTTCCAACCACAATGCTATGAGATTAGAAATCAATTACAGGGAAAAAAACGTAAAAAACACAAACACAGGGAGGCTAAACAATACGTTACTAAATATCCAAGAGATCACTGAAGAAATCAAAGCGGAAATCAAAAAACACCTAGAGACAAATGACAAAGAAAACACGACAATCCAAAACCTATGCGATGCAGCAAAAGCAGTTCTAAAAAGAAAGTTTATAGCAATACAATCTTACTTCAAGAAACAAGAAAAATCTCAAACAAGCTAACCTTACACCTAAAGGAACTAGAGAAAGAAGAACAAACAAAACCCAAAGGTAGTAGAACGAAAGAAATCATAAAGGTCAGAGCAGAAATACATGAAATAGAAACAATGAAAACAAGAGCAAAGATCAATAAAACTAAAAGCTGGTTCTTTGAGAAAATAAACAAAATTGTTAAACCTTTAGCCAGACTCATCAAGAAAAAGGGGGAGATGACTCAAATCAATAAAATTAGAAATAAAGAAGGAGAAGTTACTACAAACAGAGCAGAAATACAAAGCATCATAAGAGACTACTACAAGCCACTACTACTACTCTATGCCAATAAAATGGACAACCTGGAAGAAATGGACAAATTCTTAGAAAGGTATAACCTTCCAAGGCTGAACCAGGAGGAAATAGAAAACATGAACAGCCCAATCACAAGTAATGAAATTGAAACAGTGATTAAAAATCTTCCAACAAACAAAAGTCTAGGACCAGATGGCTTCACAGGGGAATTCTATGAAACATTTAGAGAAGAGCTAACACTGATCCTTCTCAAACTCTAACAAAAAATTGCAGAGGAAGGAACACTCACAAACTCATTCTACAAGGCCACCATCACCTTGATACCAAAACCAGACAAAGATACTACAAAAAAAAGAAAATTACAGACTAATATCACTGATAAATATAGACGCAAAAATCCTCAACAAAATACTAACAAACAGAATCCAACAACACATTAAAAGGATCATACACCATGATCAAGTGGGATTTATCCCAGGGATGCAAGGATTCTTCAATATATGCAAATCAATCAATGTGATACAGCATATTAACAAACTGAAGAATAAAAACCATAGGATCATCTCAATTGATGCAGAAAAAGCTTTTGACAAAATTCAACACCCATTTATGATAAAAACTCTCCAGAAAGTGGGCATAGAGGGAACCAATGTCAGCATAATGAAGGCCATATATGACAAACCCACAGCAAACATCATTCTCAATGGTGAAAAAGTGAAAGCATTTCCTCTAAGATTAGGAACCACACAAGGTTGCCCACTCTCACCACTATATTCAACATAGTTTTGGAAGTTTTAGCCACAGTAATCATAGAAGAAAAAGAAACAAAAGGAATCCAAATAGGAAAAGAAGAAGTAAAACTGTCACTGTTTGCAGATGACATGATACTATACATAGATAATCCTAAAGATGTCACCAGAAAACTACTAGAGCTAATCAATGAATTTGGTAAAGTTGCAGGATACAAATTAATGCACAGAAATCTCTTGCATTCCTATACACTAACAACTAAAGATCAGAAAGAGAAATTAGGGAAACAATCCCATTCACCACTGCAACAAAAAATAAAATACCTAGGAATAAAACTACCTAAGGAGGTAAAAGACTTGTACTCAGAAAACTATAAGACACTGATAAAAGAAGTCAATGATCACATAAACAGATGGAGAGATACACCATGTTCTAGGATTGGAAGAATCAATATTGTGAAAATGACTATACTACCCAAAGCAATCTACAGATTCAATGCAATCCCTATCAAATTACCAGTGGCATTTTTTAAAGAACTAGAACAAAAAATCTTAAAATTTGTATGGTGACACAAAAGACTCCGAATAGCTAAAGCAATCTTGAGGGAAAAAACGGAGCTGGAGGAATCAGACTCCCTTACTTCAGACTATACTACAAAGCTACAGTAATCAACACAATATGGTACTGGCACAAAAACAGAAATATAGATCAGTGGAACATGACAGAAAGCCCAGAGATTAACCCACACACCTATTGTCAACTAATCTATGACAAAGGAGGCAAGGATATACAATGGAGAAAAGACAGTCTCTTCAATAAGTGGTGCTGGGAAAACTGGACAGCTACATGTAAAAGAATGAAATTAGAACACTCCCTGACACCATACACAAAAATAAACTCAAAGCAGATTAAAGACCTAAATGTAAGACTGGACACTATAAAACTCTTAAAGGAAAACATAGGAAGAATACTCTTTGACATAAATCACAGCAAGATCTTTTTTGACCCACTCCCTAGAGTAATGGAAATAAAAACAAAAATAAACAAATGGGATCTAATGAAACTTAAACGCTTTTGCACAGCAAAGGAAACTGTAAACAAGACGAAAAGACAACCCTCAGAATGGGAGAAAATATTTGCAAAGGAATCAACGGACAAAGGATTAATCTCCAAAATATATAAACAGCTCATGAAGCTCAATATTAAAAAAACAAACAACCCAATCAAAAAATGGGCAGAGGATCTAAATTGACATTTCTCCAAAGAAGACATACAGATGGCCAAGAAGCACATGAGAAGCTGCTCAACATCATTAATTACTTAGAGAAATGCAAATCAAAAGTACAATGAGTTATCGCCTCACACTGGTTAGAATGGGCATGATCAGAAAATCTACAAACAAATGCTGGAGAGGGTATGCAGAAAAGGCAACTCTCTTGCACAGCTGGTGGGAATATAAATTGATACAGCCACTATGGAGAACAGTATGGAGGTTCCTTAAAAAACTGAAAATAGAATTACCATGTGACCCAGCTATCCCACTAATGAGCATATACCCAGAGAAAACCATAATTCAAAAAGACACATGCACCCCAATGTTCATTGCGGCACTATTTACAATAGCCAAGTCATGGAAGCAACCTAAATGCCCATCAACAAATGAATGGGTAAAGAAGATGTGGTACATATATACAATGGAATATTACTCAGCCATAAAAAGAATGAAATTTGGTCATTTGTAGAGACATGGATGGACCTAGGGACTATCATACAGAGTGAAGTAAGTCAGAAAGAGAAAAACAAATATTGTATATTAATGCATATATGTGGAACCTAGAAAAAATGGTACAGATGAACTGGTTTGCAGGGCAGAAATAGAGACACAGATGTAGAGAACAAACATATGGACACCAAGGGGGGGAAGTGGTGGGGGTGGTGGTGGTGGGATGAATTGGGAGATTGGGATTGATGTATTTATATTAATATGTATAAAATAGATAACTAATAAGTACCTGCTGTATAAAAAAATAAATAAAATTCAAATCAAAAAAAAGAAAAGAAAACATTAAAAAATAAAGAATATGAAGTGGAAGAAAAATGAAAAGAAGCCAGAACTGAAAAAAATGGTCTTTATTTCTTCAAATATACCATTGGATTATAATTGTTCTCATACCTTATATACTACAAAAGTGCATTGAGCAGCTCTGCTCTGGAGAACACTAGTTTTTATGCAACTAGGCTCTACTTTGTAAGTTCTCAAGACTCATATATGGATTCCAGAGTCATTGCAGCAGATTAACAGGAAATTGTTAAATAGATAACAGGACCATGTTTTATATATATATATATATATATATATATAATAGGACTAATGGTCAACATATACATGAACTCCATTTCTTCTAACCACTGGTGAAATCAGGAGAGACTGGAAATGAATCAGTAACACTCATTGTATCATGTACTAGACCAATAATTTTGACCAAACATCATAGTTAGGACAGTTCTTGAAATCATTTACATGGATCCAGTTTAGAGTGGCCATTGGCTTAAAGCAGTTAATAGTATATCAAGTATATATTTTAAAAATATATATGGTATAAAGTTTCTACATTTTGCTTATTTGAAAATTTGCTCCATTCACTTGACAGTATGTTCCTGATTCAAAGACCACATAACAGCTGTGTGCTCAATGTGGAAAATGTTTATATTAACTCAATTCCAAATTTAGAAACTTTTAAAGGAGTGCATTTTGACCTGTTAGGCTTAGTTGGCTAATGTATCTCACAAATCCTCTTTAATTCACAAATTAAAGATCTTGGCAATCATCCAAATCCTTGAGACTCATCACAGCCTTCTCTGTCAATTGAGAAGCAAAGTTTGTACAGTGAAATAATTTCAAATAATGTAATAATTTCCACAGTTTTGCTAAAAAGTTTACAAGTATGCAAATAGATGTTGGGGGAAAAAATTAACCATATCAACCATGCTTCCAAGCATGCAAACAAATTATACTCTGTTGAACTCATAGCTAAATTTGGTGTTCCTGTATTATTATTCTCTTCTACATTCTGAAACAAGTTTCTAGTTGAAATAATATTGTAGTTGGAGGTAATGGTTGCTTTGACAAAGACTTCCTTTTTTTTTTTTAATTAATTTATTTATTTTTGGCTGTGTTGGGTCTTCGTTTCTGTGCGAGGGCTTTCTCTAGTTGCGGTGAGCGGGGGCCACTGTTCATCGCAGTGTGCAGGCCTCTCACTATCGCGGCCTCTCTTGTTGCGGAGCACAGGCTCCAGACGCACAGGCTCAGTAGTTGTGGCTCACGGGCCCAGCCACTCCGCGGCATGTGGGATCTTCCCAGACCAGGGCTCGAACCCATGTCCCCTGCACTGGCAGGCGGATTCTCAACCACTGCACCACCAGGGAAGCCCCAAAGACTTCTTTTAATTGGTAAATTATTTTTAAGAATTAAAAAACATTTTTTTTCCTGGGTCACTTACAACTAGTTGGAAGTGCTCTAAAAGAAGCAATGTTTACTTTCATTTTGAAATTTTATCATGGTTGTCTGTGCAGATGGGTTTCTAACAAAAAGCAGTCACCCATCTCATTATTTTCTTATTCCCATCCTCAATCTCCAGGGACAATTTTTTTCTGACCATTTCTGTTTTCATTCTTCTGTAGGTTATCTTCCTAACACTACCTATGTTTATATCTTCATTTCTTAATTTTCCAACTTGAGACAATGTCTGTTCACTTCCTAAGAAAGATAGGATTTATCTCACTCTATGTCATTTTCCCTCCCCATCCTCCTCCCAGAGTTTGACAGTTTTATCGTTACTCTGAGGTCTTCCATCCTTTATGTTGTAACTTTGAATAATATGCATGTACTTATACTTATTAAGCCATCAACTCCAGTCAGTATTTTAAACTACCCTTTATTCCACCTTTCCTTAGAAGAATGAAGTTCTTTTCATTTACTTTAATTTAGCAAGTTGGTTAATATTTAGATTCTCTTCATAACACATAAGCAATGCTTGTATGTTTTGTCCAAAGGTTGATTTTTAAAGTTGGAGGTGAATTTATACTGTGTGCATCAATATGACCATGTAAATACTGTTCACTGCCAGAGCAAACAGGATTAAATTTCTTTTCCTAAGGGTCTAATTCTATGATGCCTGGGCCACTTAAAGGAAAATACTTCTAATACTAAGGTCACCTGGATTCTTATTTTCTATGTGCCGTCAAGTGCTAAAAATCATGGTGCATTTTATGTGGCTTATATTTGCACCCTGGTATTTTGTCATCTTTTTATTTCTTGAAAACTTTAATGACACTGTGTATTTATCAAAATCTCAAGATTTCCATCCTCTCATACATACTACCTTTTGTGAAGTCCCTTTTCTGTTTTCCTAGAAGCCTCTTTCCTGAGGGCCTCTACCTACATGCTCCAATTTGGACCAGATTATTTTTAGACCTGATGGACAACCATCAGCTCAGACTTGCACAGAGGGATTGCCTGGGCTCTAACCACCCTTTCCTACATCCAGTATCTTCCTCCTCTTATTTTTCAGATATTTTTTTCTGGAGCACATAATCCAATAACTATATAGAAAATGATATATGGAAGGTAAATTTTTAGAGACCCTGTTTGCTTGAAAATATCTTTATTTGGCCCATACATTTGAGTAATAATTTTTCTATACTCTGGTATTGTTAAGAAGAATTCCAATGCCAGTCTCATTTTTTTTTTCTAGTTCCAACATTTTCTTATCAAGTTTTTAAATTGAAGTATAGTTGATTTACAATGTTGTGTTAATTTCTGCTATACAGCAAAGTGATTCAGTTATACATGTATACATTCTATTTTTATATTCTTTTCCATTATGGTTTATCATAGGATATTGAATATAGTTCTCTGTGCTATACAGTAGGACATTTTTGTTTATCCACTCTATAAATAATAGCTTACATCTGCTAACCCCAACTTCCCACTCCATCCCTGCCCCAACGCCCTCCCCTTGGCAACCACAAGTCTGTTCTCTATGCCCATAAGTCTGTTTCTGTTTTGTAGATAGGTTCGTTTGTGCCATATTTTAGATTCCACACATAAGTGATATCATATGGTATTTGTCTATCTCTTTCTGACTTACTTCACTTAGTATGATAATCTCTAGTTGCATCCATGTCGCTGCAAATGGCATTATTTCATTCTTTTTTATGGCTAAGTAGTATTCCATTTTACATATGTACCACATCTTTTTATCCATTCATCTGTTGATGGACATTTAGGTTGTTTCCATGTCTTGGCTATTGTTAATAGTGCTGCTATGAACATAGGGGTGCATGTATATTTTTGAATTAGGGTTTTGTCTGGATATATGCCCAGGAATAGGATTTCTAGATCATATGGTAATGCTATTTTTAGTTTTTTGAAGAACCTCCATACTGTTTTCCATAGTGGCTGTACCAACTTACGTTCCCTCCAATAATGTAGGAGGGTTCCCTTTTCTCCACACTCTCTCTAGCATTTGTTATTTGTAGAGTTGTTAATGATGGCCATTCTGACTGGTGTGAGGTGGTACCTCATTGTAGTTTTGATTTGCATTTCTCTAAAAATTAGCGATGTTGAGCCTCTTTTCACGTGCCTCTTGGCTATCTGTATATCTTCTTTGGAGAAATGTCTATTTAGGTCTTCTGCCCATTTTTCAGTTGGGTTGCTTTTTTTACTGTTGAGTTGTATGAGCTCTTTGTATATTTTGGAAATTAAGCCCTTATCAGTCAATCATTTGCAAATATTTTCTTGCATTCTGTAGGCTGTCTTTTCATTTTGTTTATGGTTTCCTTTGCTGGGACAAATCTTGTAAGTTTGATTAGGTCTCATTTGTTTATTTTTGTTTTTACTTCTATTGCCTTAGGAGACTGACCTAAGAAAACATTGGTACAACTTATGTCAGAGAATGTTTTGCCTATGATCTCTCCTAGGAGTTTTATGGTGTCATGTCTTACGTTTAAGTCTTAAAGCCATTTTGAGTTTATTTTTGTGCATGGTATGAGGGTGTGTTCTAATTTCATTGATTTACATGCAGCTGTCCAATTTTCCCAGCACCACTTGCTGAAGAGACTGACTTTTTTTATTGTGTATTCCTGCCTCCTTTGTTGGAGATTAACTGACTGTAGTTGTATGAGTTTACTTTTGGGCTCTGTATTCTGTTCCATTGATCTATGTGTCTGTATTTATGCCAATACCATGCTGTTTTGATTACTGTAGTTTGTAGTACTGTCTGAAGTCTGGGAGGGTTATGCCTCCTGCTTTATTCTTTTTCTTCAGGATTGCTTTGGCAATTCTGGATCATTGATGGTTCCATATAAGTTTTTGGATTACTTGTTCTAGTTCTGTGAAAAAATGTCATTGGTAATTTGATAGGGATTGCATTAAATCTGTAGATTGCTTTGGGTAGTACGGCCATTTTTAACAATATTAATTCTTCCAATCCAAGAGCATGGGATATCTTCCCATTTCTTTGAATCATCTTCAGTTTCCTTTATCATGTTTTATAGTTCTCAACATATAAGTCTTTCATCTACTTGGTCAGGTTTATTCCTAAGTATTTTATTTTGGGGGGTGTGATTTTAGAAGGTTTTTTTTTTTTTTTATATTTCCTTTCTGATATTTCATTGTTAGTATAAAGAAATGCAACTGATTTCTATATGTTAATCTTGTATCCTGCTACCTTGCTGAATTTATCAGTTCTATTTTTGTGTGGAGTTTTGAGGGTTTTCTATATATAATATGTCATCTGCATATGACAGTTTTACCTCTTCCCTTCCAATTTGGATACATTTTATTTCTTTTTCTTGTTTGATTGCTGTGGCTAGGACTTCCAATACTATATTGAATAGAAGAGGTGAGAGTGGGCTTCCTTGTCTTGTTCCAGATTTTAGTGGGAAGGTTTTCAGCTTTTCACTGTTGAGTATTATCTTGGCTGTGGGTTTGTCATAAATGGCTTTAATTTGTTGAGATATATTTCCTCTAAACCCACTTTGGTAAGAGTTTTTATCATGAATGGATACTGAATTTTGTCAAATGCTTTTTATGCATCTATTGAGATGATCATGTGGCTTTTGTTTTTTCTTTCATTAATGTGGTGTGTCACATTGATTGATCTGCATATGTTGAACCATCTTTAATGAATGAATTAAAGATTCAAAGTCAGATGAATCCCACTTGGTCGTGGAGTATGATCTTTTTTACGTGTTGTTGGATTTGGTTTGCTAATATTTTGTTGAGAATTTCTGCATCTATATTCATCAAAGATATTGGCCTGTAATTTTCTTTTTTGGTGGTGTCTTTGTCTGGTTTTGGTATCAGGATGATGGTGGCTTAATAGAATGTCTTTGAGAGTGTTCTCTCCTCTTCAATCTTTTGGAAGAGTTGAGAAGGATCAGTGTAAGTACTTCTTTGTATGCTTGGTAAAATTCATCCATGAAGCCATCTGGTCCTGGACTTTTGTTTGTAGGGAGTTTTTAAATTACAGATTTTATTTTGCTTCTAGTGATGTCTGTTCAAATTATCTATTTCTTCTTGATTCAGTTTTGGTAGGCTATATGTTTCTAGAAACATGTCCATTTCTTCTAGGTTGTCAAATTTGTTGGCATATAATTGTTCATAGTATTCCCTTATTGTTTTTTGTATTTCTGCTGTATTGGTTATGTCTCCTTTTCATTTATTATTTTGTATATTTGGGTTCTCTCTCTTTTCTTCTTGGTGAGCCTAGCCAGAAGTTTGCCAATCTTGTTTACCCTTTCAAAGAACCAGTTCTTGGTTTTATTGATTTTTTCTATTGTTTTTTAATCTGTTATTTATTTCCTCTCTCATCTTTATTATTTCCTTCCTTCTTCTGACTTTATGTGTTGTTTGTTCTTCCTTTTCTTCTTCTTTTTCTAATTCTTTTAAGTGGTAGGTAAGGTTGTTTGAGATTTTTCTTGTTTCAGTCTCAGTTTTATTTGTTTAAATAAGCTGTTTCATGCTTTTGGAAAACTGCAGTACCTTTAGCCTTGGCATTCTTAAATTTTCACAAGGATAATTGAAAAAATATATTTCATTGGGTATTGGGCACTTGTTGAATCAGTAAATCTAGATTCCTGACTTAAATTCTCTCTCCCTTTTTCCTTCTGATATTGGATAATTTCTTCCCAGCCTTTTTCTCAATTCCCTTTTTCTAGAACTCTGTATTTTTTCTCTCACAGTTTTTGTTAATCTTTCTGCTCTACATATTGGGACAGACCCCCTCCTCCTTGTCCTTTTTCTCCTCTTCTTCCTTCTTTGTGTACCAAATTTTAAATTTCTAATCACCTAAGCACATTTATTTATATCTCAGATTTTTTTTTCTTTCCCTTTCCATATTATCATGTTTCTGTTATACTGACACAGCATCACCTTTAATTTCTCCATTTATACAAGAGAGGTTTTTGTTGTTTGTTCCTCTTTCATTTATTGAATTACCTGTTATCTTTCTTTCCTCTGCAGTCAGCTTTTATATTTATCTTGGTATTTCTCTTTGATGCTCTTGATTTTTTACAGATCTGATGATCTTATTTGTTCATATTTAAGAACAAAGAATGGTTAGCAGATATGGTTTTCTTTGGCAAATTTGTAAACATACAAATAGTTCTACTCATGCCCCTCCCTTGAACAGAAAGTAGGACTTGTGTACATGAGTAAGTCAGGTCAACTGGCAGGCATCTTCATAAGATTTACCAAGCAAGGTGTTGGGCTACATGTCACATATCAAAACAATCAGAGCTTTATTCAGGGTTTCAATATCCACGTAGTCTTTTTACTGTTTCTCCCCCCAGATATCTCATTTAATTTCTTTATTAAAAAGTGTCCTGCTGTTTCTTTCCCCACAAAGGTAAATTCTGGACTGTCCAGGCTCTGTGTGGGGGGCTCACAGTGCTACTTGGCACAGCCACCTCAAATACTGACCCTTAAATGATTGTTTTTTTCCAGACCTACTTGTCACTTTCTCCCTCTGTATAATCTCCTCAGATCCCAAAGCCACTTCAATGGTCTGATGGGAAAACCAACTCTCATCTCTCAGAGACAGGAGCCTTTTCACAGCAAATTCTGCTCTACTCTTTGACTTATACATTTCCCTCTACTTTCAGTCTCCCAAAACCTCATTGAAATATCTGTGATGATACTGATATCCATGTGTCCTCTTTGGTTCTCTGCATTTATTCATTTTGTATGTGTTGTGTCTTTTTTTATATAGCCCTCAGGAAGAAAAAAAATATTAGTCCATTTTCAAGTATATCATCTTGAAAGTCAAAAGAGATAGGCAAATGCTCAGGTTTCTAACAGCTCATTATCTTGAAATAATGACACGCACATTTAAAATGGACAACAATGAAACATTTCTTTTTCCTAAGAGAATTATGACGAGTTATCTTAATTCTCTTGTGAACAAAATGATAAATTTTAAGAGAAGGCCAACAAATAGAAATTCCTCTTTAAGGTTTTCTTTTCATTTTAAAACTGAGACATGCCCATAGCCAGTAAACGGATGTGATGACATGCCCGTAACCAATGAATATTTGAAGTTCAAAGGCTGAGTCATGTTTCAGGGCTAGAATCTGAGGATCATAAAGATGAACTAAATGAGTGTGTGTCTGCGTGTGTGTTTCCCCTTTGTTTTGGAAACTAAAGATACTTTTCATGTTTCATTGCAAAGGTTTAGCCAGGATTATGGGATTTATGAAAAAGGGTGTTTTATTGTTTTACAGGAAGCTTTTTATCTGAGGCATCAGTATACGGCTTGTTACTCATCAGTTCTCTCATCCTGGGATCTTTTTTCTCCAGAATTTATAATATGATAGCTCTTATTCCTAAAGGGCTATGAAGAGTGCAGCTTGATGAGCTGCTTCTGTGCCACTGAACACTATTTGGATTTCCATTTTTACATTATCATGAAAAGGGCAATTAACTCTTTATTGCAAACTCACTTGGTACACAGGTATTAATTTAATTATTCCTTTATCGGAAGCATGGTTGAAGGCAATTAAAAAATTACTGATTTGACTTGTTTCTGGTAGTTGCATATGTCTGATATTTTATTATAATCATAAATGGATTATGAATGATATGATAATGGCATTATATTGTATTATAATTGTTATAAATTCATTTGTATTTTAGTAGTGATAATGTGATAAATTATTGCTAAAGGTCATGGTCCATAATAAAAGATACACATTTCTCTTTCAAAAAACTTACACATATGGCAACATTTTATGATCATTTTCTAATTTTATCAACTTAAACATATAGTGGAAGTCATTGGTATGTGTTCCTCAAGAAGATTTGGAATTGTAATATTATGAAGTAATGCCTGTACAAAGTGGCTTCTAAGTAAGGCCTATTAAAATGTCAGATGTAACAAATTTTCTTTATTTATAAAGGTTTATTTTCTCTGGAAATCATGCTTGTAAACAATTTGCATTATCTAGGGAGTCAGCAACTGAGGCTTTATTTTGTAGAAGTACAGTGGGAATGAAAGCATGAAACTGTACATTCATTGGGTCTGCTATAATATAAGCTCAAGAGGAAATGTGTGACCCAAAATTGGGTGTATATATTTAGTTATTGTAGATCTATGGTTATTATTCTGCTCTATGGCAATGATTTAAGGTTTCACCAGTTTTTCCAATTGCATTTCACTTCTTAGAATTTATGTCAAAAGTGAAAGGTCATGATTTGTAGCTATTAATCTTTCACAATCCAACTGTGTTAGCTGGGAGAGCTGCTTCAAGCTGTTGATTTTACAGCACTAAAGTTTAGAATGTTGCAGTTTATGAAACCAATCTCCCTTATTTAAGTTTCAATGACAGATCTTTTTATTTTGTTTATCACCAAATAACAATGCAAACGTCATGATGTGTGGTCACTGGAAGAGGCATTTGCTAAATTGATTTTTGGTTCTAAGTCTTTAAAACTTATTAAAAGCATCTTATTGTTACGTGCAGCTAAAGAGAAAAAAATAAGATGTTATTTACATAAGGATGAGAGTAAATCAGTCACTTTGTCTTCTTGATCATCAGTTGTTTGGTTAATCAGAAAAGCTGTGTTATTACAGCATTTTTGTAGACAGTAGTTTAGGAGAAATACTGCAAATGGTGTTATGGGGAAATGTGTTACTGGAAATTGAAATTCCAATTTTAAAATTAGACAGGGATTTTATGTGTTTATCATATTAGAATAATTAAGTTTTTCCTGCAGATTAGACTGTAAACTTTTAGCAAAAGTATACTCTTGCTATGTTTTGGTAACATAAATGTTATTATGAAAGCACTATAGGGTTTTGGGCTTTTCTGGATAATTATGAGTAAATGATCATTTAATAATGAAATCATCCTTGGCTTGTGACTCTCAACTGATTTTTCCATCTGGTGTTTGTTTGTCATGTAAAGATGTCCAGTCAGCAGCATTAAGCAGTTTGAAAAATACCAACTAAGCTTTTATATTTACAGAGGCTTCTTATTTGATATGGTTTTGTCCGATCCCTCTCTCTCTCTCTCTCTCTCTCTCTACCTGAAGGGCACTGTCTTCTCAGGAGGACAGAAAGAACATTTCCTTTTTATTCCTAATAATTCACCTAAAAAGTTGAATGAGTGCAATCGTTTTCTATTTATTCCTTATTTATCTTACATAGAAAACATAACTACCAATTTAAACAAATTTGTTCCTTGGGTAATGTTGGGCTTTGCAAAAAATATAAGAGATTAAACCATAGGACATTTCTTTCTTAATGTCAATTTCTAAATTATCCTCTGATAATTTTCCAATAAGTATTTCCCTTCCTCCACTGCCACAACTTTACCCTTTTGAATCAAACCTCTTCTTTATCCACATGATTAACTGCAAATATCTAGTTCAGTCATGTACCAGAGAATTCCTTATAAAGCCTTTTCCATGTTTGAATCACCATTTCATACATAAAATATTCGCTGGTCCCAGTTTCCAGAATCCTACAAAAAACAAGCAAAAAAATACCTCCAAAAAAACAGAAAAAAAGCTTTATTGAATTAGATGTTCAAAAATGTGTTCTGTGAGAAGATTTTTCTTATTAGGTGTTTCCAGTTGCCAGGCCTGTTTGCCTTCAGAGGCATCCACCCCGCCCCTTTGGTCTGCTCTGTTCTGTCTTGCAGTGGGGCCTGACTCCTGCAGGGTGTTTTTCTTAGCTGACTTTTGACTGGATTTCACCAGTGGCAGGCACTGTTGAAAGGTTGGAGGGCAGGAGTGGGGAAAGCAGAGTGACTTCATTGCTCTTCCCTGAAACGTATCTCCCGCAGTGGCACTGACCCTTCTGTGGTTCATTTCTTACTGGAAGAGTGGGAAATGGGTTCAGCTTCCTCCATGTGAATGCGGCCTTGAGCTCGAGTAATCTGCCGGTCCCCTTGTCCCTCAAGGGTAGGGGTGGTGGACAACTTCTGTCGTTGCTTAAGGCCCCTTTCTTGTCTCGGGTGGTTCCTCCCCTGCACAGACTCTGGGCCAGAGCCCTTCTGCAGACCTTGCCCGGCCTCTGGGGCCAGGTGCCACCACACTGGGATTCTGAGTGGGTAGGAGGGTGGGTGCGCTGGGTGAGGCATCCACCAGCATTGGGGTTTATGTTGTATGTGGTGTGTGCAGCCACCATAGATTCTGTGAGATCCAGCTTCCTCTGAGAAGTGTGGTAGTGGTGCCAGTGCCTGGGGCCTGATTCCTCTACTTTCTGAGCCACCTCTAATACTCAGCCCATCTTCGCTTTGCCCCTCAATCAGGATCCAGACTTACACCCCCCCACACACCCAAAGTCACAAAGCACATGCTGTGGGCTCCAACTGTGCCCTGTATACCTTCCTGAAGAACCCTACTCTCCACCTACCTAGACCAGGCCCCTACTGGACCCTTGGGCATCCCACATGAAAGAAAGAAATTTTTTAAATGTTTAAAAAAAATTTTTTTTTAATTTAAATTTTATTGGAGTATAGTTGATTTACAATGTTGTGCTAGTTTCAGGTGTACAGCAAACAGATTCAGTTATACATATACATATATTCATTCTTTCTTAGATTATTTTCTCATATAGGTCATCATAGAACACTGAGTTAGAGTTCCCTGTGCTATACAGTAAGTCCTTGTTGGCCTACCTTATATCCCAAGTTCCTGATTTATCCCCCCACCCCCCACACCCTGCTTCCCCTTGGGTAACCATGAGTTTGTTTTTGAGATCTGTTAAGTCTGTTTCTGTTTGTAAGTAAGTTCATTTTTATCATTTTCTAAATTTAGATTGTACAAAGCAGAGATATCATATGGTATTTGTCTTTCTCTCTCTGACTTACTTCAGTTAGTATGATAATCTCTAGGTCCGTCCTTGTTGCTGCAAGTGGCATTATTTCATTCTTTTTAATGGATGAGTAATAGTTCATTGTATATATGTACCACATCTTTTTTATCCATTCCTCTGTTGATGAATATTTAGGTAGCTTCCATGTCTTGGCTATTTTAAACGGTGCTGTAATGAACACTGGGGTGCATGTGTCCTTTCAAATTATGGTTTTCTCCAGATATATGCCGAGGAGTGGAACTGCTGGATCATATGGTAGTTCTATTTATAGATTTTTAAGGAACCTTCATACTGTTCTCCATAGTGGTGGTACCAATTTACATTCACTCCAACAGTGTAAGACAATTCCCTTTTCTTCACACCCTCTCCAGCATTTATGGTTTGTAGACTTCTTGATGATGGCCATTCTGACAAGTGAGGTGATATCTCATTGTAGTTTTGATTTGCATGTCTCTGATAATTAGTGATGTTGAGCATCTTTCTATGTGCTTTTTAACCATCTGTATGTCTTCTTTGGAGAAATGTCTATTTAGATCTTCTGCCCATTTTTTGATTGGGTTGTTGTTGTTGTTTTTTTGACATGGAGCTGCATGAGGTGTTTGTATATTTTGGAGATTAATCCCTTGTCAGTTGCTTTGTTTGCAAATATTTTCTCACATTCTGATGGTTGTCTTTTCATCTTGTTTATGGTTTCCTATGCTGTGCAAAAGTTTTGAGTTTAATTAGGTCCCGTTTATTTTTGTTTTTATTTTCATGATTCAAAGGGGTGAATCAAAAAAATATTACAGCAATGTATGTCAAAGAGTGTTCTGCCTATGTTTTCCTCTAAGAGTTTTATAAGGTCTCTGATCCATTTTGAGTTTATTTTTGTGCATGGTGTTAGAGAATGTTCTAATTTCATTCTTTTACATGTAGCTTTCCAGCTTTCCAGTTTTCCCAGCACCATTTGTTGCAGAGACTGTCTTTTCCCCATTGTATATTCTCACCTCCTTTATCATAGATTAATTGACCATAGGTGTGTGGGTATAATTCTTGGCTTTCTATCCTGTTCCATTGATTTATATTTCTGTTTCTGTGCCAGTACCATACTGTTTTGATGACTGTAGCTTTGTAGTATAGTCTATAGTCAGGGAGCCTGATTCCTCCAGCTTCATTTTTGTTTCTCAAGACTGCTTTGGCTATTCAGGCTCTTTTGTGTTTCCATATACATTAAATTTTTTTTTGTCCTAGTTCCGTGAAAAATGACATTGGTAATTTGATAGGGATTGAATTGAATCTGTAGATTGCCTTGAGTAGTGTAGTCATTTTGACAATATTGATTCTTCCAATCCAAGGATATGGTATATCTTTCCATCTTTTTGTGTCATCTTCGATTTCTTTCATCAGCATCTTATAGTTTTGGGTGCACAAGTCTTTTTTTTGCATCCTTAGTTAAGTTTATTCCTAGGTATTTTATTCTTTTTGATGCAATAGTAAATGGGATTGTTTTCTTAATTTCTCTTTCTGATCTTGCATTGTTTGTTAGTGTATAGGAATGAAAAAGAGTTCTGGTCATAAAATTTGTATCCTGCAACCTTACCAAATTCATTGTTAAGCTCTAGCAGTTTTCTGATAACATCATTAGCATCATAAGAGACTACTACAAACAACTATATGCGAAAAAAAATGGAAAACCTAGAAGAAATGGGCAAATACTTAGAAAGATACAACCTTCCAAGACTGCACCAGGAAGAAATAAAAAATATGAACAGATAATCACTAGTACTGAATTTGAAACAGTGATTTAAAAACTTCCAATGAACAAACGCCTAGGACCAGATGTCTTCACAGGTGAATTCTATGAAACAAACATTTAGAGAAAACGCTTATCCTTCTGAAATTCTTTGAAAAAACTGCAGAGGAAGGAACACTCCCAAACTCATTCTATGAGGCCACCATCACCCTGATACCAAAACCAAAGATACCACAAAAAAGAAAATTACAGGCCCATATCACTGATGAACATAGAAGCAAAAAACCTAAACGAAATACTAGCAAACTGAATCCAACAATACATTAAAAGGAACATACACCACGATCAAGTGGGATTTCACCCAGTGATGCAAGGATTCTTCAATATCTGCAAATCAATCAATCAATCAGTGTGATACACCACATTAACAAACTGAAGAATAAAAATCATATGATCATCTCAATAGATGCAGAAAAAGGTTTTGACAAAATACAACACCCATTTATGTTAATAACGCTCCAGAAAGTGGGACTAGAAGGAACTCATCTCAACATAATAAAGGCCATATATGCAAACCCACATCTAACATCATTCTCACTGGTGAAAAGCTGAAATCATTGGCTCTAAGATCAGGAACAAGGCAAGGATGTCCACTGTTGCCACTTTTATTCAACATAGTTTTGTAAATCCTAGCCATGGCACTCAGAGAAGAAAAAAATAAAACAGGAAAAGAAAAAAAAGATATCAGAGTAGAGGTATGTGAGCTCATCACCTCTTACAAAAACACCAAAATCACAACTAACTGCTGAAACTTCCCTGGTGGTGCAGTGGTTAAGAATCCACCTGCCAACGCAGGGGACACAAGTTTGATCCCTGGGCCAGGAAGATCCCACATGCCATGGAGCAACCAAGCCTGTGAGTCACAACTACTGAACCCATGTGCCCTACAGCCCGCACGCTGCAACTACTGAAGCCTGTGTGCCTGGAGCCCATGCTCCACAGCAAGAGACTCCACCGCAATGAGAAACCCATGCACTGCAACGAATAGTAGCCCCCACTTCCCGCACCTAGAGAAAGCCTGCGCACAGCAACAAAGACCCAGCTCAGCCAAAAAGAAATGCTGGAACCTACCAAACAAATCCTCTGCATCCAAAGACAAAGAAGAAGCCACAAAGAGATGGTAGAGCAGACACAACTGCAATAAAATCAAAAGCCATACCTGCTGGGTGGACCACCCACAAACTGGAAAATAATTATACCACAGAAGCTCACCCACAGGAGTGAGAATTCTGAGCTCTACATCAGGCTCCCCAGCCTGGGGTCTGGCAACCAAAGGAGGAGCCTCCAGAGATTCTGGCTTTGAAGGCCAGTGGGGTTTGATTGCAGGAATTCCACAGGAATGGGGGATACATAACCTCCACTCTTGGAGGGTGCACAGAAGGCCTCTTGTGCACCAGGACCTAGGGAAAAATGCAGGGACCTCATAAGAGACTGGGCCAGACCAACCTGCTAGTATTGGGGAGTCTCCTGTGGAGGCGGGGGCCAGCTGTGGCTCATTCTGGGGACAAAGATACTAGCAGCAGCAGTTCTGGCGGGTATTCATTGGCATGAGCCTTTTGGAGGTTGCCATTTTCTTAACACCTGGCCCCACCCAACAACCTGCAGTCTCCAGTGCTGGGATGCCTCAGGCCAAACAACCAACAGGGTGGGAACAAAGCCCCACCCATCAGCACACAGGCTGCTTAAAGATTTTTTGAGCCCACAGCCAGCTAGACATGCCCCTTGGCAAGGGCATACCTGTCAAAGAGACAAGACCCAGCTACACCCACCAATGACCAAGAACCAGTTCCTCCCACCAGGAAGACTTCACAAGGCTCTTAGACAGGCTCATCTACCAGGGAGCAGATAGCAGAAGCAGGAAGAACTACAACCCTGCAGCCTGCAGAATGGAAACCACTATCACAGAAAGTTAGAGAAAATGAGACAGCAGAGGATTATGTTGCAGATGAAGGAACAAGATAAAACCCCAGAAGAACAACTAAGTGAAGTGGAGATAGGTAATCTACTCAAAAAAGAATTCAGAATAATGATAATAAATATGATCCAAGATCTTGGAAAAAGAATAGAGGCAAGGATAGAGAAGATACAAGAAATACTTAACAAAGACCTAGAAGTACTAAAGTACAAACAAACAGAGATGAAGAATACAATATGTGAAATGAAAATTACACTAGAAGGAATCAAGAGCAGAATAAGTGAGGCAGAAGAACGAATAAGTGAGCTGGAAGACAGAATGATGGAAATCACTGCCACAGAACAGAATAAAGAAAAAAGAATGAAAAGAAATGAAGACAATCTAAGAGACTGCTGGGACAACATCAAATGCACAAACATTCACATTATAGGGGTCCCAGAAGGAGAAGAGAGAGAGAAACGACCTGAGAAAATATTGAATATTGACTAATGAAGAGATAATACTGAAAACTTTCCTAACATGGGAAAGGAAACAGTCAGCCAAGTCCAGGAAGTGCAGAGAGTCCCAGGCAGGATAAACCCAAGGCGGAACATGCCAAGACACATAGTAATAAAACTGACAAAAATTAAAGAAAAAGAAAAAGATATTAAAAGCAATAAGGGAAAAACAACAAATAACATGCAAGGGAATCCCCATAAGGTTATCAGCTGATTTCTCAGCAGAAACTCTGCAGGCCAGAAGAGAATGGCATGGTATATTTAAAGAGATGAAAGGGAAGAACCTACAAGCAAGAATATTCTAAGCAGCAAAGCTCTCATTCAAATTTGATAGAGAAATCAAAACCTTTACAGACAAGAAAAGGCTAAGAGAATTCAACACCACCAGATCAGCTTTGCAACAAATGCTAAAGGAACTTATCTAGGAGGAAAACGAAAGGCCACAAGTAGAAATGGGAGAATTCCAAATGGAAAAGCTCTTCAGTAAAGGCAATACAGTAAAGGTAGGAAATCATCCATACACAAATATGGTATCAAAACCAGCAACTGTGAGAAGAGGAGAGCACAAATGTAGGATATTTGAAATGCATTTGAACTTAAAAGACCAGCAACTTAAAACAATCTTGTTTATAAACAGACTGCTACAACAAAACCTCATGGTAACTGCAAGCCAAAAATCTACAATAGGTACACATGCAAAAAGGAAAAAGGAATCCAAACACAGCACTAAAGTTAGTCATCAAATCACAAATGAACAAAAGAGGAAGGGAAGAAAAAAAACCTACAAGAACAAATCCAAAACAATTAACGAAATGCCAGTAAGATATACATATCAATAATTACCTTAAATGTCAATGAAATAGATGCTCCAACAAAAAGACATAGACTGGCTGAATGGATACAAAAACAATACCTGTATATATGCCATCTACAAGAGAACCACTTCAGATCTAGGGATGCATACAGACTAAAAGTGTGGGGATGGAAAAGGGTATTCCATGCAAATAGAAATAAAAAGAAAGCTGGAGAAGCAATAGTCATATCAGACAAAATAGACTTTAAAATAAAGACTGTTACAAGAGACAAAGAAGGACACCACATAATGATCAAGTGATCTATCCAAGAAGATATAACAATTGTAAATATATATGCACCCAACATAGGAGCACCTCAATATATAAGGCAAATAGTAACAGCCATAAAAGGAGAAATCAACAGTAACATAATAATAGTGGGGGACTTTAACACCACACTTTCATCAATGGACAGATCATCCAGACAGAAAATTAATAAGGAAACCCAGGCCTTAAATGGCACATTACGTGAGACGGACTTAACTGATATTTATAGAGCATTCTATCCAAAAGCAGTAGAATACACATTCTTCTCAAGTGCACATGGAACATTCTCCAGTATTGATCACATGCTGGGCCACAAAGTAAGTCTCAGTAAATTCAAGAAAACTGAAATCATGTCAAGCATCTTTTCTTACAGCAATGCTATGAGACTATAAATCAACTACCAGAAAAAAAAGAAAACTAAAAAAACACAGTCATGTGGAGGCTAAACAATATGCTACTAAACAACCAGTGGATCACTGAAGAAATCAAAGAGGGAATCAAAAAATACCTAGAGACAAATAACAATGAAAACACGATGATCCAAAATCTATGGGACACAGCAAAAGCAGTTCTGAGATGGAAGTTTATAGCAATACAATCTTACCTCAGGGAACAAGAAAAATCTCAAGTAAACAACCTAACATCACACCTAAACCAACAAGAGAAAGAACAAACAAAACCCAAAGTAAGAAGGAAAGAAGTCATAAATATCAGAGCAGAAATGAATGAAATAGAGATGAAGAAAACAATAGAAAAGAACAATGAAACTCAAAGCTGGTTCTTTGAAAGGATAAACAGAATTGATAAACTTTTAGCCAGACTCATCAAGAAAAAAAGGGAGAGGGCTCAAATCAATAAGTTTAGAAATGAAAAAGGAGAAGTTACAACAGACATCACAGAAATACAAAGGATGATAAGAGACTACAACAAGCAAATAAAGTGGACAACCTAGAAGAAATGGACAAATTCTTAGAAAGTTACAATCTCCCAAAACTGAACCAGGAAGAAATAGAAAATATGAACTGACCAATCAAAAGTACTGAAATTGCAACAGTGATTAAAAACTGCCAACAAACAAAAGTCCAGGACCAGATGGCTTCACAGGTGAATTCTATCAAACATTTAGAGAAGAGCTAACACCCATCCTTGTCAAACTCTTCCAAAAAATTGCAAAGGAAGGAACACTCCCAAACTCATTCTATGAGACCATCATCACCCTGATACCAACACCAGACAAAAATACCACAAAAAAAAAAGAAAATTACAGGCCAATATCACTGAGGAATATAGACGCAAAAATCCTCAATAAAACACTAGCAATCTGAATCCAGCAATATATCAAAAGGATCATGCACCATGATCAAATGGGATTTTACCCAGTGATGCAAGGATTCTTCAATATCTGCAAATCAATCAGTGTGATACACCACATTAACAAACTGAAGAATAAAAATCATACGATCATCTCAATAGATGCAGAAAAAGCTTTTGACAAAATTCAATACCCATTTATGATGAAAAAAAATAAACTCTCCAGAAAGTGGGCATAGAGGGAACTTACCTCAATATAATAAAGGCCATTATGACAAACCCACAGCTAACATCATTCTCAATGGTGAAAAGCTGAAAGTATTTCCTCTAAGATCAGGAACAAGACAAGGATGTCCACTCTTGCCACTTTTATTCAACATAGTCCTGGAAGTCTGAACCACAGCAAAGAAGAAAAAGAATCCAAATTGGAAAAGAAGTAAAACTGACACTGTTTACAGATGACATGATACTATACCTAGAAAATTCTAAAGATGTTACCAGAAAACGACTAGAACTCATCAATGAATTTGGTAATGTTGCAGGATACAAAATTAATACATAGAAATCTCTTGCATTCCTATACACTAACAACGAAAGCTCAGAAAGAGAAATTAAGTAATCCCATTACCATCACATCAAAAAGAATAAAAAACCTAGGAATAAATTTAACTAAGGAGGCAAAAGACCTGTACACTGAAAACTATAAAACACTGATGATATAAATGGAAGTGACACAAACAGATGAAAAGATATACCATGTTCTTGGACTGGAAGAATCAATATTGTCGAAATTACTATCCAGGGCAATCTACAGATTCAATGCAATCCTTATTAAATTACGAATGGCATCTTTTTTTTTTTTTTTAACAGAACTAGAACAAAAAAATCTTAAAATTTGTATGGAGAAACAAAAGACCCTGAATAGCCAAACCAATCTTGAAAAAGAAAAACAGAGTTGGAGAAATCAGGCTCCATGGCTTGAGACTATAGTACAAAGCTACAGTCATCAAAACAGTATGGTACTGGCAGAAAAATGGAAATATAGATCAATGCAACAGGATAGAAAGCCCAGAAATAAACCCACGCACCTATGGTCAATTAATCTAAGATAAAAGAAGCAGGAATATACAATGGAGAAAAGACAGTCTCTTCAATAAGTGGTGCTGGGAAAACTGGACAGCTACATGTGAAAGAATGAAATTAGAACACTCCCTATCACTCTACACAAAAGTAAACTGAAAATGGATTAAAGACCTAAATGTAATACTGGATACTATAAAACTGTTAGAAGAAAACATAGGCAGAACACTCTTTCTTTGACATAAATCGCAGCACGATCTTTTTTGATCCACCTCCTAGAGCAATGAAAATAAAAAAATAAATAAATGGGACCTCATTAAACTTAAAATCTTTTGCATAACAAAGGAAACCATAAACAAAATGAAAAGACAACCCACAGAATGGGAGAAAAGATTTGCAAATGAAGCAACTGACAAGGGATTAATCTCCAAAATATACAAACACCTCATGCAGCTCTATCTCAAAAAAAACAAACAATCCAATAAAAAAAAATGGGTGGAAAATCTAAATAGACATTTCTCCAGAGAAGACATACAGATGGCCAAAAAAGCACATGAAAATATGCTCAATATCACTAGTTATCAGAGAAATGCAAATCAGTGCATTATGATATATCACCTCACACTGGTCTGAATGGCCATAATCAAAAACTCTATAAATAATAAATGCTGGAGAGGGTGTGGAGAAAAGGTAACACTCCTACACTGTTGGTGGGAATGTAAACTGGTGCAACCACTATGGAGAACAATATGGAGGTTCCTGAAAAAAGTAAAAATAGAACTACCATACAACCCAGCAATCCCACTCCTGGGCATATATCCAGAGAAAACCATAATTCAAAAAGACGCATGCACCCCAATGTTCATTGCAGCACTATTTACAATAGCCAGGACATGGAAGCAACCTAAATGTTTATCAACAGAAGAATGGATAAAGATGTGGTAAATATATATAATGGCATATTACTCAGCCATATAAAAGAATGAAATAATGCCATTTGTATCAACATGGATGGACTTTGAGTTTGTCATACCGAGTGAAGTAAATCAGACAGAGAAAGACAAATATATAATATTGCTTATATGTGGAATCTAAAAAAAAAATGGTACAATGAACTTATTTACAAAACAGAAATAGAGTCACAGATATAGAAAACAAAATTATGGTTGCCTAGGGGGAAAAGGGGGGAGGTTGGAGGGATAAATTGGGAGATTGGAATTGACATATACACACTATTATATATAAAATAGAGACTAATATGGACCTACTGTATGGAAAAAAGGGAACCCTCCTATGTTATTGGTAGGAATGTAAATTGGTACAACTACTATGGAGAACAGTATGGAGGTTCCTTATAAAACTAAGAATAGAGCTACCATATGATCCAGCAATCCCACTCCAGGACATATATCCAGAGAAAACCATGGTTTGAAAGGATACAGGCACCCCATTGCTCATTGCAGTGCTATTTACAATAGCCAAGACATGGAAGCAACCTAAATGCCTATCAACAGAGGAATGGATAAAGATGTGGTAAATATATATAATGGACTATTACTCAGCCATATAAAAGAATGAAATAATGCCATTTACAGCAACATGGATGGACCTGGAAATTATCATACTAAGTGAAGTAAGTCAGGCAGAGAAAGACAAATATCATATGATATTGATTATATGCAGAATCTAAAATAAGTGATACAAATGAACTTATTTACAAAACAGAAACACTCACAGACTTAGAGAAGGAACTTATGATTACCAAGGGGAAAAGAGGGTGGACAGATTAGGAGTTTGGGATTGACATGTACACACTGCTATATTTAAAGTAGATAACCAACAAGGACCTATGGTATAGCACAGGGAACTCGGCTGAATATTCTGTAATAACCTAAATGGGAAAAGAATTTGAAAAAGAATGGATACTTGTAAATATATAAGTGAATCATTTGGCTGTACACCTCAAACTAACACAACATTGTCAATCAACTATACTCCCATATAAAATAAAAATAAAACAAAAACCAAAAAAACACTAAATCTCCTCCATGCCTTTCAGAATGAAGGAAAATACAGCTATGGTTTTCCAGTAGTAAACCTGGACATGTGACCACACCATCACCCTCCCCCACTTCCATGATATTTCTGAGAACACAATTAACTGCTGACACTGGCCTAGGCTTTAGTGGAGCAAATGCTAAACCTGCCAACTGTTAGTTCTTGTTGGGGTTTGTGCTGTTTATTTGCTCCATACTTTCAATTTATAATGGGAGTGTGTCAGTCCTTTTTTTTTTTTTTTTTAATGTTATTGTTTTTAATGAGTTTACTTCTTTTTTTTTTAACATCTTTATTGGAGTATAATTGCTTTACAATGGTGTGTTAGTTTCTGCTTTATAACAAAGTGAATCAGCTATACATATACATATATCTCCATATCTCTTCCCTCTTGGGTCTCCCTCCCTCCCACCCCTCTAGGTGGTCACAAAGCACCAAGCTGATCTCCCTGTGCTATGCGGTTGCTTCCCACTAGCTATCGGTTTTACATTTGGTAGTATATATATGTCCATGCCACTCTCTCACTTTTCCGGGCTTATCCTTCCCCCTCCCCACATCCTCAAGTCCATTCTCTTGTAGGTCTGCGTCTTTATTCCTGTCCTGGCCCTAGGTTCTTCATGACCAATTTTTTTTTTTCTTAGATTCCATATATATGTGTTAGCATACGATATTTTTCTCTTTCTGACTTACTTCACTCTGTATGACAGACTCTAGGTCCATCCACCTCACTACAAATAACTCAATTTCGTTTCTTTTTATGGCTGAGTAATAGTCCATTGTATATATGTGCGACATCTTCTTTATCCATTCATCTGTCGATGGACACTTAGGTTGCTTCCATGTCCTGGCTATTGTAAATAGAGCTGCAAAGAACATTGTGGTACATGACTCTTTTTGAATTACGGTTTTCTCAGGGTATATACTCAGTAGTGGGATTGCTTTCTTTTGTTTGAACTTGACACAATGGGAAAAGCCCTTAAGGATTAATTAATTAATCTCAAAATAAATCTGAAACAGATAATGTGTTCAGCAACTATGAAAGACACCCAACAGCATCAGCCAAAATAAGAGCTATTCCCAGACCAGAGTCATCTCAAACTCAACTACATTTCATTATTTCATTAGCCATCAAGTATCTGGAACTAAGATATTAGTGCTCAGAGAATGGATGGTAGAACCAGACAAAACTGGGTGGGAATTTTGCTTCTTTTACTTAATACCCAAATCACTGGGAAAGTTACTTCACATCATGAAGACACAGTTGCCTCACTGGTAAAATGGGAATAATATGAGTAAACAGAACAATCCATTGGAAGCCACCCAGGCCACTGTCTGAGCTACAAAAATGATCAATAAATGATACACTGGGGGAAAAATATGGGATCTTTCATTACATCTAAATATTGATTAGTAATCATAAACTCCAGGCTCTTGCACCAAAACTAGAAGCTTTCACAAAAAGTAAGAAAAATAAAAATAGTGAAATCAATAAACAAAAGAAAAAGAAATAAAAGGAATGTAAATTGGAAAAGAAGTAAAACTGTCACTGTTTGTAGATGACATGATACTATACATAGAATGTGTTTTAATAAATTAAGAATAAGTAATAATAAATTTTAAAGTGTATTAGCCGTAGGAAAAAAATTGATTCGTCAACATCAATTTCTGTTAAGTTCCCTGTAAAACTGTAAGCCTACAGAAGTTTCTTCCTCATGATCCGAAAATCACTATGCTTTTGGTCCAAGAAAATCTCTGAGTTGCTTCACTCTACCCTGGTTGCCTTTGCAGCCTCTTCCAAATCCTGATGTAACAAATAACCAGCCTTAAATTTCTTTTGTTTTAGCTGCTCAGAATGGTTCGTCTTTTTCTGATGGATTCTAACATACAGGAGTCCACTTATTATATTCTTAGATGATGTCAAAGAAAGGCAGGATAAGAAGTTCTTCCTGTGTGCTTAATGTTGTCCTATATGCTGTGGGGTTGCATTCTTTCCATACTGGTAGAAGAGATACCAGCAAATAGGATAAATAAGTAAAATATGTGGTTGGATAGTAGTATGGGCAAGAGAGGAAGAAACAAAAAAAAAGAGCAGGGGAAGTGAATTGGAAGTGAGATTATTTTTTTTAAATGATCATGGCAAAATTGGATTAAACAAGACTGTCTCTTGACATTATCTCCTTAGCTGTGTCTTGCCAGCACTGGGGTGGTGCCTGGCACAAAACGATTCTCAAAAACTATTAACCTGGAAATATGAATGTAAAGACAGGAGTGACGTATATGGAATAGAACAGTTGGCAGTGGTTTTATGGAAGAAACATGATTTAATTTAGTCCTTGAAGCACAGAGAGGATTTGGAAAACATTATTTTTGTGTAAGTGCTCCTAATTAAACCAATACTCTTCTCTATTTTATATCTTATAGAACCTTCGTGGAGATGACATTAAGGGTGAACTGCATGTCTCTTTCCATTACAACATCACTTAGAAGTTAATGATATATTTGCAAGTTGAATATATGTGTGTGCATGTATGCAAACATAAACAGGACATAAAAATTTCCTATCACACATTAATTCCCTTAAATTCAACACTGCTATTTCAATTATATTTACCTCATTTTTAATTCTGCTTTATAGAAAGGTATAGTTTAAACATCAGTCTGTTATAATAAACTGCAAAGTACTTTCTATTTTGTTTGGTTCTGTTGGAATTTTATTTTAATTTATTCATTCAGCAGATATTCACTGAATGCCTATGGTAGGCCGAAGATATAACAATGCCTACCGTAGTTTCTGAAGATATGACAATGAGACATGAATGTCTGCCTTTATGAGCTTACATTTTAGCAGCATGAAAATGTGAAATGTCTGGCATATTCAATGTTAATAAATGATTGATAGAGAAAAGAAATGAAGCATGGAAGGTAGATAGCAAGTGCTTGGATGAGTGCTCCAATTTTAGACTGATTGGTCAAAAGAGGCCTCAGGAAGAAAGGAAGGTTTCAACAAAATGTGATGGAAGCAAAAATGATAAGCCATGCATGTACCTGAGGGAAGAACATTTCAGGTAGAAGGAATAGCAACTGCAAAGGCTTGGTGGCAGAAACACTGCCTTAAAGACTCAGTGCCTGGGATTACTACCTTGCTGCAAGGAGGATTTGAGGTTTTATTTGTTCTTTTCTGTATTATTTCCTTTGGTATTATACAACTTATCTACATCATAAAAAGCAAATGGACCACTGAAAATTCCAAAATCAACCTTTTCTCTAATGTGTTCAACTTTAATTATCTTGATTTTTTTCCAATAGATGGTTTTCCCAATAGTTTTTGTTTTTTGAGAAGTGACAGGCAAAGTAGGCAAGAATTTTGCACTGACCATTATGCTTTTGAGCATATATTCTAATGAGAAATAAAAATTATACATTAATGTACATACATATGAGTTACAAAAACAAGGCTATGTATATATATATTCAAACATACATATGTTTCTGCATGTATGAATATATATGACAAAGTGTCAAACTAAGGAACATATTCATACGTACATATATAAATATATCTTTCTTACATATAATATTTTGATTAAAGGTATGATGATCTAGGAGGTGGCATCTAAGGTCAAATGCTGAAGAGAAGAGGAGAAGGATAATTTACTCAGTTTTCTAATGTTAATAGAAAAGTAAAGTCTGAGATTTATCAAGAGAGTCAGATTGGGAGTTTGTAAATTTCATAAGCATGGAAATATTGTTGTAGATAAAGATTAAGAATCAGGATTAATATGGAGCTGAAAGGGTGATGTGCTTATTTTACCCAAGATATCATCTCCAGAGAGCAATTAAGCAAACCTTGTACCTCCTCTTCTGACTTTCCAGCTGGTGCGTATCACTGCTAATCGATGAGTTCAGAAAAGAAGAATTAAAATAAAACCATATTCCAAAAAAGTGATTACTCCGAGTGAGAGTGAAAATGCCTATGTGGAAAATATTTCAAATCGAACCCTCGGAAAACAAAGCCTCTGAATTTCCAAGAAATGCTATGCATGTTGGCAGTGCAAACACAGGCACACCCCAGATCTCTGAACTAACATATATGAGGTGTTAATGACCTATGGATTAACATCCACACCCGCCTTCAACATAAAGAGTGATTCAAAGGCCAGTCAGTTCCAAATACCTTAGCCAATCAGGAAGCTGTAGGATTATCACTGAATGACACAAAGTTAAAAACAGCAATCTGATACACTTTTGGAAGAAAATGCCTCTGAAGAACTTCGTAAGTATTCAGGATTCATTTGATTTTCTTTCTGAAATTTAGCTAGGGCTTATAAAATAAACTACTTTTGAGTCTGTGCCTATATCAAAGCATATTTGGTAAAGTTGTAAGAGGTATTTTCACTATAAACTTCTGCTTTCCTCTTCTAAGTTTTTTTCCTTTTGGGGCCTAGAAATTTCCATGTCTCATTTTATTCTTAATGGAAACTTCCTGGAAAAATGTGAAAAATCCATACATCCAGTAAATGCTTGGGACATTTGGGGTGCGGACATGGAGGCCTGCTTCCGCTGACTTAATCAAAAATAAGTGTAATTTCTACTCCCATTATTGTTCAAAAATAACATCATAAAACACTTCAAGGTTCCCACCAGATTAGATCTCCAGGGAGAAAAGGATGTAACAGCCACATAATCCAACAATATGAGAGGAGCGTTGAGTTAGTTGGCATACGAAAAAGCTTCATATTATGAGCATAAGGTGATGGTTTCTCAACATAACAGAATTGAGTATAAACAAGGAAATCTGTCTTCCATTTTTGTCACCTCAGAACACAAAGCCAAATTGGAGTGACTTCATAGAAGAACAACAAAATGATTTGGGGACCGAGGGCTTGATTTATGTGGCGAGATTAAAAGAGCACAGAGTAATGTATATTTTGGCTAAGTGATTGCTAAACGGAGCATGATAACAGTCTCCAAATATGTGAGAGATGTAAACACCTCAGGAGAGGAATTTGGCAGGATGCAAATTTGGCAGGATGCAAATGGACAGCACAAAAGACTAAAAGGAAAGAATTTGAGTTAAACATAAAAAGAGAGGGAAAATGCTCACTGTGAGAACCGATCACATCCTTAGAAAATCAACGAGCCTCTTCATTCCTGGGAAATTAGAAACATCCTAAATAAAACCTCAGGGAGGCTTCCTGAAGGAATAATTCTTCGCTGGTGTGATGTTATGGAATCAGTGGTCCCTTGGATCAAGGGAAAAAAGGAAGCACAGGTATGTGTGTGTGTGAGTGTGTGCGTGTGTGTGTACTCACATGGTGTATAGAATTGGGCAAGAATGGGGGAGTGAGTTTAGTCGAACTTTGGTTAAAAAATAGACAAAGAAAAAAATAAAAGAAAAAATATTTTCCAGCTGCATTAAAATGGACAATTAAAAAAAAAAAAACTTATGAGTAACTAAGGGGAAACAAGTCTCCTATTGGATTTTGGAGATTGACCAAAATATTAGAATCAACTCCTAAGTTTGTCTTGCCCTCTCATGACATCATTCAGAGGATGTAGGTAATTATATCTCAGCTCTGCCACCCACAGTTCCTAACCTCAAGGTTAGGAGGGGGTGGTCATAGCATATGCCACTTTTGGAGTACGTTGGAATTTTTTATTTAAACGCCTCTCATCCAACCATAATATAAAATCATCTTTGAAGCAGTTTAAGTCTATAACAGCCTGGAGTGGTGTCACATCAACCTTTGTAAATGTGGAGTAAACAATATTGATTTGGAGAAACAGAGAAAAGAGGTGTTTTCATTCTCATGCAACCCTTCGCAGGCCCTCTGGCCACCTTCAACACAGGCAGATGCCAACACATGTGCTAGTTTCTGAACAGGCATCATTTACAGCCATTTTCCCTTAGAAGAAAAGGAAGAGAAACTTCTACACTGTTATTGAAAGAAAAGGTGGGGAGGGGGGGACAGAGGGTGAAGAGGAGACTTTTATCTCCCTCTGCCCTCCTTCCCTCTTCGATTTTGCAGCTAACCAACAGGAAGGCTTTTTACCTCTAGCAACAAGGTCAAGTGCACAGGCCCCCACACAGCCAGTGCTCTGTGGAGTGACCAAGTGCTCCAGCTGCCATCCGCGTGAGACTAAGCACATCTGCTCAGAGATGTTTTCTGCATTCCCTGACCTGGGGCATGGGAACCTCAGAACATTTCCTAACCCAGGTCTCATTAGCTTGATACAATTAGATTACTGAAGAATGCAGTTGACGAAAGGCACATATTATTTATAATTTCCATTAGCAGTAAAAATTGCTCCAGACGAAATTTCATAAGGGCATCTCATGTCATTTCTCACACGATTAATCTCACCAAGGGGTGGGGGAGGGTGGGGGAATGGCATGAGAGAGTCATAGGAAATATTTGCCTGCAAAATCACTGATTTTTTTTTTAGTTTTCTTTCTTTTAGACAGGAACTGTTACTAGCCTTAGTTTAGTTGTGTGTGTGTGTGTGTGTGTGTGTGTTTTGGTTACCGCTGTGTTATTTTTGGCAAATAGATATAATACAAATTGTAAAATGTTATTTTTCAACTTGTGAGCTTTTTGGAGAATGAGTAAGGGATAAGTGATTACCTCGTTGATATTTACAGTTTAGGGTCCAAAATGTCATTAACACCACTTTAAAGTAATACACTGAATGAAGTGGGAGGTGATTTGAAGGGGGCTGGGAGCCTTGGACTGGGTGTGAAGAGGTAGTTTCCATTGCCGGCTCTGTCAGGTGCTTATGTTCAGTCCTTGCAGAAGACACAAAAAAATCATCTCTGTAATTCAGTCCCTCCACTTGTGTATTTAGGTAGTTGCATGCAATGAATACTAAGAGGCTGGATAGATCTAAAGTCATTTAAATTAATTGGCTAATGATTAGATGAGAGAAGTTTAATTTTTTTTGAAAACTATACATAAATGTGTATATGTATATGAGGAGTGATAGACTAATATATTGCAACATGGAATCTTATATTCCTTTTAGGGAAAAACAGAAATAATTAACTGATTCTTTTCCAATATGTACAGCAAATAAACAGCAAATTGAATGAATGGACAAAATAAACTTCCCCTCATATAGCTGATTTCTTCCCTTTTTTATCCTTACTGCATATTTATGAAAGGGTTAGTTATTAAAGGATTCTTAGTAAGATAAAAAGGTGGTAGAAAGAAAATGTTCTTTTTTTGCTGGAATGATCCAAGAGGATTCTCTCCTTAGTGATGCTACTGTACAGTGTTCTTGAGGAATAAATTCAAGCTAATTTGGACTATAATAGAGTATGGATATAACAAATTCAGAGATCACAGGGTAGCTCATTCTTAGTTTCTATGATTCGCCCTAATAGAAACCCCGGATGTATACATTTTCTGTTTAATAGAGCTCCGTATCATACTTTGAGAGGAGGCTTATAGTAAGCATATGGACCATTCTTTAATGCAGGAACTATAGAATGAGAATATCAAATTAGGTTTCTCTTTGCTTTTGTGTTTTAATAATTCTTTAAAGAAATGAGGATATTCTACTATGAAAAAATATTGTTATGGTAGCTGGTAAATTTTAATGATGTAATTTTTAAAATACTTACATTTTCTACATCATGGGTCCAAACACAGGAATTTATTCATTCATTTACTTAATCATTTACTCATTAATTTAATGGCCACCCATTAAGTACATACAATTTGGCAGACACACGTGGGCATAAGGATACAGCATTTGTGTAAATGAATGCTAGGGTTGAGATATACTGGGGGCTCTGGGAATCCAAAATAAAGCTACTTAACATTTTTAACATTAGGAGAAGCTTCTCATAGGATGTGGCATTGAACCTGAGATTTAAGAAATAACAGGAGGGCTTCCCTGGTGGCGCAGTGGTTGAGAGTCTGCCTGCTAATGCAGGGGATGCAGGTTCGAGCCCTGGTCTGGGAGGATCCCACATGCCGCGGAGCGACTAGGCCCGTGAGCCACAATTACGGAGCCTGCGCGTCTGGAGCCTGTGCTCCGCAGCAAGAGAGGCCGCGATAGTGAGAGGCCCGCACACCGCGATGAAGAGTGGCCCCCGCTTGCCACAACTGGAGAAAGCCCTCACACAGAAACGAAGACCCAACACAGCCATAAATTAATTAATTAATTTTTTTTAAAAAGATAAGAATTAAAAAAAAAAAAGAAATAACAGGAGCTAGCCAACTGAAAAGTATGGTGAAGTGGGAAATGAGGTGGTGGTAAGGGGAAAATGATGCACAGAGAAAAGCCCTAAGAAAAGTGTTCTGGTGGGGGGGAATCTCTAAGTTGAAAGGCTTGGACATTTTATATTTTGATACGTAATGAAAAATTACCCTCCAGAAAGGTTGTGTCAATTTATATTCTCACTAAAGTGCACCAGAGTCCATATGCCCACAGGTTTTACTAGGGCTAGAAATCTTAAGTTTCCTAGCTAAATACTAGTTGCATGTGTTTTGCTAAACACTGTGGAGATTGTGGTCTACACTGAATTAACATGGATAAGACACAGCCTCTGTCCCCTAGGAACTTATTATCTAGTTGAAACAAGAAGTAGGAAGCAGAGAACAATAATGAATTATGTGTATTAAGGGCACAATTGTAAAATGCACTAAAAAAATGGTGAGGTGTCTAAGTAGTAAAGGCAATTTGTAAAAGTTGCTAAAGGCTACAGAACAAATATCCACTTACTTGATGAAAGAGTACGGAGAGTATGAACAAACAGTATCTATGCATTTCTCAGATTACTTTTCCACTTAATATGCTTGTTACCATCAAATCATAAGGGCAATTGCTTTTGCCATAAATGATCCTTTTCAAGCTAAGATGTATTATGAAATGGTCTATACCTGGCCATTGTGAGTTGTGATCATCTTTTCCTCAGAATTTCTCACCTAAATTCTTTTTTATCAATAAACATGATTAGAAGATATGCACTGACTCATTTACTAAACATTACAGACAATTATAAACCTCTCAATTATATATTTTCATAAACTAAAGAAAGCATAAATCCCAACACCTGTATTCAAAATGATTTCAAGTGATTGATAGAAGATACATTCTGCATCAGTGTTTCACATTTGCAATTTCATACAACTTCATAAAGACTAGCTTGGCTACATATGCACTCATGATTTACATTGATTAAAAAATATATTAGGGGCTTCCCTGGTGGTGCAGCGGTTGAGAATCCGCCTGCCAATGCAGGGCACACGGGTTCGAGCCCTGGTCTGGGAAGATCCCACATGCCGCGGAGCGGCTAGGCCCGTGAGCCACAACTGCTGAGCCTGCGCGTCTGGAGCCTGTGCTCCGCAACAGGAGAGGCCGCGATAATGAGAGGCCCGCGCACCGCAATGAAGAGTGGCCCCCACTTGCCGCAACTAGAGAAAACCCTCACACAGAAACGAAGACCCAACGCAGCCAAAAATAAATAAATAAATAAAAATTTAAAATATATATATATATATATATATATATATATATATATATATATATATATATATATATATTAGAATTAGAATAAAGACAGGACCTAACTTTCCATAGCCACAGCCATGAAATTCTCCAAGTTTGTTTGGCTTGATAGAAAGTACACAAGCTGTAGAATCAGTTTGGTCCAGATATGAGTTATTAGATTCTGCACTTTATAACGTTATATACTAGGTTAACCTATTTTACATCATTGAAGTTCTATCTTTGAATGGTGGAAATTAGAGATCATAATAACTCTTTCACATGTTGTGGATTAATTTGTTGATAGTATCTTCCACAATTCTAGATATAGTGGAAACATTCAGAGCATAAAAGTTATTATTTTATATGCACATCAATCAACGTAATACACCACATGAACAAAATAAAAGTAAAAAACCACATGATCATCTCAATAGATGCAGGAAAAGCATTTGACAAAATTCAACATCCATTCATGATGAAAACTCTTACCAAAGTGGGTATGAAGGAACATATCTCGACATAATAAAAGCAATTTATGACAAACCCATGGCCAATATAATACTCAACAGTGAAAAGCTGAGAGCCTCCCCACTAAAATCTGGAACAAGACAAGGATGCCCACTCTCACCTCTTCTCTTCAACATAGTATTGGAAGTCCTAGCCACAGCAATCAGACAAGAAAAAGAAATAAAAGGTATCCAAATTGGAAGGAAAGAGGTAGAATTGTCATTACATGCAGATGACATGATACTATATATAGAAAACCATAAGGACTCCACACAAAAACTATTAGATCTAATAAATAAATTCAGCAAAGTAGGAGGATACAAGATTAACATTCAGAAATCTGTTGCATTATTTTACAATGACAATGAAATATCAGAAAGGAAATGTTAAAAAAAAAAAAATTTTAAATAGCACCAAAAAAATAATATCTAGGAATAAACCTGACTATGGAGGTGAAAGACTTATAGGCTGAGAACTATAAAGGATTTAAAAAGGAAATTGAAGAGGATTCAAAGAAATGGGAAGATATCCCAGGCTCTTGGATTGGAAGAATTAATATGGTTAAAATGGCCATACTACCCAAAGCAATCTACAGATTTAAAGTGATCCCTATCAAATTACCCATAACATTTTTCACAGAACTAGAACAAATAATTTAAAAATTTATATGGAACCATAATAGACTCAGAATTGCCAAAGCAATCCTGAGGGAAAAAAAATAAAGCAGGAGGCATAATTCTCCCAGACTTCAGACAATAATACAAAGCTACAGTAATCAAAACAGTGTGGTACTGGTACAAAAGCAGACATGCAGATCAACGGAACAGAATAAGGAGCCCCAAAATAAACCTACACACTTATGGTCATTTAATCTTCGACAAAGGAGGCAAGAATATACATTGGGAAAAAGTGTCTTCAGCAAGTGGTGCTGGGAAAGTTGGAAGGCTGCATGTAAATCAGTGAAGTTAGAACACACCCTCACACCACGCACAAAAATAAAATTGCTTAAAGACTTAAACATAAGACATGACACTGACACCATAAAACTCTTAGGAGAGATCATAGGCAAAACATTCTCTGACACAAGTTGTACCAATGTTTTCTTAGGTCAGTCTACTAAGGCAATAGAAATAAAAACAAGAATAAACAAATGGGACCTAATCAAACTTACAAGCTTTTGCACAGCAAAGGAAACCATAAACAAAATGAAAAGACAGCCTACAGAATGGGAGAAAATATTTGCAAATGATGTGACTGATAAGGGCTTAATTTCCAAAATATAGAAACAGCTCATACAACTCACCAACAAAAAACAAACAACCCAATCAAAAAATGGGAAGAAGACCTAAATAGACAGTTCTCCCAATATGACATACAGATGGCCAATAGGCACATGAAAAGATGCTCAACATCACTAATTATTAGAGAAATGCAAACCAAAACTATAATGAGGTACCACCTCACACCAGTCAGAATGGCCATCATTAAGAAGTCTACAAATAACAAATGCTGGAGAGGGTGCGGAGAAAAGGGAACTCTCCTATACTGTTGGTGGGAATGTAAGTTGGTGCAGCCACTATGGAAAACAGTATGGAGGTTCCTCAGAAAACTAAAAATAGAAGTACCATATGATCCAGCAGTTCTACCCTTGGGCATATACTCAGACAAAACCATAATTCAAAAAGATACACGCACCCCATGTTCATAGCAGCACTATTCACAATAGCCAAGACATGGAAACAACCTAAATGTCCATCAATAGATAAATGGATAAAGAAGATATGGCACATATATACAATGGAATACTACTTAGCCATAAAAAAGAATGAAATAATGCCATTTGCAGCAACATGGATGCAACTAGAGATTATCATACTAAGTAAGACAGAAAGAGAATGACAAATGCCATATGATATTACTTATATGTGGAATCTAAAGTATGGCACAAATGAACCTGTCTACAAAACTGAAATAGACTCACTGACATAGATATCAGATTTGTGTTTGCCAAGGGGGAGGGAAGGAGGGGGAGGGAAGGAGAGATAGGGATGGACTGGGAGTTTGGGGTTTTAGATGCAAACTATTATATTTAGAATGGATAAACAATAAGGTCCTACCGTATAGAACAGGGAACTATATCCAGTCTCCTGGGATAAACCATAATGGGAAAGAACATATATATTTGTATACCTGAGTCACTTGGCTGTGTAGCAGATTGGCACACATTGTAAATCAACTATACTTCTAAAAAATAAAAGTTACTATTTTATAAAAATGACTTAATAGTTGAGTCAACTTTGGGCCCATGATCAACATGGCAAAGGAGTAGGACATGTAGTTCACCTTCTCCCACAACAAACATTAAAAATACATCTAGAAGTGGAACAATTCACATGGCACATGTACTGAACACCGGCATAAGAACTCAGACTTCTCGACCTATCTATGAGTCTTAGAGGGTCTCCTGGTGAGGCAGGGGTTGGCTGTGCCTCACTGAGGGGCAAGGGCACTGGTGGCAGAGGCCCCAGGTAATACTGTTCAGCATGAGCTCTCCAGAAGGTCACCATTTGGGCACCAAGACCTGGCCCTACCCAACAACCTACAGGCTCCAATGCTGGAAAACCTCAAGCCAAACACCCAGCAGGATAGGAGCACAGTCCCATCCATCAGCAGACAGTCTGCCTAAAGCCATACCAAGCTCACAGCCATCTCTAAACACATCCCTTGACATGGCCCTGCCACCAGAGGGACAAGAACCAGCTCCACCACCAGTGGGTAGGCACCAGTCCCTCCCACCAGGAAGCCTGCACAAGCCCAAGGACTAAACTCTCCCACCAGGGCAAAGACACCAGAAGCAAGAGGAGCTACAATCCTGCAGCCTGCAGAAAAGAGAACACAAACACAGAAAGTTAAACAAAATGAGATGGAAGAGAAATATCTTCCAGAAAAAGAAACAAGATAAAAACCCACAAGAAAAACTTAGTGGAGATAGGCAATCTACCTAAAAAGTAACTCAGAGTAATGATAGTAAAGGTGATCCAAGACCTCAGAAAAAAAAAAAAAAAAAATGGAGGCACAGACTGAGAAGATACAAGAAATGTTTAACAAAGACCTAGAAGCTTTAAAGAACAAACAGAGATGAACAACACAATTACTAAAATGAAAAATACACTAGAAGGAATCAATAGCAGAATAAATGAGGCAGAAGAAGGAATAAGTGAGCTGGAAGACAGGATGCTGGAAATCTGTGCCATGGAACAGAATAAGGAAAAAAAAAATGAAAAGAAATGAGGACACTCTAAGAGACCTCTGAGACAACATTAATACACACCAACATTCTCATTATAGGGCTCCCAGAAGGAAAAGAGAGAGAGAAAGGACCTGAGAAAATATTGGAAGACATAATCGCTGAAAACCTCCCTAACATGGGAAAGGAAACAGTCCAAATCCAGGAAGTGCAGAGAGTCCCAGGCAGGATAAACCCAAGGAAGAACATGCTGAGACACATAGTAATCAAAATGAAGAAAATTAAAAACAAAGAGAAAAATATTAAAAGCAACCAGGGAAAAGCAACAAATAACATACAAGGGAATTCTCATAAGGTAGTTAGCTGATTTCTCAGCAGAAACTCTGCAGGCTGGAAGGAAATGGCATACATATTGAAAGTGAAAAAAGGGTAGAACCTACAATCAAGAATACTCTACCCAGCAAGGTTCTCATTTAGATTTAACAGAGAAATCAAAAGCTTTACAGACAAGCAAAAGCTAAGAGAATTCAGCACCACCAAACCAGCTTTACAACAAATGCTAAAGGAACTTCTCTAGGCGGACAAGAAAAGACCACAACTAGAAACAAGACAATTACAAATGGAAAAGCACACTATTAAGGGCAAACATACAGTAACGGTAGGAAATCATACACACACAAATATGATATCAAAACCATCAATCATGAGGAGAGTGCAAATGCAGGCTATTGGAAATGCACTGAAACTGAGAGACCAGCAACTTAAAACAATCTTGTATATACATAGACTGCTATATCAAAACCTCATGGAAAATGCAAGCTAAAAATCTACAATAGATACACACACAAAAAAGAAAAAGCAATCCAAACACAGCACTGAAGATAATCATCAAATCAAGAGAGAAATGAACAAAAGAAGAAGGGAAGAAAAAAGACCTACAAAAACAAATCCAAAACAAGAAAGTGGCACTAAGAATATACATATTAATAATTACCTTAAATATAATGGATTAAATGGTCCAACCAAAAGACACAGACTGGCTGAATAGAAACAAAAACAAGACCTGTATATATGCTGTATATAAGAGAACGACTTGAGATCTAGGGACACATACAGACTGAAAGTGAGGGGATGGAAAAAGTTATTCCATGCAAATGGAAATCAAAAGAAAGCTGGAGTAGCAATACTAATATCAGACAAAATCAACTTTAAAATAAGGTCTGCTACAAGTGACAAGGAAGGACACTACATAATGATCAAGGAGTCAATCCAGGAAGAAGATATAACAATTGTAAATATATATGCACCCAACATAGGAGTACCTCAATATGCAAGGCAAATGCTAACAGCCATAAAAGTAGAAATCAATAGTAATGCAATAATAGTGGGGGACTTTAACACCCCACTTTCACCAACTGACAGATCATCCTGACAGAAAATTAATAAGGAAATAAGCCTTAAATGACACATTAGACCACATAGACTTAATTGGCATTTTTAGGACACTCCATCCGAAAGAAGCAGAATACACTTTCTTCTCAAGTGTACATGGAACATTCTCCAGGGTAGATCATATCTTCAGCCATAAATCAATCCTCAATAAATTTAAGAAAATTGAAATCATATCAAGTATCTTTTTCTACCCAACACTATGAGATAAGAAATCAACTACAAGAAAAAAACTATAAAAAACACAAACATGTGGAGGCTATACAATATGTTACTAAACAACCAATGGATCACTGAAGAAATCAAAGAGGAAATAAAAAAATACCTAGAGAAAAACGAAAATGAAAGCACGATGATCTAAAACCTATGGGACGCAGCAGAAGCAGTTCTAAGAGGGATGCTATAGCAATACAGTCTACCTAAGGAAACAGGAAAATCCTCAAATAAACAACCTAACCTTACACCTAAAGCAACTAGCAAAAGAAGAACAAACAAAACCCAAAGTAGGTAGAAGGAAAGAAATCATAAAGATCAGAGTAGAAATAAATGAACTAGAAACAAAGAAAACAATTGAAAATATCAAACTAAAACCTGGTACTTTGAAAAGATAAACAAAATTGATAAACCTTTAGCCAGACACATCAAGAAAGAAAAGGAGAGGGCACAAATCAATAAAATTAAAAATGAAAAAGGAGAAGTTACAACAGATATCACAGAAATACAAAGGATCATAAAAGACTACAACAAGCAAATATATGCCAATAAAATGGACAATCTAGAAGAAATGGACAAATTCTTAAAAGGTACAATCTCCCAAAACTGAACCAGGAAGAAATAGAAAATATGAACTGACCAATCAAAAGTACTGAAATTTCAACAGTGATTAAAAAACTGCCAACAAACGAAAGTCCAGGACCAGATGGCTTCACAGGTGAATCCTATCAAACATTTAGAGAAGAGTTAACACCTCTCCTTCTGAAGCTACTGCAGAAAATTGCAGAGGAAGGAACACTACCAAACTCATTCTATGAGGCCCCCATCACCCTGATACCAAAACCAGACAAACATACCATAAAAAAAGACAATTACAGATATCACTGATGAAGATACATGCAAAAATCCTCAACAAAATACTAGCACTCTAAATCCAGAAACACATTAGAAGTATCATACATCATGATCAAGGGGGATTTATCCCAGTGATTCAAGGATTTTTCAATATCGGCAAATCAATTAGTGTGATACACCACCTTAACAAACTGAAGAATAAAAAGCATCTGATCATCTCAATAGATGCAGAAAAGGCTTTTGACCAAATTCAACACCAAAATTATGATAAAAACTCGCCAGAAAGTGGGCAAAGAAGGAACTTACCTCAACATAATAAAGGTCACATATGACAAACCTAAAGCTAGCCTCATTCTCAATGGTGAAAAGCTGAAAGCATTTCCTCTAAGATCAGGTAAAAGACAAGGATGTCCACTCTCGCCACTTTTATTCAACATAGTTTTGGAAGTTCTAGCCATGGCAATTAGAGAAGAAAATGAAATAAAAAGAATCCAAATTGAAAAACAAGAAGTAAAACTGTCACTGTTTGCAGATGACATGATACTATACCTACAAGATCCTAAAAAGGCTACCAGAAAACTTCTAAAGTTCATCAATGAATTCAGTAAAATTGCAGGATACAAAATTAATACACAGAAATTTCCTGCATTCCTATACACTAACAACGAAAGATCAGAAAGAGAAATTAAGGAAACTATCCCATTCACCATCACATCAAAAAGAATAAAATACCTAAGAATAAACCTACCTAAGCAGACAAAAGACTGGTACTATGAAAATTATAAGACACTGATGAAGAAATAGAAGTTGACACAAACAGATGGATAGATATACCATGTTCTTGGATTGGAAGAATGACTGTACTACCCAAGGCACTCTACAGATTCGATGCAATCCCTATCAAGTTACCAATGGCATTTTTCACAGCACTAGAACAAAATAAATTTTAATTTATATGAAACCACAAAACACCCCAAATAGCCAAAGCAATCCTGAGAAACAAAAATGGAGGAATCAGGCTCCCAGACTTCAGACTATACTGCAAAGCTACAGCCATCAAAACAGTATGGAACTGGCACAAAAACAGAAATTCAGATCAATGGAATAGGATAGAAAGCCCAGAAATAAACCCATACACCTATGGTCAATTAATCTATGGCAAAGGAAGCATGAATATACAATGGAGAAAAGACAGTCTCTTCAATAAATGGTACTGCGAAAACTGGACAGCTACATGTAAAAAAATGAAATTAGAACACTCCCTAACACCACATACAAAAATAAACTCAAAATCGATTAAAGACCTAAATGTAAGGCCAGATACTATAAAACTCTTAGGGAAAAACATAGGCAGAATACTCTTTGACATAAATCGCAGCAAGATCTTTTTTGATCCACCTCCTAGAGTAATGAAAATAAAAACAAAAATAAACAAATGGGACCTAATTAAACTTAAAACTTCTGCACAGCAAAGGAAACCATAAATAAAACAAAAAGACAAACCACAGAATGGGAGACAATATTTGTAAACGAAGCGACCGACAGGGATTAATCTCCAAAATATACAAATACCTCTTGCAGCTGAATATCAGAAAAGCAAACAACGCCATCCAAAAATAGGTGGAAGATCTAAATAGATATTTTTCCAAAGAAAACATACAGATGGCCAAAAAGCACATGAAAAGATGCGCGACGTCACTAATTATCAGAGAAATGCAAATTAAAACTACAATGTGATATCACCTCAAACTTGTCAGAATGGTCATTATAAAAAAAAAACAATCTACAAATAATAAATGCTGGAGAGGGTGTGGAGAAAAGGGAACCCACCTACACAGTTGGTAGGAATGTAAATTGGTACATCCACTATGGAGAACAGCATGGAGGTTCCTTATAAAACTAAAAATAGAACTACCATTTGATACAGCAATCCCACTCCTGGGCATTTATGTGGAGGAAACTATAATTCAAAAAGACACATGCACCCCAATGTTCATTGCAGCACTATTTACAATAGCCAGGATATAGAAGCAACCTAAACATCCACAGACAGAGGAATGGATAAAGAAGATATGGTACATATATACAATGGAATATTACTCAGCCATAAAAAAGAACGAAATAATGCCATTGCAGCAACAGTGCTAGACCTAGAGATTGTCATACTGAGTGAAGTAAGTCAGACGGAGAAAGACAAATATCATATGATATTGCTTATATGTGGAATCTGAAAAATGGTACAGATGAACTTATTTGCAAAACAGAAATAGAGTCATAGATGTAGAAAACAAACTTATGGTTACCAGGAGGAAGGGGAGGGGAGGGATAAATTGGGAAATTGGGATTCACATATACACTCTACTAAATATAAAATAGATAACTAATAAGGACATACTGTATAGCACAGGGAACTCTACTCAATACTCTGTAATGGCCTATATGGGAAAGGAATCTAAAAAAGAGTGGATATATGGATATGTATAACTGATTCATTTGCTGTACACCTGAAACTAACACAACATTGTAAATCAACTATTCACCAATAATAATTTTTAAAAAAATACAGAAATAAATAAATGGGACCTATTAAACTTAAAAGCTTCTGCACAGCAAAGGAAACCATAAAGAAAACAAAAAGACAACCCACAGAATGGGAGAAAATATTTGCAAACGAAGTGACTGACAAGGGATTAATCTCCAAAATATACAAACACACGTCATGTAGCTCTATGTCAAAAAAACCCAAAAAACAACTAACAACCCAATGAAAAAAGCAGTGGAAGATCTAAATAGACATTTCTCCAAAGAAGACATACACACGTCCAAAAAGCACATGAAAAGATGCTTAACATCACTGATTATCAGAGACATGCAAATCAAAACCGTGATGAGATATCACCTCACACTTGTCAGAATGGCCATCATCAAAAAGTCTACAAATAATAAATGTTCGAGAGGTTATGGAGAAAACGGAACCTTCCTACAGTGTTGGTGGGAATGTAAATTGGTACAACCACCATGGAGAACAGTATGGAGGTTCCTTAAAAAACTAACAGTAGAGCTCCTATATGATCCAGCATCCCACTCCTGGGCATATATCCAGAGAAAACCATAATTGAAAAAGACACATGCACCCCAATAATTATTGCAGCACTATTTACAATAGCCAGGATATGGAAGCAATTTAAATGTCCATCAACAGAGGAATGGATTAAAAAGATGTGATACATATATACAATGGAATATTACTCAGCCATAAAGAGAACAAAATAATGCCATTGCAGCAACATGGATGGACCCAGAGATTTTCATACAAAGTGAAGTAAGTCAGACAAAGACAAATATCATATGACATCACTCATATGTGGAATCTAATTTTTTAAAAAATGATATAATTGAACTTAGTTACAAAACAGAAACAGACTCACAGATTTAGAAAACAAACTTATGGTTACCAAAGGAAAAATGGTGGTGGGGGAGATGGAGGGATAAATTAGGAGCTTGGGATTAACATACACACACTACTGTATATAAAATAGATAACCAACAAGTACCTACTGTATAGTACCTGGAACTCTACTCAATATTTCTGATATGGGAAAAGAATCTGAAAAAGAATGAATGTATGTATAACTGAATCGCTTTGCTGTACACCTGAAAGTAACACAACTTTGTAAATCAACTATACTCCAATAAAAAAAAATAGCCAACACAAGGAAGAAAGTGATGTGATGACTGCTACAAAGGAAGTTCCATATGTGCCAAATAGTTTCAGAGAAAGTAGGTATTTCATTAAATATCAAATATAAAAGGAAATCCCAATGTATCTTCATAAAAGCAATAGAAATCATTAACATTAGTTGACATGTTTGAAATAAAAACTTCATCACAGATATTCAAGAAAAATATAGGTAACCCTTCCCTAAACAGTTATAAAATTAATGTATACCATGTTTACTAAATACTTAGCCTCTGTTTTGAAAACTGTAGAAATTGGAATTCTCAGATAATTATATCAGAAGACCAAGAATGTTTCTGAATTTTTATAATCTGTATTTTGATCTAGGTTTATACAGTGCATTGTGAAGGGCTTTATTTAGGCTATTGTGAACTTAATATCTGTTATTTGACAAAATGAATGGTTTTTAACATGTTAAAAAAAAGGAGTTGAGTTAATTTTGGAGGCTAGTATTTACTAGCATAAAAAGTAAAAGTTTACTTTTTACCAATGCTATTGGTTAAAAAAAAAAAAGAGAGAGACATTGTCCCAATGCTATTTTTAATTTTTTTTAGACTATAATTTGTTGTTTAATTTGGACAAGCTGAAATTCACACAATTCAAACTGCAACCTTATGTTTTGGGTCATGGAGGAAGGAAGTTTCAGTGTTAAATTTAATTGGAAATTTACTGTTAAATCAAAACAGACCATGTCAAATTAAACATAAAATCTCTAAGTATTCTGCCTCTTAAAACTAAAATTTCAGGCATTTTGTTTTTTAAAAAGAAATATTTTACTGGTAAATATCCTTATTTTACATTTGTTAAAGACAATTTCATCATCATAAAACTATTAGTAAATCATTGATTCCCCACTGATTTGGTCAAATATAGATTCAAGTATTGGTCTGTTGTTCCCTTTCTACCTGTTTATTCTATTGGTGGATGCAAAATTGTTAATATTTTTTCTTGGTGAATACAAGTGATTGAATTCAAAATTGTCAGCATTCTGAAACACTGAAATAATAAATATTAAATACATATCAGTGGGTTCCAATAAACTTGTCTTAAGAAATGCAACGAGTCATGAAAAAGAATACGCAATCCTTGTAACATGAGTGTTACTGGTATATAGTCACACAGACATTCTCAAAAAAACAGTCATGTGAGAGGACATTTTTATCAATATGACCAATATTTGCACGTTTGTGTTTTGTTTTCCTCATCGATCCTTGTCTTCTATATAAGAAACTAATTCTGGTATCTATTTTTATTACCTTCTATCAAATTGAGACCATACCATCCCCATGTGAGATAATCAGATAGGTTGGGAATCAGTTTGTCAATTCTGTGTGTAGCCGGCCAAAATGGCTGACTTAGTAGGTCAAGTTTGATCTTGAGCAGAGGAGACAGATTCAAAAGATTAGGAAAGGGAGTCTAGGATTTGACAGGTGAGTGGGTGAGAGATTCTAAAACTTTGTGATAATTAATTAAAGATTCATCAACAAGGACCTACCGTATAGCACAGGGAACTCTGGTCAATATTATGTAACAACCTAAATGAGAAAAGAATCTGAAAAAAAACAGATACATACATATGTATAACCAAATCACTTTGCTGTGCACCTGAAGCTAACGCAACATTGTTAATCAACTCTATTCCAGTTTAAAATAAACAGTTAAGGGGCTTCCCTGGTGGCGCAGTGGTTGAGAATCTGCCTGCCAATGCAGGGGACATGGGTTCGAGCCCTGGTCTGGGAAGATCCCACATGCTGCGGAGCAACTAGGCCCGTGAGCCACAATTACTGAGCCTGCGCGTCTGGAGCCTGTGCTCCGCAACAAGAGAGGCCGCGATAATGAGAGGCCCACGCACCGCGATGAAGAGTGGCCCCCACTTGCCGCAACTGGAGAAAGCCCTCGCACAGAAACGAAGACCCAACACAGCCATAAAATAAATAAATAAATAAACCCAAAAGTTAAAATAAATAAATAAATAGTTAAAACAAAAAATAAAATAAAACAAATAAAAATGGTTTGAGACAATTACTTTTTATTTTAAAATGCAAATATCCTTCATAAGGATTTTTATATGCCATTCACACCTTATTTTAGGTGAATAAGTCACAATTTTCTTTTTTTAGTCTAAGATTAAGTTCTGTACAACTGAGAAATTGATAAAGTGTGAGGAAAATTTTGGAGTTGGGCGTTCTGGGTCATGTACAGCGCCTGAGTGCCTGGACTCCTGGACAAGAAGTTTAGATAGAGGGCAGATCCAGCATCAGCATCCTAGCACATACCCAGGATGGGGGGAAGCCAGGAGGCAGATGCGGAGACCAAGGAGAGGTGCCAGGGCCAGAAGATAAATGCAGAGCTCAATGTTTGGCACACAGTAGGTGCCTAATACATGTTTACTGAATGAATATGAAAGTTTGCTTACAGGTTTGATAAGCACAGATTTAAAAAAAAAGAATAATAAGGGAAGAAATTCTATGCTTATCTACCTGAAGCTAGATATGAGAATAGAAAAAAAGAGCAAGGAAAGAAAATGTGAAACAATAGGGAAAGAATGACAAAAACAGATTAGACTCACCTTCTATCAGAAGTCCATTCCAGGAGCCATTTCTCTGCTGAAGCAAATACTTTGGCTGCCTCCCTTCATTCTCGTCTGTCCTTAGTGTTGTCCTCTAGGAAGAAAGCCCTACTCATTGAATTTAAAGCTATTGATCTAGTCTTGCTGAGGCATTACTCCTTAAGGACCTCATCCTAACTGTTGGATCAGTAAGATGAATAGAGCCCAACAACGTATGTTTACGATGTCACGTTATTTCATTACAAGGCATGTAGATTACAAAGATGGAACAGGAAAAGATAGCTTAGGACATATAACACTTATTCATATGGACTTAGCTAAAAATCACTGGGAAAATACATTTATCTTTTTTACACTTGTTTGCCTTTTAGCTCTCAGAACAGTGCTTATGAGTAACCTCCTGAACTGAATCAATTAGGAAATGAAGGCAGGAAAACTTAGGAAATTATTCTGTTTCTTAAAGTTTCAACTTTAGAACAGATGATTGATCGGATTGTTTCATATGGTTGGTGCTGAAATTTGCAGAATATCTGCCTGGCTTTATATTCATTTTCTCCATGTAAACACATTTATGACCTCCTCAGTAACAGGAACTTTTTCTTGAGTTAACCAAATTATGACCTCAGAAATTCGCTTAGCAAGATCTTAGGAGTCCCACATCTCCTTTTATTTTTCCTAGGATTTCCCTCCCCCCCTTTTATTTTTCCTTCCAGACAATTACTTTCAAATTCTTCTTTTTGTAGACACCATTTAAGCTAATGTTATGTAATCATAGAAAAGGTGAATAGTAGGTTATAATGATTAGGCAAAAAGAATAAAAATCCTCAGATAAAGATTCAAATTTTACTTGAAAGGACAAATATGGTTCACCTGGGTTCACAACCCTTTCTACACAGAGATAGGGTGATCCCTTGACAATGTAGTGTGTTTCTATGCTGTTGTGTTATGGAGAAATGTTGCAAAGGGTCCAGGAAGTCGGATGGAATATTCCCTCAATCCTCTGAATCTGAAAGCAGAGGCACTCCAAAGACAAATTTGTGTGTTCCATTGCTGTTTGCACATGTTATTATTGATCCAAATGAGAGCTTACTAGTTTGTAGGGAATGCTTTAACCTGGACACAGAGCCCTGTGCTCTCATCCTGACACTAAGTAGCCAAGTTGCTGTGATCAAGTTTTTTTAGCTCCCTAAGCACTTAAAGATGTCCAGTGAAAGACCTATGAAGTCCCCCAAATTTCTAATATTCTAACATATGCTGTCATGTGATTACAGTTTCCTTGCATATTGAAACATAGCTAAAGTTCCATGATCAGATACTTCCTGAGCTAAAGCATGAGAGTATATCTACTGATACAATTGTCCACATAGGTAATATAACTTATCCTTGAGAACACCGTATAGGACACCAGACCACGAAGATGTTACTTTATGGACATCATCACAATGTGTATGCTTTAAAAGGATCACTGTTAATGATCAGTTCTCAAGAACATAGTCACATTGTTATATTCCTAATGAGATTTGATGATCCTGCACATCTAAATGGTTAAATTCTTAAATATGTTAACTATATATATGTATAAACACACTCACACACACACATACACACGCACACACAAATCTTTGGTGATTTGTGGCTCAATAAATCAAGTAATTGTAATCTTTTAACCTTAGGAACATTTTGATCATCTCACATTGTAACAGACTGAGGAGTTGAAATTAAGCAACATAAAATGCAGAATTATAAAAACCCTCTTGTAATACAAAATTCATGGAAACAAAACTCTAATTTCCTGATGGATATATTATATTAATGTAATGGATACCTCAGTGTAGTTAAATTGCATTAAATGGTTATTAATGCTTGAATAAACTTCAAGGAAGTGGGTACTGGTTGAAATGGGATAATATTTTGCTCTGCTAAATTATATGTTAATTGGTATTTCCTCTCTTGTAAAAGGACCTAAAGGGTTTAATAAAATGTGTGGTAGAAACATTATTTTTTTTTCCTTCTTGAGATATTAAGTCAAGATTTTAACTGGAAGTGTTTCAAACCCTTTCCCAGAAAATTCTTCAGTATTTGCGATGACATGAGTGTCAGGGACTCCCAAAAGTAAACAATTAAAGCTTTTAGTCATCCAAATAATGATAGACTGCATCATGGGAAAAAATGTTACAAACTGTGCAGTGGAGATTTGTTTTCTTACTGCATATTCCATGGAGGGGAGGGATAGCGGGCTGGGGGTGGGGTAGAGAGAGAGAGAGGCATTCCATAGCCAAGTGCAGGCCACCTTTGTTATTCTCAAGTTACGTCAAACGCTGTATTTGATAATACAACAAACAAGAACTTGCAGTTCATTTTCATTTTATCCGATTATGAAAAATACCAGAAACCTCAAGTTTTACCTGAGGGATGTGGTGCTTCTGTTATGCATGAGGAAAACAGCTGCAACCAAGTACTTGAATCTGGCCAGGCTAGAGTCTCAATTTGAGCTTTAATTTTTTAGAGGCGTTAACTCTCTGATAAAATTAGGTCTGTGCCCCTGAATGTTTAAAAGGGACAGAGTACTTAAAGATCATATAGTTTTCAGGACTGAACACAAGTGAAACTGGCACAGGGGGCATGTCAGGAAAATTAAGTTTGGGAACTTAGAAAGCATGCGGAGATTTACAAGCCAGAGTTAGTGCACTGACTTCTATTTAAACATTATTTAGAAGTTTTCGTGCTCAGTTCTTGTCTTGTGGGAGACACATCTCATTTTCTTTAGGGTCAGCAGTCACAATGTTACTCAAGTGCCATACAAAAAAGGAAACATGGGCCACTCAATCTGAAATAATAGACAATGTGGCCCAGTCACATGGACTACATCACCGAGATGAAATATTTGTAGCACAGTAAAAGCTAAACCCATGGGGCTGGCAATTCCAAGTAACTAAGACCAACAGGAAGTGACCCCCAACTCTAGGGCGACACTTTGCTTTCAATTGAAACATAGCAATCAACAGGGAAGTTAAAAAAAGAGAAACTACAGAAAAGAAGAAAGAGTCATTAATCAAGGCACCAAAGGGGGAAAATGGTATGTGCACTTCAGGATAAACAGGGACATGGTAAGGTCAATGTAAATTCATGGCCATTTAAATCTATCACTGAAAGCTGTGTGTACCCCCAGGTCCCTTAGGGATACACACACACACACACACACACACACACACACACACACACACACACACACACACAATTTATTCATCTAGAGAGAATACTGGGACAAAATTAAAAAGGATAAAAACTCAGCTAACCCCATACAACTGAGATGCATATATACTCTCACATAGGGTGACCAAGTAAAATAAAGTGTCAACTTTTAGTGTATTTGTCAACCTACACAACGTACATTCCTGGTTCAGTATTTTAGGCTTTGTATTAGATCCTATCTCTTTGAGCTTCCTCTAATATAATTCTCTTCAGAGGCTACTGCATTTGTTATTTTTAAAGACACACTTTATCAAGACATGACAGAATCTTACTTTTCTAGTGATTTAAACCTGGGAAGTACCTGGCTTCCAATGATTCTTGTTGTTTGTCATCTAGTTTACACAGATGGAAACCACTGTTGTTTCTTTTGTGTGTGGATTGTTCAAACTGAAAATCCTGCATCATTGTGTCTTCTCTGGAGAAAACAAACAAATTTTATTGGTCTCCAAAGACAGTGCACCTAATAACACAGTGCATGGGAAAATATCTTCCCTTCTCTTAACACTTCCTAGACTGTGCAGAGGAAATAAAAGATCTTCTAATTCCATGCCAGCACCAAAGCAAGCATATTGTTTCATCTACAAGATTTTAATCCAAAAAAATCATGTAAAATATGTTAATGCCCTAGTTAAAGTGAAAACAAACAGCCATTAGCTGGCTTTAAATCACAAGATGTGATTGCATTAGTTCAATGGAAAGCTTTGGTGACAGGGGAAACTTACTTACTCCACCACCTTACTAGCTCTGTGACCTTAAATGAATTACCTAACATCCCCACGTTTAATTTTCCTCCTCTTTAAAATGGGGCACCCACCTGCTAAAGTTGTGGCGTGATTTTCATAGTATATGTGTATTTTTTAACTGTCCCTAGCCCCTCTCCCATAGGAGAGTATCAAAAGGAGTGATTATTATATGCCTAATGAAATCCAAGAAATTGTTCATGTCAGGTGATATCTTACTTCATAAACTATACTAATAGAGGTGCTTTTAAGTTAGCACTCCTTTTATTATTAAACTTTCCCCTTCTAAAAGGCCATACAATTTAGCAAATTCTTCTCTTACTAAACATTTTACACCTACCTCTGCCCAAATTCCTATGATTAGAAAAACTGATTACATTATCTCACCAAGAGAGGCTTATTGTCTCCTTTAGATATAACCCCATCCTTCCCACCTTATTTAACTCAGAAAAATGTCCTACATCTGGTGCTCACCTTCCTGCCGCAAAGTCGATGTTTCTTTTCCCAGTAGCTCTCTGAACAAGAGTGATAATTATTGGTGCAGAATGGAGTGTGGTAATGACTGGCATGTATTTCTTATCTCTATTTGGAGGCTTATGATATTTCTCTGTGTCATCCCATTTCTGACCTCATCCCAAAGCTGTGATAGGTCTTAGGGATGCATAGTGTAGACAACTGCATTAAACCATGAAAATCAGTTCTTTGCACATTTCGTCTGGAGGTTTTACCCGCGTCCTCCCAACCGTTTTCCTTCCATTATCTGGGACACATTGGGACTCTTATAAAGGACAAAGCAGCCTGGGAAATGTGTAGGAGGGAGAGTCTCAGGTGTAAGGACATAAACATAGTCTACAGTTGTGATACAATCTGAATAACTGAGAAGGGAGGGAAAAACTGAGAGACAGTGAACTCTCTTCTGGCATACAGGGAATGTTCAATAGGTTAAAAGAAGAAATAATAGAGTTAGCACAGAAAGTTATCGTTTATTATATGCATTTCTGGGCAAACGTAAGAGAGTGGTCATATACTAAGACAATGATAAAAATGATAATCCCACTCAGGAATTTTATTCAGATACCTAAAAGAAAATTCCGTAGGTCACTTTTTAAAATATAGATATCACATTCCCTTTCTGCTGACAAAAGCAGAAGAGTTAAAGTTTAAAAAATAAATGAAAGCTTCATGGTAGAGTCAGTTCCAACCTAAGAGCATTTAGAAACCTCTGGAAAGGGTAGAGAAAAACCTAAAAGAAGCATTTGGGGGTGTGTATTTTACTGGTTAGTATGACCAAGGGGCTTGTAGAGTCAAAGACAAGCATAAAGTCAATGCTCTCTTATGACTGAAAAGGAAGATGTGTGCTCTAAGTAAAACTGTACAGAGAACCTGAGAACCTGTGGACTTTCAGTGTTGGACACTGTCATAACAGCCAGCCTGTCCTTTGTTATTTCCAACTGTTAAGCTCAGGGGCTATCAATTCATAGCCTTTCCAGAGTGTTCTAGATGACTGCTTCTGCTAGAGTCAGAAGGGGCAAAGTAATCTTTCTAATGCATTCAATAGCTTTTGAGTGAAATTCTAGCTATGTGGCATAAAATCTAACATGAGATTCAACTGGCTGATAGGCACAGGATCTCAGGACATACACTGCTGCCTAACATGGTGGCGAGCCCTGCAGCTCTCAGAACGGAGTTCAGAGCACCTCCTTATGTTGTGTCTGGAAGCAGAAGACAGATATTAGGTCAATAAGGAGGTTAATATAAATATGCAGAAGCAATGGCGTGCAGTTGTAACAGATGTCCGACATGCGGTTCTGTCAAAGGAAATTTGTGACTATGAACTGTTGATTATTAGTGGCCTAATAGTGGCAACATTGATAATTTAGATCATATTGTAGATGATGATAATTATGGAAGGCCATGGTCTCTCCACTGTGAATTTGGCTTTTAACATGTTGCTTCTCCTTTGGAAAAAAAAAAATGTTATTGAAGCTATTATGTTATTACTACATTCTAGGACAAAATGAGTGAACCTATTTTCCCAGAATGATAGATGATCACTGAATCATCATCCACTCAGACAAAATAGCAGCAGACACCAACTCAGTTAGTGCTCCACAACAGAATATTTTTTCAACTTTCATTCCCTCAATTCTCCTTGGTCATATATCTGCTAGTTCTGATCAAATTATTAAAAACATCTAAGCCATTATAAAAGAGGAATTAGATTTGATCTCTCTACTTAGAAGTGGCAACCAAAATGTGCATTAACAAAAATGTACTGAGCAACTATTGCAGTCAAGATACTATCTTAGTGCATCAGGGGAGAGGGCGAAAGAAAGATGGGCAGGATACAAAAATGCATATTGTGCACATTATAGTCTAGTTATACAGATGAACTAAATGTACTTGGAAATCTTAGTAAAATGCCAACATCACATATTAATTCAACAGTACAAGAAAGCCCACAGAGCAATTCAAAATAAAGTTTCTATTTGAAGAACCAGGGCATAAAATGCTATGAATGCAGAGCAGAGAAGACTGCAGTGCACTGGAGTGGGCTGAGGCTACAACTGTCATAGGACTGAGAGAAAAAGAAGAGCGTGGACAACATGAGCACAAGCTCAGGCAAACGAGTGCAGGACAAGTTTCCTAATGTAGGCCACATTAACAAAAGACTGGGCTTAGAAGTAGCATGTGTAACATTTTACCTGTTTTTCAAGTTAAATTCAAGGCTAGCCTGGTTGGTAGTAGAGGGTGGCTCAGCCCACTCTGAAAACTCAAACGGTCAGAGCTAAACATAAAGAAAATAGTAAGGAAGGAGGTGAAGGAAAGAAATCCATCAAATCTACAGTAAATATGTATTAGGATAGAATGAGCAAAATCAAGGTTTATTCTATCCCTTCCCCACACAAACACAATTGCTATGAGATTATAGATGAGGCATAAATCTTACACTTTCTGTCATTCATAGTCTATTTAATTTATAGAAAAAACACTCAATTTCTCATTAGCAGTGTCAAAAATATTCTCTCTTAAGATACAATCAGGATGAGTGTATACATCAAGACTGGACAGATATTGAGGAGAAAGGCAAGAAAGTACTTCCATCCACACTACAGGTGCTATCACTGAAAGGGAGACACACATATGAACATGTCAGAACTGGCTGTAAAAGGGGAAGCTGCTGTTCTAAGTACAACCTTGCACTTGGAAACATAGGGCTGCCAGGGAAAAGGAAACAGATGCCCTGCTGGACTTATTAATGGTGTGACAATTTTATATAAAGCACTGAGATCTGGTATGGCTTTTATAAAAAAGCAAAAAACCCAGGAAAACATTCAGTTGCTTAGATGACTGGACTTGTTAATGTTTGCTCTGATTACTACTTTGGAAATTTATAAGACCTTTTTCTTTGAATGTTTCAAAAACTTTCTCTGGGCATTGCTTTTAACATAATATCCTGTTTTGCTAGTAGGTGTCTACACTCTAACTACACTGCACCTTTCTCTACTTTGGCATTAGAATTAAAACATTTATGTTTTAAGATTTAACCAGAAATTTGTGTTTGTATTTTCCTTCACTTAGATTCTTCAAGGTTAATGAGGATCCTCCCCATTTTCCTATATTTCTCTATACAGGCTCAAATATAAGGACAAATTATCCAATCTTCTTACTCCCAATAGTGGCATCTCAACTGTTTAGACTTAAGGGCAGTAAAAATCATTTTTGTCAACAACTTTATGAGATTTCTCCAGTACATCAGGAAGGGCACTTAATCCTATGTAATTCAGTAAGCAGAATAAGGACCAAAGGTTCACCATACTACTTTATGATCTTTTGGAGTTTCCTCAAAGTACTACTACTCCCTCTTGTACCCCTTACGCCAACCTTGTAAGGGAATTTGAAAAATCCCTGCTTGGAAACTCCTTTAATTTCCAAATATAGGCCTCTACACATTGATTTTAATTAATTATCAGAGATAACATAAGTCATCCTGGAGGTCCAGTTGCTAATCCTCCTAGTCGGCTTTCATCTAGGACGTGGACAATTCATCCATGGTAAAATTTAATTTTAGCTATAATTACAAAAGTTTGAAATTAAATCTCACTAGTGCTATGCTTCCATTAATATGGACAAAATAACTGATCTACTTAGGATTAATGTGGGGGACAAAAGTAAGATTTAATTTTTAACTTTTATAATTAATTGGGAAAATGTGATAAAGGATTTTGTTTCAGAGAGAGAGAAATAGAGAAAGTTTCAGGGTTTCAAGGAAGACATTCCAGCAGTCCCTCAAACCTCTTATATCCTTAAAGAATATTGTTTAAGGTAATATGAACTGTAGCTCAAACTAAATATAATATGTAACAGTTCTCAAATTGAAGAGTTGAAACTTGAGCTTATAGTACATTTCTCTCCAACAATTACAGAAGACAGAGATATAGAACAGAATTCTGACTTTTTATATACTACAGGATAACTGCATAAGCCAATTATATTGATAATCAGGGTGATCATAAGGAATACAATACTCTTACACAAAAGAGGCTCCAGCTACTCAGTTACCTTATCACAGTCAACATTTCTTCATGCTGCTAATATTCTCACTGGTATATGAGTTTCAAGTTATTAAGGTCCAGAAAACTAAAAGAAACTGACAAGTATATTAAGAACCAGACTCTGAGACACGTTCAAGAAAATCTCAGTGCTTGTTTTTCTGGTTCCTATTTATTCTACTTAATGACAGTTGTGGTTTGTGGAATGAAACATTCTCAAGTTTCAAAAAATTTCCAGCCTAGACCGTAAAGGGAGTAATCAGTGGAGAGAGAGATTCATGATATGCTCTAACCACAGAACTCTCGGAGATACGGACAAGAGGGTCTTTCAGTAACCCTAATGTGAATTACCCCAATGGGAAATCTGAATGAGTAATAGAATGTAAATGATGGTCATCAGTAAGCTGAGGCATCAGGGACTCTTTAGGAGTTGATAATTATAAAAGAAACATACTTAACCACAACTTCCTTTTTGCCTTAAATATTCAGGTGATTAGAGATTTCTTTTGTTTTCCTCTTCCTTGTGTATGCCTGTCATCTTCACTGTACTGGCAGCTTATGGAGTAAACACAATAAAATGTGGTGATACAACATTTAGACATGTTGCTGAAGGAGAAAAGAGAAAGTACTAAGTTCTGAGAATGGATACCACCTGGTTTTAGTAGTAACCACAGAGAGAGAATATTTAGTTATAAAGGCAAGCTCAAGTTTTACAGTCCATATCTCTCTTATTTAAATGTACTAGGTTTATATTTTAAGAAAATTGAAGATGGTTTCCCACAGGATCAATGATATACTTGGATGTTACATTGCTTGAGAAATTCCAAATGACCACAAAATAAATGTAGAAAACTAAGAAATGATTTTGAATTTAGTCATAAAAAAATAATTATGATCAATGAAATCCAGTGGTAAGATATATAAATGAAGCTAGTCTTCTTTCATTGGATGGAAAGAGCTATGCTGTTTTGGCAAATAAAAGAATGTATGGATTGATTCATGGTTAAATTACTAGAATATTTGAAAGTGAGAGTTAATTTGAAAAGATCTGTAATATACCCAATGAATACAGAGGGAGCATTACTCATCTAATTAGCATTAAATGAATAACAAATATTCAAGAACATATAACATTTTTGTTGGTGGTAAATCATTCAAAAATAATCCTTTAATATTATATGCCATAAAATGATAAGAAATTCAAAATAGTTTTTTAAAAATTTATTTCCTTAAAATGTATCATCTTCCTTATTTAAGAAGGTTAGCAGTTACTGAACTTCACTTCCACATGTTAATATCCCACTAACTGACACATAAAGAAGCTTGATGAAAAATGAAATGTAAACCCAAAAGTGAAAAAGAGATTGCTGACAAAATGTGAATGACTTTATTTGGTGGAAGAAGACAAACATTAGACATTCCCATGAACATTTGTTTGATTTTGGTGTAGTTCGTCTCCAGAAATGTGAAAATGATATAGTTTTTTTCAATCACAATTATATTAGATTAAGAGTGTGGAATGGAAAATAATACAGGTCAGAAACTTCTCATAAAAATCAGTTCTGATGTTTTCTTTTTAATTGTTCTCTCCTCACCTTTGATTAAGATGCTAATATGTTCTGAACACTTATATGTTGATCAAAATACAACAAATGTCTAATCCACTTAAAGGTCAAATTATATTGGAAACAATGGGTTCATATAAATGAACAATTAAAATAAATTGTATTCAATTCAGCCTAACAGAAGAAGGAATCAGATATTATTTTCCTGAATGACTGAAGACATTAACTTTGGTTGACAGAAAGTTTATCTCTTCTCACTACTGGTAAGTCAACAGGAGGATACAGTTTGCTATAGTGGATAGTATTGTTCAACTAACTAAGGATAACTGTAGTAGTAGTATGTGCTTGTCAAAACACCTGGAATAAAAAGCTAGTATATGTGCCAGTTTAATTCTTTCGAAGAACTTTTGATTGACTGTATAGATTATGAGATGAAATATTTCTGAATTAGAAAAAAAGATTTTCTGTGGGGTTTAGGGAGATGACCTTAGAATAATTCATAAACAATGCAGAGTGTATCCCAATCTATGAATTAGAATTTGTACAATTTCACAAAATTCCTATCATGAGGTAAGATCAAAAAAGGGGTAGAAATCCTGCAGTCTGCAGAATGGAGTCCACAAACACAGAAAGTTAGAGAAAATGAGATGGCAGAGAAATATGTTCTAGACGAAGGAACAAGATAAAACCACAGAATAACGCTAAGTAGAGATAGGCAATCTGCCTGAAAAAGAATTCAGAGTAATGATAGTAAAGATGATCCAAGAACTCAGAAAAAGAATGGAGGCACAGACTGAGAAGAGACAAGAAATGTTGAACAAAGAGCTAGAAGCTTTAAAGAACTAACAGAGATGAACAATACAATAACTGAAATGAAAAATACACTAGATGGAATCAACAGCAGAATAAATGAGGCAGAAGAATAAATAAGTGAGCTGGAAGACAGAATGGTGGAAATCAGTGCCGCACAACATAATAAAGAAAAAAGAATGAAAAGAAAAGAGGACAATCTAAGAGACCTCTAGGACTACATTAAATGCACCAACATTCACATTACAGGGGTCACAGGAGAAGAGAGAAAGAAAGGGCCTGAGAAAATATTTGAAGAGATACTAGCTGAAAACTACCCTAACATGGGAAAGGAAACACTCGAATCCAGGAAGCACAGAGAGTCCCATACAGGATAAACCCAAGGAGGAACATGCTGAGACACATATCAAGTTGACAAAAATTAAAGACAAAGAAAATATTAAAAGCAACAAGAAGAGAAAAGCAAAAATAACACACAAGGGAATCCCCATAAGGTTATCAGCTGATTTTTTCAGCAGAAACTCAGCAGGCCAGAAGGGAGTGGCACGATATATCTAAAGTGATGAAAGGGAAAAACCTACAACCAAGAATATTCTACCCAGCAAGGCTCTCATTCAGATTTAATAGAGAAATCAAAAGCTTTACAGACAAGCAAAAGCTAAAGAGAATTGAGAACCACCAAAACAGCTTTACAACAAATGCTAAAGGAACTTCTCTAGGTGGAAAAGAAAAGACCACAACTAGAAACATGAAAATTACAAATGGTAAAGCTCACCAGTAAAGGCAAACATAAAGTAAAGGTAGGAAATCATCCACATTTAAATATAATATCAAAACCAGCAATCATGAGAACAGGAGAGTACAAATGCAAGACATTGGAAATGCATTGGAAATTAAGAGACCAGCAACTTAAAATGATCTTGTATATATATAGACTAGTATATCAAAACTTCATGGGAATTGCAAACCAAAAATCTACAGTAGAATCTACAATCACACATACACACAAAAGCAATCCAAACACAACACTGAAGATAGTTATCAAATCAAAAGAGAAGGTGAACAAAAGAGGAAGGGAAGAAAAAAAAAACCTACAAAAACAAATCCAAAACAATTACCAAAATGGCAATAAGAACATACATATTAATAATTACCTTAAATAAAAATGGATTAAATGCTCCAACCAAAAGACACAGACTGGCTGACGGAATACAAAGACAAGACCTGTATATATGCTGTCTACAACAGACCCACTTCAGATCTAGGGACACATACAGACTGAAAGTGAGGGGATGGAAAAAGTTATTCCATGCAAATGGAAATCAAAAGAAAGCTGGAGTAGCAATACTAATATCAGACAAAACCAACTTTAAAATAAAGTCTGTTACATGAGACAAGGAAGGACACTACATAATGATCAAGGGATCAATCCAGAAAGAAGATATAACAATTGTAAATATATATGCACCCAACATAGGAGCACTTCAATATATAAGGCAAATGCTAACAGCCATAAAAGGAGAAATTGACAGTAACACATTAATAGTGGGGGACTTTAACACCCCACTTTCATCAATGGACAGATCATCTAGACAGAAAATGAATGAAGAAACACAAGCCTTAAATGACACATTAGACCAGCTGGACTTAACTGATATTTATAGCGCATTCCACCCGAAAGCAGCAAAATACACTTTCTTCTCAAGTGCACATGGAAAATTCTCCAGGATTGATCATATCTGGGCCACAAATCAAGCCTGGGGAAATTTAAGAATATTGAAGTCATATCAAATATCTTTTTCAACCACAATGCTATGAGATTAGAAATCAACTACAGGAAAAAAACTTTAAAAAACACAAACATGTGGAAGCTAAATAATATGTTACCAAAAAAAAAGGATAACTGAAGAAATCAAAGAGGAAATTAAAAAGTACCTAAAGACAAATGAAAACAAAAACATGACGATCCAAAACCTATGGGACGTGGCAAAAGCAGTTTTAAGTGGAAAGTTTATAGCAATACAATCTTACCTCAGGAAATAAGAAAAATCTCAAATAAACAATCTAACCTTACACCTAAAACAACTAGAGAAATAAGAACAAACAAAACCCAAAATTAGTAGAAGGAAAGAAATCATAAAGATTAAGGAGAAATAAATGAAATAGAGATGAAGAAAACAATAGCAAAGATCAATAAAACTAATAGCTGGTTCTTTGAAAAGATAATCAAAACTCATAAACCTTTAACCAGACTCATCAAGAAAAAAAGGGAGAGGGCTCAAACCAATAAATTTAGAAATGGAAAAGGAGAAGTACAATGGACACCACAAAATACAAAGCATCATGAGAGACTGCTACAAGCAATTATATGCCAATAAAATGGACAATCTAGAAGAAATGGAGAAATTCTTAGAAAGGTGCAACCTTCCAATACTGAACCAGGAAGAAATAGAAAATGTGAAGAGAACAATCGCAAGTACTGAAATTGAAACAGTGATTAAAAAATGTCCAGGACCCGATGGCTTCACAGGTGAATTCTATCAAACATCTGGAGAAGAGTTAACACCTCTCCTTTAGAAAGTCTTCCAAAAAACTGCAGAGGAAGGAATACTCCCAAACTCATTCTATGAGGCTACCATCACCATGATACCAAAACCTGTCACAGATACCACAAAAAAAGAAAATTACAGGCCAATATCACTGTTGAATATAGATGCAAAAATCCTCAACAAAATGCTAGTGAACTGAATCCAACAATACATTAAAAGGATCATACACCATGTTCAAGTGGGATTTATCCCACAGATGCAAGGATTTTTCAATAACCGCAAATCAATCCGTGTGATACACCCCATTAACAAACTGAAGAATAAAAACCAGATGATCATCTCAATAGATGCAGAAAAAGCTTTTGACAAAATTCGACACCCATTTATGATAAAAAAAAAAAAAAAAAAACTCTCCAGAAAGTGGGCATAGAGAGAACTCACCTCAACATAATAAAGGCCAAAAATGCAAACTCAGAGCTAACATCATTCTCAATAGTGAAAAGCTGAAAGCAATTCTGCTAAGATCAGGAACAAGACAAGGATGTTCACTGTCGCCACTTTTATTCAACAGTTTTGGAAGTCCTAGCCAAGGCATTCAGAGAAGAAAAAGATATAGAAGGAATCCAAACTGGAAAAGAAGAAGTAAAACTATCTCTGTTTGCAGACGACATGATACTATACCTAGAAAATCCTAAAGAAGCTACTAGAAAACTACTACAGCTCATCAGTGAATTCAGTAAAGTTGCAGGATACAAAATTAATACACAGAAATCTCTTGCATTCCTATACACTAACAACGAAAGAGCAGAAAGAGAAATTAAGGAAACAATCCCATTTACCATCACATCAAAAAGAATAAAATACCTAGGAATAAACCTACCTAAGGAGACAAAAGACCCATACTATGAAAACTATAAGATATTGATAAACCGAAGATGACAGAAACAGATGGAAAGATGTACCATGTTCCTGGACCGGAACAATCAAGATGATTATTCTACCCAAGGCAATCTACAGATTCAATGCAATCCCTATCAAATAACCAATTATATTTTTCACAGAACTAGGACAAAAAATTTTTAAATTTGTTTGGAAACACAAAAGTCCCTGAATAGCCAAAGCTTTACTGAGGAAGAAAAATGGAGCTGGAAGAATCAGACTCCCTGAGTGCAGACTATACTACAGAGCTACAGACATCAAAACAGGATGGTACTGATACAAAAACAGAAGTATAGATCAATGGAACAGGATATAAAGCCCAGAAATAAACCCACACACTTATGGTCAACTAATCTATGACAAAGAAGTCAAGAATATACACTGGAGAAAAGGCAGTCTCTTCAATAAACGGTGCTGGAAAACTGGACAGCTACATGTAAAAGAATGAAATTAGAACACTCCCTAATACCGTACACAAAAATAAACTCAAAATAGATTAAAGACCTACATGTAAGTCTGGATACTATAAAACTCTTGGAAGAAAACACTGGCAAAACACTCTTTGACATAAATCGCAGCAATTATATTTTTGCATCCACATCCTAGAGTAATGAAAATAAAAATAAACAAATGGGACCTAATTAAACTTAAAAGCATTTGCACAGCAAAGGAAACCATAAACAAATCAAAAAGACAACCCACAGAATGGGAGGAAATATTTGCAAACAAAGTGACCGAAAAGGGATTAATCTACAAAACATACACACACCTCATGCAGCTCAATATCAAAAAACAAACAACCAAATCAAAAAATGGGCAGAAGATCTAAATAGACATTTCTCCAAAGAAGACATACAGATGGCCAAAAAGCACATGAAAAGATGCTCAACATCACTAATTATTAGAGAAATGCAAATCAAAACTACAATGAGGTATCACCTCACACTGGTCAGAATGGCCATCAACAAAATGTCTACAAACAATAAATTCTCAAGAAAGTATGGAGAAAAGGGAACCCTCCTACACTGTTGGTGGGAATATAAATTGCTACAACCACTATTGAGAACAGTATTGAGGTTCCTCACAAAACTAAAAATAGAACTACCATATGATCCAGCAAACCCACTCCTCAGAACAATAATTTGAAAAGATACATGCACCCCAATGTTCATTGAAGCACTATTTACAATAGCCAGGACATGGAAGCAACCTAAATATCCATCAACAGAGGAATGGATAAAGAAGATGTGGTACATATATACAATGAAATATTACTCAGCCATAAAAAAAGAATAAAATAATGCCATTTGCAGCAACATGGATGGACCTAGAGATTGTCATACTGAGTCAAATAAGTCAGACAGAGAAAGGCTAATACCATATGGTATCACTTATATGTGGAATCTAAAATACGACACAAATGAACTTATTTACAAAACAGAAACAGACTCACAGACTTTGAAAACAAATTTATGGTTACCAAAGGGGAAACATTGGTGGGGAGGAGGGATAAGTTAGGAGTTTGGAATTAACATATACACACTAATGTATATAAAACAGATAACCAACAAGGACCTACTGTATACCACAGGGAACTCTACTCAATATTCTGTAATAACTTATATGGGAAAAGAATCTGAAAAAGAATGGATATATGTATATGTATAACTGAATCACTTTGCTGTACACCTGAAACTAACACAACATTGTAAATCAACTATAATATAAATTAAAAATTTAATTAAAAAAGGGGTTAGGACTCTGTGATCTTAGCATCACATCAGTAGATGTTTATTCTTCATTGAACATCCGTATCAATTTGTTGGACAGAGGAGCACACAGACACAGGTCAATTGCATTCTTTGCAAGGTTCTTTATATAACTTATCAAAATTACAGATTTTCTTGTTGATTTTGTAGTTCCTAACCATGGAGCAGTAATTATTCCAACCACTTACTCCATGGGCATTTTATTTTCCTGAACAAATAAAAAAAGACAGTGTATGGAAAGACATTATGCATAAGGCTTAAGAGTCTCATGTCTAGTGTGGTATGTTCTGAATGCTTGTGTCCCTCCAAAATTCATATGTTGAAATACCAACCCCCAAATGGTATTAGCAGGTGGAGTCTTTGGGAGGTAAGTAGGTCATGAGGGTGGAGTCCTCATGGATGAGATTAGGCCCTTGTAAAAGAGGCCCAAAAAAGCTCCCTTGCCCCTTCCTCTATGTAAGGTTACAGGGAGAAGTGGGCTGTCAATGAAGAAAACTGGTCTAACCAGACACTGAGCCTAATGGCACCTTGGTCTTGGATTTCCCGGCCTCCAGAACTGTGATAAATATTTGTTGTTTTTAAGCCACCTGGTCTCTGGTATATTGTTACAGAATTCCAAATAGACTAAGACATAGTATCACATTGATTGGATTCAAATCCCCTGCTCCAACAGGTATTAGTTTTGTGACTTTGATTAAGTTTCTCAAACTCTCAAACCCTTAGTTTCTCACCTGTGAAAGGAACATGAGAATAATAGTATCTAACACTATATTGTCATCACTAGGACTAGCAATATTAAGGAAATTAACAGAATGCCTGGCACATATTAAGGACAGAAAAATATTACATTCCCATGTATTACTTACTTACCATGTATTTTTTAATTAAATTGTTAAATTTATTTATGATAAAATAAACTCTTTGGGGAGTACAGTTCTATCATTTTTGACTCATGCATAGAGTCGTGTAATCGCCAGCAAAATCAATACACAGAGGAGTTCCATCACCTCCCCACAAATCCCTGATGCTACCCTTTTGCAATCAAAGCTTCTTTTGATTTATAACCCTTGTAGCCACTAATCTATTCTCCAGCACTGTAGCTTTGTCTTTTCCAGAGTGCCATATAAATCAATTCACACAATATGCTGACTTTTGTGATTGGCTTCTATCATGTAGCCTAATTCATTTGAGACTCATCCGTGTGGTTGCATGTATCAATAGTTTCTTCCTTTCTATTTTTATTTTGTCTATTTTTGTTTGTTCATGCATTCCTTAGTTCAGGGATATTTGGGTTGTTTTCAGTTTTTAGTGATTGCAAATGAAACTTCTATACACACCATGTATAGATTATGTTTCATTTTTATATAAGAACATTATTGATAATGCACATAGATACAAATCATGCATTAAGATGTACAGTTCACTGATGTTCAGTGTATTCATAGAGTTGTGCAAGCATCAACTCAATAAGTTTTAGAACATTTTCATCACCCAATGGTAACTTTATGTTTAACATTTCGAGGAACTGTCAAACTGTTTTCCAAAGGAGCTGCCACAGTTTACAGTCACATCAGCAACGTATGATGGTTCCAGTTTTTCTGTAACAACTGGTTTGTTTCTGAGTTATTTAATGTAACCATCCTAGTGGGTGTAAAGTGATTTTATTGTGGTTTTGAGTTGTATTTCCCTATGGCTAATGATGTAAAGCATCTTTCACATACTTTTTAGTCATTTGTATATCTTCTTTGGATAAATATATACTTAAATCTTTGCCCACTTTTTAAAAAAGGGCTGTTTTTCTTTTGTCTTTTTATTATTTATTTGTAAGAGTTCTTTTAATATTCCAGATACAAGTCTCATCAGATACAAATGTATAAAATACCCAAGTATTTTCTCCCATTGTATGGGTTGTCTTTTTCCCTTTCTTAATGATATCCTTTGGAGCAAAAGAATTTAATTATGATGAAGTTCAATTTTTCTATATTTTTCTTTTGTCCTTTGTTCCTTTGATGTCTATAGATGAAGATTTTGATTATAACAAGGACACAAAGATTTACTATATTTTCTTCCAAAACTTCATAGTTTTAGGTCCTAAATTTAAATCCATGTTTCATTTTGAATTAATTTTTGTGTATTGTATAAGGAGTTCAACTTCAACCATTTGCATGTGGATATCCAGTTTTCCCAACACAATTTTTCAAGACTATTCTCTCCCAATTAAATTGTCTTGGCACACTTGTCAAAGTCAATTTACTATATATGTGAAGGTTTATTTCTGGCTCTCAATTCTATTCCATTTATCTATATGTCTACCCTTATACCAGCACCACATTGTTTTGACTACTGTGTCTTCATACCAAATTTTAAAATTGGGAAGTGTGAGTACTTCACCTCTGTTCTTGTTCAGAATTTTGGCTATTCTGGGTTCTTTGATTTTCAGTAAGAGTTTTAGGATAATCTTGTCAATTTCTTTGAAAGAGAAATCTGGAATTTTGATAGATATTGCACTGAATCTGTAGGTCAGTTTGTGTAGTATTGCCACCTTAAACATTAAGTCTTTTGATCTATAGACATGGTCTTTTTGGCAAATATTTAGATTTTTAATTTCTTCCAACAATGATTCCTAGATTTGTTTGTTTTATTCCCATATTCACCTTTTATATCTTTAGCATCTGTAGTAATATCCTCTCTTTTATTGATATTATTGTTAATTTCAGTCTTCTTTTTTTTTTTTTTGGTCAGTCTAAGTAGTGGTTTATACATTTCTTGATATTTTCTAAGAACCATCTTTTGTCTCCACTGATTCTATTGTTTTTACATAACTATTTTTGTTCTCATCTTTATTTTTTAATTCCTTTTGCTTGCTTTTTATTTAATTTGTTATTCTTTTTCCAATTTCTCAAGGTGAAAACTCTGATTATTTAAGATCTTTATTATTTTAATACAAATATTTACTGCTATAAATTTCCCTCTTAGCACTACTTTAGCTGCATTACACAAATTTTGACGTATAGTAATTCTATTAAAAATGTTTTTATTTTTCTTTGTGACTCATGCTTATAACCATTAGTTATACAGAAGTAGAATGTTTAATTTCAACCTATTTGAAAATTTTCCAGCTATCTTTCTGTTATCAATTTCTATGTTAGTCCTGACATTATCAGAGAACATACTTTGTATGGTTTCCATTCTTTTAGATTTTTTTAAGGTTTGGTTTATGGTCCAAAATATGGTCTTAGTAAATATTCCATGAACACTTGGAACAATATCTGTTCTGTAGTTGTTGAGTAGAGGGTTCTATAAATGTCAATTAATTTCTAGTTCAGAGATTAGCAAACTTTTTATTAAAATGAAAAGTAGTAAATATTTTAGACTTTCCAGACCAGGGAGCAATATTGAGGACATTGTAACCATTTAAAATGCAACAATTTTAAAGTATAAAAAAATATTCTTAGCTCGTGGGCCATACCAAAAAAGGTGGTAGTCCCAATTTTATTGGTAAGCCATAGTTTGTCAACTCCTTTTCTAGTTAGTTGATGGTATTAAGATTTTTTTTTGTATCCTTGCTAATGTTCTACCTGCTCTATCAATTACAGAGGAGTGTTCAAATATAATTGTTGATTTTTCTATTTCTTTTTTATATCAGTTTTTAATATTTATTTTATTCTGGAGCTCTCTATGTATAAATACTTTTAAGACTGTCATGAATTTGGAGTTTACTGAGTTTCTTGAATCTGTGAATGCATGTCTTTCACCAATTTGGGGATGCTTTCAACTACTGTTTCTTCAGATATGCTTTATGCAACTCTTTCTCCTCTTTCAGGAATTCCAATGACAAAAATATTAAACATTTAAGTACTATTTCACAAGACCCTAAGGCTTTGTTCATTTTGTTTTGTTTTTGATTTTGTTCACATTGAATAATTTCTATTGTTCTATCTTCAAATTTACTATCTCTTTCCTCTGTCATCTGCATTCTACTATTGACCCCTTCCAGTGATTTTTTTAATTTCAGAAATTTTTTTCTAAAATTTCCATTTGCTTCTGTTTTATGGTTTCTATTTCTCTGCTTAGAATGTCTAATTTCCCATTCATTTCAATAATGATTATATTTACCTCATTAAGCATGATTATAATAACTTCTTTAAAGTCTTTATGTGGTAATTCCAACATCTGTGTCATCTCAGGATTCTCCTCAGTAGGTTGCCTTTTCTGTTGAAAATTGGTCAGATTTCCCTGGCTCTTGGTCATATTGTCCTGGGTTTTGATATTTTGGGTAATTTCAATTCTATACTGGACGTTTGGAAACTATGTTGTAAGAAATTGGGTCTTCTTAAAATCCAGGAGACAACTGATTTTTGTTTGTTTCTTTTAATAGGCAATCAACTCATGTACAGAATGCAGTCAGACTGCCTTCTGCAGGTGGTGATTCTAATGTTAAGTTGAGTTTTCAAAGTTTTTACTATGTTCTTTGAGTGTACCTTTTACCTTAGCAACTCAGAGCATGAGTTGGGACTTGGGGAGTGGTTTGTATAGTAGTTCACTTTTCAAACCCTTGGCTATGCTTCTTGGGTGTGTTCTGTACTTAGACACTTGGGGGTGAGCTTAGGACTTACATTAGTTCATACCCAAATATAGATTCTCCAGCTCACTCCTCTGTGGGATTTCCCTGACACTCTGCAGCTTCTGTGGGCTGGTATTTTGTTTGTTTTGGGGGGTACTGTTTTTGGTTGCTCTGGCCAAAAAGATGAGATTCTCTCAGTGTTTTGGCCTCTCATGTTCTTGTGCAGTTCCATACATCTGGGCCCGCCCTTGGGGCAAAGTAAAGAGAGAAGAGATAGAAAAAACATATATTGAAAATTCTCCTACACTCTTTGTATAAAAGGACCCCTCTTCTCTGTTCCTGAATCCAGAGTGCTGAGAGTTTTTCTCCAGTCTTTAGGTACCTGTGCCACTTCTGCTCTGCAGTATCATAGTTTTGCAATGGGGCTGGCTAAGGAGCAGGGCTACAAGAATTTCAAAAAGGAGAAAAAGAAGAATTATCCCTACTTTCTTGAGCTCACAGGTGGCTTTTTTTCCTGGACTTCTGGCCAGAAAGAGGGATTATAGGAGATATTGATGATGGTATCCATCATACAGTTTAATATGTCTCACAGTGGGGAGATAAAGAAGAAACAAAAATGAGAAACATAAAAAGACCGTATTAGTTGTTCTTCAAGTTTTAATGTCTTTCCCAATTTTCTTGTTCTTATTTACTTTTCAGATTCCTCAAGCAATGGCTTTTTGTATTTTGTCCAGTTTTAAGTAGTAATCAACTGCAGTGTGATTACTCCAAGTAGAAGTTTTACCTTCTCCCTTTTTATTTCTGAGGCAACACACACACATACACACACACAGACTGTAAAAATAGAAGTTCTACAAAAAAGGATTCCTCCTGTATACTTCTAAAAAGTAAATGTTCTAATTTACTTAGTTGCTAAAGATACAGTTTTTGTTGTTGTTAGCATTAGATCGGGTTGGGCTTTTGGGAACAGAGGTCATGTTTATGAGCACTTATTGTCTCAAGAGTGATAAATTGAAATTGTTATTTCTAAAGAGTGTGTTTTTTTTTTTTTCCAGAATCTTGATTTCCTTGAAACCCTTTATAGAACTTCAGAGACAAATTATCATAATTGATTATACTGTGATATCTGAATAAATTAAACAATATTTTAATGCCAACATTTTATCAGATTTGTAATTAGCTTTTATTCTAAAAAGATATACTGGCCAAACATCTTTCAAGTGGTAATGCAATATTGCTGAAGGACATTCCAAGGAAATATCTTTTCATGAATTTTAAAATTATCTGATCCCTTGTAAATTTTTTAAAAATCCAATATATATGTCGCAATTGAAATTTATCATTACCAAATGATCTTGAAAGAATGAACCTATTTAAGCATAGTTTTAGAATAATTTTTATCAACACTTCTCTCTACAGGTGTCTCACAATGCATTTTTTACCTTTTAAAATAATTAATATTAGTGAGATGCCAAACACCCAAGACATTAAAAATCAACCCCTGTGCCACAGAGTAATTGGGGCTAAGATAAAAGTTATAGTCCACAAAAGGCTAAATATTGATCTGTTCAGTTTGCATCCATTATTGCTGATCTTTCAGGATTTAAATATCGATTGTGCAGTGTAGTTACAATAAGCTAGAGCAAAAGCTCATCCATATTGCAATGCTGGGCAAAAGAAAAAGAGTTTTAACCTCAAAAAGCCTGTGCCCTAGTTAGAAAATGCCATCCTCCCTCTAAATCTTTAGCCTGGCTATGAAAAATTAATAATTTATTAAAACATATTTTATTACAGGACTTTCCCTCCGTCTCCCTGGCATGATGCCAGTGTACACTACGAAGTAACAGTTGGAAAATGACCTCCACTTCTTCAAATGAGTTGTTTCTTGAGTTTGGCTTAATATTAATCATTAATTATTTTAAAAATACAAGAAATGTTTCTCAGGATAGCTAAACTTTCATGCACATGTGGCTCTTTGCCAGAGTCTAAGATGATATCAGAGTGATGTTACTATGACTGTACCAACGATCCTAGAATTATAATGCATTGCTCTGATGATATATTAAACATTGACGTGGAAATTGAATATGTAATTGGCAATGACTGAAGGAAGCATGATTTAATATCTTCCATGCCACCTTTCTCTTCCACTCCCCTCCCCCGCATTGCTTAGTGTCACTCTTCTCAATGCATTCCTGTTATTTCAAATAGGATATCCTGACATATAGCACATGTTTATAAGTTCATACCCAAACCCTTTTGTTGGAAATATGTTGTACATATTACAGCACTCAAAGGGCTTTCTCATTCCTTTTTTAAAATAATATATAAAGCAGAATTAAAGACTTGATTTTTCCCCTCTACCCCAATAAATAGTACATGGCTGGTTAAACATTAAATACCTGATTGTTCATAGATCCAGAAAGCATAAAACATACCTTGAAACATCTTACACTGAAGTTCATTTGTTTTCAATCTGTCCAGAAACCATATTTATAAACTATCAGCCAACATTTCAGAGACAAAATATCCTTCACATTTTTACCAACCTAGCAGAATCAACTTCTGCCATACTGTCTCATTGACATTTATTTCTTATAATAATCAGCAAAAAAGTATTCTTGTGAAGAAAATCAGAAGGCAATAAGTTCAGGTTGCCCTTGAGTCACTACTTTATATTTGTCTTTTTCTGTTTCCTGGGGATATTTTCCATTTTTTTCTCTTTCAAGTATCATTTAAGCTGTCAGATATTTTCCTAAAAACCCTACGATGTGATTTTGAGAAGTGTCAAATTTATCATCCTGAGAATTTCCTGAAAAGAAATCCACTGATTTCCCTTTTACTTTTATTTTTGGGTTTTCAACATCTGATATTATTTGGCCTTGTGAGTTGTGAGAAAGGTATAGCTCACAGTTTGATGACAATTTCCTGTACTCTGCCGTTTTCAAGTTTCAAATAATTATATATTTTTAAAACAATTGCTGTGAGACAGGCAAAAAGTTTTCAGCTTCGTCTCTTTCTTCCCATTTGTTAAAAATAATGGATAAATTTCGGAAAGAAAATCCTACTCAGTTTCCACATAAACTGTTCACAGGGAAGAATGAGTTTAACAATTGTCTTGTCCTACATTTGGCAAAGTACACTACAGAATCACACCTGCTCAGCCCTTAGACCAGCATCTGTCTTTACTTATGTTGTACATTTTTAAATAAATGAAAGTTTCTCTCCAATTTCATATTTATGATGTTACCATTTTGGTTTTTGGGGGGGCTTTCTGGGGGCTGCTTTCCTTTCCATACACATGCCTCAAAAGCAGTTAGAAATAATACGTTTGCTTTGCCTGAGATCCACAGCATGCAGATTTTAGTTTAATGACAATTGTCAAGACAGCTCTTCCCAGCATGTTGTCTTTGACTAAGACCATACTGAAGGAGGTTGGGGGATAGTGGGAAATGGCAAGAAAACATATAAAATACATAATATTTGGACAGTAAAATTGCATTTTAATGACAGAGTTGGATTGACCAAAAGAAATTTTTCATAAAAATATGTGCATTGTGCTGGCATGTTCTGCAGTTCTCTGGAAACATTTCTTTCTAAAATTGTTTTCCCTGTAATCCTGAGCCAGAATGGTCTGTGGACTGTTCTAGTATAGGAAAATGACACTGGTTACATTCTTGCTGTATAGCCACTGAAGGCAAGATTTAGGTAGACAGAGGGTACACTTTGTGTAGTTAAAGGTCTTTTTTTTTCCTTTCATTTTTTAAAATTAATCCTCAGGGCCAGGATGTCTATAGCCCCCTTATGTTTATCAAGTTTTTCAAAAAATATTATAAAAAGTATCTTAAAGTTCTCACTATTTGCTAGAATTCATTCACTCTAATTAGTTTTTCTCCAAGTGGGTTTTGGGAGTACCATATTATTTGCACAGGGCTCTCATAAAAGAACTCCTTTGGATTCCTGGGTCTTGCAACCAATCAAATGAAATTATTTAAGGTAATTTTATCTTATTCTGGGTAATATCACATTCCTGGGTCAATATACACATGCTGGAAATTTAAGGACACATTCTCCAGGGCACTAGGTTGTTTCAAGTCTTGCTCTTGAATAAAGTAATAAATGTACATTTTACTGTAAAGTCACTGACATTTTTGCACGTCGTGAGTAAAAACTTAAAAAAATAAGCTTTCTCCCTATCTCACACCATACTCAAAAAATTAATTCAGAGTGGATCATAAGCCTAAATGTAAGAGCTAAAACTATAAATGTCCTAGAAAAAAAACAGGAGTAAATCTTTGTGACCTTGCATTAGGCAACAATTTCTTAGATGTGTCACCAAAAGCACAAATGATAGAAGATTGACAAGTTGGACTTTATCGATTTAAAAAGCCCTTTGTACGTTGAGGATACCACCAAGGAAGTGAAAAGACAATCCATAGGGAGGAAATATTTACAAATCATATATCTGATAAGGAACTTGTACCAGAACACATAAAGAACACTTACAATTTAATTATAAAATGAGAAATAACCCAATTCAAAAATGGGCAAAGTGTTTGAATAAACATTTTTCCAAAGAAGATCTAAAAATGACCAATAATCACTGAAAAAATGCTTAATATCATTAGTTGTTAGGAAATTGCAGATTAATACCACAATGAGCTATCACTTCACACCTACTAAGATGCCTTGGATCAAAAAGACAGATAATAACAAGTGTTGGTAAAGAAGTGGAAAAAGTAGAATTCTCATATGTTGCTGGTGAGAATGTAAAATTTGGAATACAGTTTGTCAGTTCCTCAAAATTTTGAACATAGTTTGTCATATAACCCAGCATTTCCACTCGAAGATATCAGAAGAAATGAAAAAAATGTGTCCACACACAAAGCTATACACAAATGTTCCTAGCAGTATTATTCTCTATAGCCAAAATGTGTAAAGAACCCAAATTTCCACTGACTAATGAATGGATACACCTAACACCTTTATACAGTAAAATATTATTCAGCAATATAAACAAATAAAGTACTCAAATATTTTACAACATGGATAAACCTCAAAGTCCCCTTGCTTATTAAACCTGCCACCTACCAATCTAGACTGGCCTGTCTCTTTCTTGGTTTGTGCTTGCCCTTGGAGTATAGAGGCTGGTTTCAGATTTCACCCAGGAAGTTCCTGATAATTCTGAGAACCAACAATTGGAGAGTCAGCCTGGAGACCAAAGAAATGGGCTTTAGGAAAGAGGCATCCTCAGTGAAATGCCAAGCTGGCCATCAACGTCTATGTTGGGAGGAGTGGGCCATTTGTTAGACGTTTGTAGAGCACTGCATAAGTCTGGGGATACACCAGATGCTTTAATGTGCTATTTGAGGAACTATGCACAGTGCACTGTGGCCAAAAAGAAAAATGAATGGCTGCACAGTGGACTTGGCTCTACTGTGGGTGTTTCACCCACCACCAAAGCCCAAGGAGAGGCTGAGCTCAAATAAAAATGTTGAAAGAGCTGAGGTTGGAGAAGGACGTTCCTTTTGTCCACTAGCTTCGCAGCCTGTAGACAAGACCTTAGTGTGCCATTTTGTGTGCACACAAAACTAGAGTGTGCAAAAACTAGAGCAGTGCATGATGCCTTAGATTAAGGTTGGAGCGCTTGTGACAAAGCCTGATAGGGACCTAAGGTAGAATCCCTAAAAGACTGTTGAGAAAAAAAAGAAAATGTTATTGATTGTTGAGGAAATGGACAAAACACCCATGCCATCTGACGACTAATACAAAGAAAAGCAAAATCACATTCTGAGCCAGCCGGGCAGCCCCCAATTGAGGAAACATTTATGATGATAGAATTTACTTTTGCTGAGCTTATTGATATAGCTGTCAAGTTGCAACAAAAGGCCAGGGAAAGTATCCAGGCACAGTTAGTGTGACTATGAGATACGGTGGGCAATGACATTTCTTTGATCAGGCAGGAGGCAAAAAAAAAAAAAAGAGCAACATCACCATACACTACCCTCTGATAGAGTCTGCAGGGTGCTTAGGGGATTCAAGACACTCACTCCCTTATAGATTGGATTAGTCTATTCTGAAGAGAGGCTTGGCCTAATGAGGGGGATCTCCCTGGTCATGTGGGACTCTGGAATTGGGAATGAAACAGGCAACCTATACCCCATCTTTGAAGAACCTGATTGGGCCACATTCACTACAGAAATGAAAGTTAAGATACTCCAGTCCACCCCCAACACCTGATATGAAGTGGGGCACTGATATCCATGCTGAGCCCAGTTATGGGAAAAGATATTTATGATGTTGGGCAATCCACTGCTGATCTGGGGAAAACTAACAAATCCTGGGAACAGGTATGAGCTGTCTGAAAGAGGGAAGGAGCTCAGAAAGCCAAGGAACCATCCCAATAGGCTATAGGAGGTCCAGTAAAAATAACCCAAAAGCAAATATGATTTGACCTCATTGCTGTGGGGACTCCACCTGAACCAGTAGACTAACAATCCAAGGCTGTGTTGGTCAGCTTTTGAAATGTTTTAAAACCAGAACAATAGTTTAGACTTCCTCATCTGCCCCTACCGTCCTTAATCCCCACCTGCTTCAGCAGAGGCCTCAGGGATACAGTCCTATTCAGGATAGGTTCCCCCCTTGCCCAGGGGTATAGGATGCCAGCCAAGACTGCCTCTAGGTAAGGCCCACTGGAGGCAATCAGAGACCTCATGTTGAGCTCACTATTCACTGGTCCTCCAGACATACACAAAAGGTAATGACTCTGGTTGACACTGGAGCTGAATGTTCTCTAATACAAGGTAACCCTCGAGAGTTTTCTGGTCCCCTCAGCAACATTGATGGTTATGGAGGGCAAACAGCTATGACCAGGAAGGTACTTTTGACACTGCAAGTTGGGGGTCACCCCACTGCCAAAAATATGAGGTTTTTAATCTCTTCAATACCAGAGAACATATTGGGCATTGATATCCTACAAGGTCAACTCTGCAAACCTCTATCAGTGAATTTGAGCTCCAGGTTAATCAAACCAGTGCTAAAGGGGGACACCAACTGGGAACCAGTAAACCTGGTACCCCTGTGAAGAATGGTAGCTTTCAAGCAATATAAATGTCTGCGGGCATAAGGAAATAGGAGAAACTATCTAAGAATTGCACCAAGTGGGTATCGTATACCCTTCCCATCGTGCTTTCAACAGCCTAGTAAAAAAAAAAAACAGATGGCTCATGACATATAACGGCAAACTCCCAAGAATTGAACAAGGTAGTACCCACCCGCCCCCATCCATGGGGCTGTGCTCAACATTGCCACCATCTTAGATACCTTGGCCATGGTCCTAGGAGTGTACTATGCTATACTGGACTTAACAAATGTCTTTTTCAGTACACCCCTGGCCACTGAGTCACAAGATAAATTTCCCTTCTCTCTGGAGGGGCAACAATGGACCTATCAAGTGCTTCCCCAAGCTCCCAAGCTGCCCAGCCCCACCATATGTCATGGGGTGGTAACCTGAGAGCTGTCCTTGTTCTCTTTCGCCACATCAGTAAATTTGAGGATATAATGTTAACATGTAAGGACCTGCCCCTGCAACAGGACACTCTGCAGACTTTCCTAGAACACCTTCAAGGGAGAAGATGGGTGGTAAAACCACAGAAAATTCAAGGCCCAGGCACTACTATAAGTTTTAGAAATCATTTTGTCAGCTAAGACATGTGTTGTCCCAAAAGCTGTTTAGTAAGATACAAGCCTATCCAACCCCTAAAAAAGTAAAGAAGATGCAAGCCTTTACAGGGATTTGTGAGTTTTAAAGGACTTTTATTCTCTACCTGGCACACTGCCTCCATCCCTAATAAAGAAAGGGGACATACGGGACTGAGAATCAAAGCAGCAAGCCACTCTGAGAAGGCAAAAATACTAGTAAAGCAAATTAAACCTCTGGGCATCCCCCCCAAGCAGGGCTCCCATTCGAGTTAGGCATGTCGGTGACTTTGGAACGTATGAGTCAGGCACTGTGGCAGAGACAACAGAAGGGGAGATACTCCAGGAATTTTGGTCCCAGCTCTGAAAGGGGACAAAAACCTAATATACCCACACAGAGCAACAATTCCTATCAGTGTACACAGCACTCCTACAGGTGGAACCTCTCAGGAAGGTTGAACCTCTCAGGAACACCACGGCAGCAAATAGGCTGAACTCAGAGCGGCTTGGCTGGTGATCACTCACGAGCCCTGGCCATTAACCCTTTACACTAACAGTTGGGCTGTTTTAAAGAGATTAACCCTATGGTTGGGACAATGGGAAGCCAAGGGATAGATGATTCATGAGTGGGCCCTTATGGAGTCAAGATATATGGAGGGACATTTACGTTAGCCTGCAAGAGCCTGAGCAGCCCTCACTGTTTTCCATAGCCTGGCTCATAGGGCACCAACACCCCCTGGCAATCAGGAAGCTGATGTCCTAGTAACTGACCCTTCAGTAGATTCAACAGCTTGGGTACATAAAAAAAGTTACCATCCCAGCGCCCAGGTAGGATGGCATATTGCCAAAGATGCTGGATTACCTTTAAAATACAGTGACTTGGTTAATGCAGTAACAATATGCCCTGTGTGTTCTTTTTTTGGGGGGCTGTGCCGCACGGCTTGCGGGATAGTTCCCCAGCCAGGGATTGAACCTGGGGCCCTGGCAGTGAAAGCACTAAGTTGTAACCACTGGACCACCAGGGAATTCCCTGTTCTGTGTGTTCTAAACAACACCCAATGCAACTTCCAAAGGAGTCTGGGGCCGTTCACTGGAGTTCCCAACCAGTGAGAGGTTGGCAAATTGATTATATTGACCCGCTCCTTCTGAGTGAAGGTTCTACATATACCCTGGTTTGTACAAACACCAAATCTTGCCTATTCCAAGCTTTACCCTGTCACTGTACAAACCAGGCTGCCACTATGAGGGTATTAGAGAGGCTGAGTATCATATATGAATACGCTCATCAAATGGAAGTGACTGAGTGTCATATTTCATGCAAGAAATGCAAGACTGGGGGAAAAAAATGAACATGACATTAAATAGAGGTTCCATCTCCCCTATAACCTGAAAGAGGCAGGACTGATAGAAAGGAAAATGGAAAACTATATTAAAACAGCAGATTAAATTCCTAACAGGTAATATCACCTCAGCCAGGTGGACTAAAATAATGTCCCAGGCTTTAATACATTTGAATCATCAACCAATAGGGCCTGCTGCCCCATATGCCAGACTGAAGACGCTGCAGAGGCACCTAAAACCATAAAATATAAAAATCATGGGAAAGAGCCATTGCCCTGAATTTCACCATAGATCAATGTGTTATGCTGCTGAGAACACCAAGCTCTGTCATACCTGGAAAAGGAATTATCTACTAAAATTTATTAACTAAAATTTACAGTGAGACGTTGCCAGGCTGGATGAATTACTTGGCACCCCTGGATGAGGGGGAACCACTCAGTCTCCACTGGTATCCCGTTGTCCTGCTACAAGCTGGACCTATCAAAACACATTACACCTGGAGTAGAACACACATCATTAAAAGAGAGGACAAGAAGTTTTGGCCTGGCATATCCTGCTTCCAATCCATTCTCTCCTGCCTGGCAGTGCTGCCTCCCCCCACCAATGTGTATGGTACATACAACCAAGTCAAGTTCCTAAAGCTGCCAACCTTCCTCTCCTCAAGGCCAGGTGGGCACGTTTGGTTTCCCACTGGTATGATCATTTGGCTGCCATGTTTATTCTCTCCATTGGCCTGGAGGACATGATAGCCCTTGCTACATTCACAAAAAGGCTTAAATTATGGCCAGCGAAGCCTGTTCTTCTTGAACACTGGAGCTCTCCTCCAAAATAAAATGGCCTTGGACATTATTGTGCCTCAAAAGGAGCCATCTGAACCATTATCCCAATAAAAATGTTGTGTTTTCATCCCTGATAAGTCTATTAATGTGTTATCTTTAATAAATCACATAAAAACATATGTGAATACCCTGAGTGATCTGGGGCCCAGCCTAGGGGACTTAGTAAATCAATGGTTTGGCTCATGGGGCTCTTGGTAAAATATATTAAAAAAAGGTACCACTAATTTAAAATATTGTTGTCTCAATCTTTGTTTTCTCTTACACATGCTTGCATTGTTGCTGTGACATCTGTCTCCAACGCAGCCAGATAGCCACCAAGTGAACCATCTCCATGCTAGTGAAACCCCTTGCTGACCACGCAGGATGTATTGCAAAAGAGGAGGACATATAAAGATTATAAAAGCCAGTCACAACGAATGGAGTGTTGGAGAAAGTAATGAGGAGGTGACTACCAGCTGACCCAAGAACTAAAACTGGTCAATCAAAAGCTCCTGACTCCCTCCCCTGTACTTGGAATGTACGTTGAGTGAGCAATGTGTTGTTGAGACCATCTGGATGGTATACTGACTGAACTCAGCTATGCCTCTATATAATCTTGTAAGATTTGGTGGACAGGTGAGAATCTACTAATCTTGAAGCCACCCAAGATAAACCTCGTAAGTATGTTCTCGTGCTTATTAAACCTGCCACCTACCTATCTGGAATGGTCTGCTTCTTTCTCTGGACTCTACCCCACCTCTGAGTACGGAGGTTGGTTTCAGAATTCACCAGAAAAGGTTGTGAACCAACACACCAAAACTCTGTTTCAGCAATACACAAATATACCACTATAAACATGGCAACTTGGGGTTTTTTTAAGTAGGAATAGTAGTGTGATGATTTTGAAAAACTAACAAATGAAAGAGCAGACTAGTTGGCTCTCCATTACTGGTATTGTGATCCTGGGCAAGATACTAATTTCTATTTTAGTTTTACAACCAATGAAATGGGACAATAGTATTGATACCTACCTCATAGGACTATTATGAGAAAGAAATTGTATAATCGGCATGAAGTATTTAGCAGAGTGCTTGGCATATATAAAACCAATTACTTTTATTTATTATTATAACTACTACAACTAGTTTTTTTTTAATTTTACTTCCATTTGTACTCTTGCCCCAGGCCCTTTGTTATTAGGGTCAGGACTGCCTTTTGCCCATCCCTTACTCCATTCTTCAGCTCTTGCTACCGAACCAAACTTGGATCCACTCACCAGACTCACAGTAAAGTCAGTCTACTGATACTGGGTGTGGTGAAGGAAAGTACAGCATTTTTTGCAAAGCACCCAACATGGGGCCGTAAGGAGAACAAGCGTTTCATGCTTAAAAGACCTGAATTCCCCAATGGCTTTCAGAGAAGGGTTTTTGAAGGCAGGGTGCCTGATCAGCTCGCGGACATTTTTCTGATTGGCTGGTGGGAGGTAACCAGGTGATATAATATCATCTACCTTCTAGTTCCAACTGGTCTGGGGTCTACATGCTTGTGGTCAGCATGTAGTTAATTTCTTCCACCTGATGGCTGCAAAACAACTCAAGGATATGACTCAGAATATTATCTACATACCTTGAGAAGGAACTAAAGACTCTTGACTTTCTTTTATGGCTAAACTACTATTATTTTGTCGTGCTTGACTGTTTTCCTTTGTTTCTGCATTTTTCTCACTTCTTTGATTAAATTTGCTCTTTGGAACCCGGGGAAAGCCTAGGAGGCTAAAGCTTTTTTTTTTTTTTTTTACAAACAAGAGATGGGTGACACCAGGGGGAGGGGGTCTGTCCGAGGAAGGCCCCACAGGGTGCTGCTCAGTTTTACTCTGACTCTGTTATAAATAACCTGCCCACAGAGACATCTTCCTAAACCCCAGCTCTCCCTCCATATCAATGTGTTTCAAGGCTCCCTCCAAGTTTCTGTCTAAATCAGAGGTAAAATCCGGTGTCTCTCTCTAGAGCTTACAAGGTCTCAGTTACGTCTCACGCATCTTTCATGCTCCAGCTTTAGCTTCTACTGCTCCTCAAAGCTAATTGTGTATCAATTATGTAGTCTTCCATGTATCCTCTATGTTTGCCCTTTTGTTCTTCCTGGTCTAGGTAACTGAAATGGAATCCTCATCCTTCATCAACCATTGAAATACAAGCCATTCTTGACCCAAGCTTCAGAAAAATTTACCTGTCTACAGCAGCCTATCCGATCTCAATCATCCAGATCCTTACTACTCATCAGTTGTAAGACATCCACTGGGATCCTTTTGGAAACACAGAATCTTATACTCCACCCACGCATACAGAATCAGAATCTACATTTCAACAAGTTCCCTAGGTGATTTTTACTCCCTCTTGCACTGTTGGTGGGAATGTAAATTGATACAGCCACTATGGAGAACAGTATGGAGGTTCCTTAAAAAAACTAAAAATAGAACTACCATGTGACCCAGCAATCCCACTACTGGGCATATGCCCTGAGAAAACCATAATTCAAAAAGAGTCATGTACCACAATGTTCATTGCAGCTCTATTTACAATAGCCAGGACATGGAAGCAACCTAAGTGTCCATCAACAGATGAATGGATAAAGAAGATGTGGCACATATATACAATGGAATATTACACAGCCATAAAAAGAAACGAAATTGAGTTATTTGTGGTGAGGTGGATGGACCTAGAGTCTGTCATACAGAGTGAAGTAAGTCAGAAAGAGAAAAACAAATACCGTATGTTAACACATATATATGGAATCTAAAAAAAAAAAAAAAAAAAAATGGTTCTGAAGAACCTAGGGGCAGGACAGGAATAAAGACGCAGATGTAGAGAACGGACTTGAGGACACAGGGAGGGGGAAGGGTAAGATGGGACGAAGTGAGAGAGTGGAATGGACTTAATGTAAAATAGATAGCTAGTGGGAAGCAGCCACATAGCACAGGGAGATCAGCTCCGTGCTTTGTGGCCACCTAGAGGGGTGGGATAGGGAGGGTGGGAGGGAGACGCAAGAGGGAGGAGATATGGGGATATATGTATACGTATAGCTGATTCACTTTGTTATAAAGCAGAAACTAACACACCATTGTAAAGCAATTATACTCCAAAAAAGATGTTAAACAAAATTTTTTTTTGAGAAGCGCTGACCTGAAACACAGCAGTGGTGATTAATTTAAGATGTGTACTAGAAATACCTTGGATATAAAAACAATGACACCTATATTTCATCTGCAGATATTTTGATTCAATTGGTTTGGCTTTTATCCTAGGAATTCTATTTTCAAAAGTTTCCAGTAAATCCAATATGTAACTAAGACTGAGAACCACCAACTTGGAGCCTAAATGATACCATTACATATAATGTGTTGTTCTCCAATGTTTTCCAGATTAAAATCAACTTTCACTAAATAGAAAATATATATGTATAAATTTTATTTAAATATTCTATTAAAATTCTATCAAATGTTCTATTTAAAGTTAATCTATGTATGTGTGTATATGTATATACACACACACATATATCAGTATATATGATTCCTCTGAAAAAGTAATGTCAAAAATATACTGTTTAAAAACTTACTAAGTTTAAAAACAGTTATAATTTTTCTTGCTACTACTATTCAAGTTTGGATGCTCATAGCAGGAAAAAAATCTAATCTAATATCTAATATCTAAAAAAATCTAATATCTAAATCCAATATCTACCATTTATGGAATTTGTTTGAAATTTCCAAAATTATGTGAATTAGGGATTTATTATTTTCTTCACATTTTTATAATAAAACTGAAACTTTAGAAAGATTAAATAACTTGCCCAAAATTACACATCTAGTAAGCAGTACCATCAATATATTAAGTTGACTCCTATGTCAGGTGCATTCTCACGTCAACAGACAAATAACAATATAGAACAACAGTGAAAGTATCACTCTTAGTTCCTCTTTTGAATCAATTCTCGAATCTAACTCCTTTTCATTTGCACTCCAACTGTCAGGCTCTTTTTATTGAATTCTTGCAATAACTGCCCAATTGCTCTTTGAGTCGAGCTCCTCAGGTGTCAATTTTATGTTATTTCCGGATTCAGCTCTGTAAAATACGAATTGTAACATACCCCTTTCTGCTCCATCCACATGATGGCTCCTTCACAAACTACAGTCCTCCATAATTCGGCATCTATCTCCACGTTGTTGCTTACTCTTTTTCCTTGGCTTACAATGCTTTCCCCATTTTCAATGTCTGGTGTACTCTTGAAAGTCCATATCAAAAGTCCCATTTAAAGTCTGCTAAAATATAATCTATACTTCTAAATTCATTGTAAGTGTTTACAGAAACTGTTTTGAAACATCCACTTTTGGAGGAATGGTCCTTTGGGACTTGGGATAGAGCACTAGGTCAGAGGGAGTCTCTTAAAGCATTTGACATCCATGACTCATCGTTGGACCTAAAGTAATGAATGTTTTCTGCCCAAATTTTTAATCAGGCTTTAAAAAAATTTTTTAAGGGATATTGTGAGGCAAGGAGTCAGCAAAGTTTTTATTCTGAGATCTATTCTGAGATAAATGAATTTTTGACATCTGTGACACTGTTCCTAAGCACTAAAAGATCTGGGCTATAGTGTACATCTCGGTCAGACATATGATATAGCATCAAGAATCACAGGGAAAATAAAGGCAGAAATATATTAAGACAAATAAAATGAAAAGATGTGGAGTAACCTTGTGCTGATCAACAGTGGACTGTCACATGCTTAGCCTTAGAGGAAATTTGGATTAAAAAATTTGAGTGGAAGAGACATTGTTTCTGACCATCACTGCTTACATGGAAAGAAAAATTCCTTCAATACCTACTGAGGCAACCTTAATAATCTGCCCCTGCCCTTTTGCATAGGCAGACCTGTTACCTTATTATGCTTTAAAACTCCATCCTTAACACACTTCTATGTCCATTCTTGATGCTCAACAAATATTAGTCTCATGAAGGAATCAATACTCAACATACAGAATATACCCAAACTATATTGAAGAAAAACTAATGTTTCAAAGTTACCATATAAAAAGAATGTTTTCATTACCTAAAAATCCATTCCCATATATAGCCACCACATATTAAATATGAATCAAGTTAATATTTCCACGCATGTCATATTAGATATATATTTATAGATAAAGTTAATTACTACTTAACCAAATACAACTGCTTAACCCATGTTAATTCCAACTAGTTGATTCTGCACTTCTGTGTCTATAAAAAATGCATTATCACAAATACAAATTTTACCAGTTATTTGACTGAATCGATTGATTAGCTTGAATGTAAGTAGTTTTATCATTTAACTGAGCCAGACACTATCTTATTGGATTCTAATTCATTGGTCAAATCACATCATATATCTCAATGTTAAATATACTATCTATTTTGCATTTAACACAATTTGGCTGCATTTATTTGAGTGATTTAAGTGCTGATAAGTTCCAAGCCTTAGAATTGTATAATATGGGTATTATAATACATTTTCAAATGCCAATAATATTTTTGGCACTATCTTAAAAAACAATTTTAAGACCTGATACAAATTTGCTTGCAAACCTCCCATTTTACTTTTTAGTGTTTTACTGAAGGAGTCCTGTGAAAAATTACCAAGGTCTCTAACACAAAATTTAAATTCTTAGTGGCCAATGGAATTCTGCAACTCCATTAACACAAGAGCCTGACATAGCTGAGATTTATATTGCCAGAAACTCTCATTTGATTTATAATCTGGTAATCCTTTTATCCTCCATTTATATGCAGTATAACTTGACGTAACTGCAAGAATGCCTTCACTAATAGAATTCACGAATATTGGACCAAGACATTTTTTAGATCATAAAGCCTCTCTGAAAAGGGAAAGAAAGGGAAAGGCTAGACCTGACTAGGATGGGATTTGGCTTTAACACAGTCTAATAAAATGAAACTCAGGTTAAAACTACTGATTTTAGAACAGTAGATGGGCATAGAGTTCTCTTTAGATGGGTCTGCTCCCTCAATGCAGCCTACATAACTGTTTTATCAGTCCTTGGGCTACAAAGGAGTTAGATATTTGTAGCTTTTGTTACAGTTCATATTAAAAAGTTACGTGGACTTATGAAGTGTATGTATATGGAGAGAGACAAAGAAAGTGGAATCTGGGAGGGGAGAAAGTTCTAAACGTCATACTGAGCCTGGGAAAATTCTGGGATATAAAGAAAGTGAAGTACAACAAAGAACATTTGCCACATCCGCTTCATTTACAAAATGGTATCTTTAAATCAAACACCACCACCAACAACAAAAAAAACATAGTAAACTTAAGAATCCAAGGTTTGTATCTGTTACCGTCTTCTCTTTCTAACCAGTCTCCACTCCTTTCCCGTCCATATTATGTCCTATATGTTGAATACACTTTAAACTTGGTTTGAGTATTAATTCTTCTCAATATTTTCCATTCAACAGTAAAATACTGTTTCCATCTCTTTACATTCATTCAAATGCTGATTTTAAATAAGTATTATTTTATTTTCATGATTTTTCTCTATGCACTACAGAATTTCAGTTTTCAAAAAGTTCTTAGATATGTAAGAAATATATGTATAAGCCCATATCCATACATGATACATGCATAGAAAACTCAATTAGAGGACTATATTATTACATTTGGGAGGTTAGTGGGATATCAAATGACTTGGGGATACTTGCCTTTGTGCTTTTGTATGTTTTCTCAATTGTCTGCTTGAATATGTATTTTTCTGGCGTTTTGTAAAACTCAGAAATATTCTTGTGAAGAAATAAACTTTGAAAGTGCCTACATTACTTTAACAGAAAAGTATAGTAGAGTACAGTGATAAGGTCATAGGAGATGAGTGCTTTATGATAACAGGTCATCCAAAATAAGGTACTACTCAGGTAGTTTCTACCATTTTTAGCATTTTAAAATTTTCTGTGATTTAAATATCACTCTCTCATCAATAATATGTCTTTGTTATTTTTATCATTTGCTATTTTAAACCTTACAATATATGGCATCCACAATACTAAATAAACTGTGGCGAAACATGTTTTAAGGTTAATTTAACCACATAGTTACAGCTTTAAAACAAATTTCACAAGTAAAGCAGGATAAAAAAAAATATTTACCTCTCACTTAATGACTTCAGACATAGAATAGTAAATGTAAATAATTCTACTGAATTAATCGTTAGATTTTATTTTAGTGATCTTTAAGTCAGAGAAAGAAAGGGAGGGAGAGATACAGAGAGGGAGAGATGGAAAGGCAGAGTTAGAGATGGAGAGAGACAGAGAGAGGTAGAGAGAAAGAGAAAGTCACATTAGCAACATTAGGCAGAATCCTATGCCTGGATCAAAAGCTTGACACACTGTCCCTTTAGTTGATGTGAATATGAGTCAACTTCAAAATGTCTCTGTGTCCTCTAAAGGAAAAATACTGTTACCAAGATCTCATACCACAAACACTCTGCCTTGCAGTTTAAGCTGAATGCAAAGCCTGGCATCATAAAAGTTGTACAACTAAATCTTCCTCTATTAACATGCATATATTTATTATTATTATTAAATTTTTTAATTTTAGAGTATTAGTGGGCAATGTAGAAATTTTGTTGACTCATTAGAAAGACCTAATTTGTTAATCTGCACAATGTAACATTGTATTAAGAGGCTGTATTTATAGCATTAATTTTAAGTCCCCATTTGAACTGCTATATTAGAGAAGAAAACAAAAAAGGTAAATCTAAAAATTAAACTGAGAGCTTTGCCTAGTTTTCCAATTTGCTGAACACACATATTCTCTCTTCTTCTTGCCTCATATCTACCCCTCTCTAAATTCCTTTAACTTTTTACTTCGTTTTCATCTATTTCCCTCTGTTGCCCTCTCTCCATTTTCTTTTTCACTATTCCTTTTAAATTTTTCTCCCTATTCCTTTTAAATTTTTTCCACCCTACTACCATACAAGTAGAACTTTGCATATTACTATGTCAGTTCTGAATTCCATTCATTTATTCACAGTGATCACCAAAGACAAATTATTAAATTTCCTTCTAAAGCAGTTAACGTTTTCAGAAACTTCATGCATTATAGCAGTTCGTGATTCAGTCAAAATGAATCAAATAAAATATTGGTTAAGTTTTATATTCTACTTCCCTATGACTTGTGATCTGGTTGTACTGAAATAAAATTAGGAAGCTGCTTAGAATTAATTTAAGCATTATACTGCATTATACTAGAAGTAATCATATGTGTAATGCATTATTGTAATCCATTTTTTCCTATTTTCTAGATAATGATTGCCTCTGTGATACAATGATATAACACTGTCACTACATTCAATTTTTCAGCAAAATACATTTAATTCTGGTAATGGTAAGAAATCAGTGCATTACAGTATCTATAAGACTATATCATAACTGGACAAGAAGAATATACCATTTATACATTTTTCTATATCTTAATATGGAAAAATTTGCTACTCATTGCAAGTGTGTACTATCTTGAATTACAATAGGCAAAGTAGGGGATAGTGGGGAAAAGTCTGGCATTGCAAAATTAACTTAAGTCCTTGATGACGTGTTTTTCAAGATGAATGTGTGTGCGTGTAGGCAAAAGTTCAACACAAGATAGAAAAGGACATGTTCCAGATGTGACCAAAAATAATATTGAAGTAGTTTATAAAATGTTCTCCTGGAGAACTCATTTTCCTTAGGAATGATGGATTTTCTCTAGAGGCAGGGAAATGAATTAACGCATCTCTAAATACCATTTCAGTTTGTTTTATCTGTGAAAATTTCCTAAAAATAATTTAAGTTGGAGAGTTAGAAATACCTGGATGTAATTACTATTTTTAATCTTAAAAATTTTTGAGAATGTTACTTAACTCTATGATTCTCAGTTTTTAACTAAAAAATGGAGACTACACTCCTCAATGTTATTGTGTGGATTAAAGGATATAATAAAAGTTAAAGCAACTAGCATGAATATACAACACACCTTTCTCTCTTTCTTGCCCCCTTTCTTTCAGAAGATCATTCTGACCTTATTTTCAGGGATTTCATATGTGTTAAGGTAATTATTTTCTTAACTCTTAAAATAAGAACAGTAATAAGACTTAGACTTCCCTGGTGGCGCAGTGGTTAAGAATCCGCCTGCCAATGCAGGGGACATGGGTTCGAGCCCTGGGGTCTGGGAAGATCCCACATGCCGCGGAGCAACTAAGCCCGTGAGCCACAACTACTGAGCCTGTGCGTCTGGAGCCTGTGCTCCGCAACAAGAGAGGCCGCGACAGTGAGAGGCCCGCACACCGCGATGAAGAGTGGCCCCCGCTCGCCGCAACTGGAGAAAGCCCTCGCACAGAAACAAAGACCCAACACAGCCAAAAATAAATAAATAAATAAATAAATATTAAAAAAAAAAAAAAAAAAAGAATCCGCCTGCCAATGCAGGGGACACAGGTTCGAGCCCTGGTCCAGGAAGATCCCACATGCCGCGGAGCAACTAAGCCCGTGCACCACAACTACTGAGCCTGTGCTCTAGAGCCCGCACACCACAACTACTGAAGCCCACGCGCCTAGAGCCCGTGCTCCACAAGAGAAGCCACCGCAATGAGAAGCCCGCGCACCGCAACGAAGAGTAGCCCCCCGCTCACTGTAACTAGAGAAAGCCCGCGCACAGCAATGAAGACCCAATGCAGCCAAAAATAAATAAATAAAATTTAAAAAATGACTCTCTTTAGTTCTATTGAGTTATACCTTCATTTCTAGAAAGTAGAAAAGCCTTATGATAAAATAATCTAAGTTAAATATATTAAATATATCAATTAGCTCTGATTTGTATTTAGCTAACTGGATTTTCTATTTTTCTTTTAAATGAGTAATGTAAACCACATGATAAAAAGAATTTTTGTCTCTGGTCTTTATTGTTATATCCCCGGTGGCTAGAAAAAACACCTCAGACATATTATGCACTCAAGGAATATTTATAGAATTGAAAATGCAATCAAGTTTGAGCTGTTACCCATTTCCCTCAATCCATTTTAATTGGAAATAACTGTCCTGACTTGGTTTTATTAAAAATAGACAAGTTAAACTTATGATTACCAGGGGGGAACAGGGGAGGAGGGATAAATTTGGAGATTAGGACTGACATATACACACTACTATATATAAAGTAGATAACTAATAAGGACCTACTCTATAGCACAAGAACTCTACTCAATACTCTGTAATGGCCTATATGGGAATAGAATCTTAAAAAAGAGTGGATATATGTATATGTATAACTGATTAACTTTACTGTATACCTGAAACTAATAAATCACAAATCAACTATACTCCAATAAAAAATTTTTTTAATTTTTAAAAATAGACAATTTAATATTTTCAATGATAATGTACAATTATCTTCATTTTAAAGTACAAAATGGAAAAGGTGATGTATATAGTAGAAAATTAACGTATCAGCCTACACATTTTTTGGAAATAAATCAAGCATTCAAAGTTTATTCAAACTATTTGGAAAAAAGAATATTTACCAATTTACTTACCAATAAATATTTACCATATTTATTGGTAAATAATATTTACCAATATGAGAAGAATGATAACATAAAGTTAACAAATATACTCATTGTCCTAGAGAAGAGTTTGTATTGGCAATTTGCAAAATTGAGTGCTCAGTATAACCCTTGTTGTTCAAAATAATAGAATACAACTGTGGATTCTGAACTCATATGAACATTTCATCTTTTGGAATTGACATACTTGAAGTTTGATTATGCTACCCTCTTCTTATTTCCTAAATATATATACATACAATTTAAATATATACATACATATATATATATATAAATTTTCTTTTAATCTCCCACAATAATAAAAGTTTTTTAGAACAAAAGGAAGACAAGAGCTACCATCTGGAGAGAGAAAGTTTTAGGTACATCATCAAAGGCAATGAATCTAAGAATCCAGGAAGATCTTGAACTATTACTCTTTCACTTTATTTTTAATCATGAAAATACTTGCTAGGAAAAAAGACTATCTAAATGGCAGCCATTTTTATATTCAGATATTTGCCATGTAAAATAATTGGATGTCAGATGAGGAACTGCCTGTCATATTTTGCTATTAAAATAATATATTTCGGTGCATAACTAGACCTGCCTTAGTGAGTTACTGTAGCTTATGGTCTCCCTGAGATTTTCCAATGGGATTTTAGTAATACTCTTATGTTTGCCATCTTAAGCAGTACAGGCTGTTAAACTCAATTTGTAAGAAAAATATTCAGGTATAAAACCAGATAATCTGTATCCCTTTGGAATCAAAAGTCACTTTGCCAAAATATTTTAACACGCGAAATTGCTCTTGAGAGATGTTTGCCATGATAAAATGACAGAAAACTACATTTCCATTATAATTATAACTGACTCGTGGTGCTAAGTTTTTATAATTTAAAGGTATTCTCAACTCTGACAGCCCTTCCATGTTGAATTATGCATCTCAGGCTCTTAAATAGTTCTGCTGGCACGAGACAGCTGAGATGAAGTTGTCTTTCTAAAATAATTGCTCCATGGAGCATCCATTATACCTTCAGAAAAAATGTATTACTTGACTTCTACAAATTATAGACTAGCCTATAATGGGTATTTTTGACAGCTATTAGCTTAAAAAAAAATCTGAACAGTAAAATGAGTATTGATATCACAATGGTGTGCCGTGCATGTTAATACCAACCTTCTCTCTACTTCCCTTCTAAAACATGATGTAATCATTAATTACAATAATATTGATGTAACTGAACTCATGTTAAAATATAGTATTGGCAAAGTATGTCATTTTCTCACCTATGAGATAAAAAGCATTAACTCAATATTTACAGTACGTATTGAAGGAACTGTCCAAGTTTAAAAGATAAAAAATGAATTCACTTTTGGTAATGTTTTTCTGAATCATGAAGTTACTGGGTATATTTTTAAAATTGTGAATGAGACAATAATCAGAGAAAGATAAAGATCATATGTTTTTATCTCCCAGATTCCTCTTCAAAATACTGAACACTGGTGAAAGCATGATTTGTCAATAATTTGTGAAAATATATATTCTAATTTCTTGTCAAGAATTTTATGCTTTGTATTGTTATGGCAGTTACAATTTCCCCTAAGAAAAACACTTGCAAATGTCCTTTCAGGAATATTCTATCTCATGGAACCATAATGATCCATTATTAAAATCCAGAACAAAAACAATAGTGACAGTCAGGAATCAGGGTCAGGGGCTATTTTCTTTACTGTTTCTATGTATACCAATTAATTGCAGTCATGTGAATGAAATATTTGTTGTTAAGTTTAGGAGAATTCTATGCAAACATAGGTAAAGTTTTCAATGTTATGTAAATATGCAGTAAATATTTCACAAGTCTATTGCATTGCTAGGTTTTTTTATTTTTTGTTTTGTTTTGTTTTTTAATATGACCACGGTAGGAAGAAATGGCTTAAGTTCCCATGTCTCTCCTATATAAACAGTTCACAGACCCAGACACATACACACACATAACTCCCATCTAAAGAATCAAAAAGCTAACATGTATAATGAAAATTAAGATTAATATAATAACCAAAGGTGTATCAACTGCCTAGTCTGTCCTACCCTGCCAAGAACTGATCACACAGTTATAATTTATACATATTCCTTATTAACCATATCCTAGAGGGCTCATCCCTCCACACATGGCCAGATCAAAAATTGCACGCATACGTGGTCTCTTCAAATTCCTTTGGCTTTAAGTTCAACCTCACCTACTAGGTTAATAGTAGAAAGACAATTCTGGTGCTAAGCTCCAGCACTCCATTTGTTACTTAACTGAGGCTTAGGTGGGGTGGTGGTGATGGGTAGAATGATAGATGGAAATAAGACAGAGTTTTAGTACATCTTTCCAGTTCTACTTTCTTACTTTCACATCTCTTATTCAAATGAAGTATTTAGAAGTCTAAATGACTAGCTAGCTTAAGAGGAAGAGAAACATTTAAAAATAAATCTTTAGTAGATAATTTTAAGAGAACAGGATAAGAGGGAAGAAAGAAAACAGGCTACAGTGACTTTGTAATACCTTGCTATACTTTAACCATCACACCCTTAATTCCTTTATACTGGACACACTGGGTAGAACCCAAGGTGGAGAAAAATACCCCCGTGCTGGGATTAACAAATTACATTAAAGTGACCACAACTGTCCATGATGACCTAAATTAAAATTTCTTCCATGTATCCCTTGCAGCTGATGTAAAATTAAACTTCAAAACACTTTTTAAAAAATGAGTGTCCTGCATCCTGATAGCATGAGATTTAGCTTTTTAAAATATTTATTGTAGTCCCAAATTATTATTGACTAAAATTTACCTATTTACACAGTTGAGGCATTATATGTGGAATTACCAAACGAATGAGTATCTACCCCTCCCACCAAAGCAAAATTTCTTAGAGCAACATAATGACTTTTTATTTCAGGAAGCTTGAACGATACATCTTTACATCTTTAAAAATCATTGAAAATAGTTTTTTTTTTAATTGGCAAAGATTACCTGCCATCAAGAACCTTTATACATCATGTTCTTTCAAAAGCCTATGCATTTATTATGAATAAAATCCAGCATGTGCATTACATGTATGCACACACACCTATGATTAATGTTAAAATGATACATAAAACAGTTCGTTGAGATGCAGTGGATTTTTGTGGGATTCTAATTACCTCTTTAGATTTTTCTATAGCCTTCAAGTTTTATACAATGTGAATAATTATTTTTGTTTTAGGCAAGCAATACAAAAATCTGTTTATGTTTCAAAATTTTTCAACAACAAAAATACAGTAAAAACTTAAAGTAATTTTTCTTGATGTCTTTACACTTCCCATCCTCCTTCTGACCTCTAACCCCAATAACCCAATGTTTTCCCAGATGCAACTGATGTTAATTATTTGTGAGCACCACCCAGACCTTTATTTTCTACTTTTTTTCATATATACTATGTGTGGAGAGACTACAGGTTAGCTATTCCTTATTCAGTCTCTTAAGATAGAGGAAAAAAAAATCTTTCCTCCAGCTTCCTTGCAGACAGGGGTGTGACATCCTCTGGTCAATGAAATAGAAGCAGAAGTCCTTCTGTTGGGCTTTGGGAAACTTCTTAAAGTATGACATACCCAAAGGGGCATACCCCCTCTACCCCTCATCTTTCCCTTTTTCCTGTCTGGAGCTGTCAAGGTGCTTTGGGGGGCAGGGGTTGCTGGTAGCAGCCTGTTTTGCAAACACAGTAACAAGAGCCATACCCTTCGATAAGTCAAAACAAAACAAAACAAAAAACTAACCAAAAAAAGCTGGACTCTTGCAGATATTGTTGTAATACTGAATGGTTATCTTTGCATTTTGTTCTATGTGACAAGATAATGAATAGTAAGCCCCTATCTTGCTTAAGCAAATGTTATTTATGTTTTCTGTTGCAAGAAGCTGATCTGAATTCCTAGTTGAAGGTATCTAGGTACATTTAAAACTATAGCTCTGTTTCTTATTTTACATGACATCATAAGGTATTCAATTTCAAATTGTTTTTATTCACTTAATGACATTTTTAAGATATCTTCATTTTAGCATATATAGATCTATCTTTAACTTATGTGGATTATTCAATTCTATTAATGAAACATCATTAATTTAACTTGGTAAATGCTTAAATTTAACTTGTTAGATGCTTAGGTGGCACACAATACTTGGTTATTGAAATCAATGTAGAAATTAATATCCTGGTGCTTGCAAGTATATTTCTTGAGGTAGATACACAGAGGTGTAGTTCCTGGGTTCCAGGGTATGTATATTTTGAATACTAATAGATATTTCGAGAATCTTAACTAATTTTTTCTCCCACCATATTGAGTGTCTTTTCTTTTACGTTGGATATTGTCAGATATATGAATTTTTTTTGTCCATTTTCATGGAATAATATGAAATAACATGGTTTTTGTTTGCATATCCCAGTTACTATTGAATTTTAACATATATTCATTTATTTATAGCCATTTGTATTCCTTATCAAGTAAATTGCTACATTGACCATTTAAAAATATATCTATTGGGTTGTTTTTTGTTGTTTTTAGGAAACTCTTTATGTAGTAAAAAGTAAGCTTTTATTTGTGGCATATATATTTGCCTAATCTGTGGCAGAGACAATCATGCATTGTGCCTTTGTTGTAAATGCTGAAATCATTTAGTACTTGTACTTCTGTTTTGCTTCTTGAACGTCACACATTTTTATTTTTTGTATGTATTTTTCACTTTGCTTCAGTGCATCCTAAATAATTATTTCAGATAAATAAATTTGGAAGGAGATACTTTTATTGCAGTCTTGGTGTAAATGTTTTTATTTTGCCCTTTGCTTTTAATTTAACTTGAATTAGGCCTGTGGTTTTTAGTTTTAAAGCACTGTGCCACAGGATCTTATTTCTAGATACTGTCATCCCTCATCTATCATAAGAAGTCTGACCTTTATTCTATTTCCCCTTTCTTTGAAAGCTTTTAGTAATTTTAGAAATTTCAGATGTCTAAGCACATATTTAAATTCAGCCTGCTCGGCACTTAAGAAACCTTTTCAATACAAAGATATATGTTGTCAAGTAAGTTCATTCTATTATTGAGATTTTGTTTTAATTTTTATTTTCTAGTCACGTCCTTGCTTTCTAAATATTTCCTTTTCATAGTGCCCTGCTCCCATTTTAATTATTGCATATTTCCTGGTGCACATATCTGCTATTCTATATGCTCATTTTGGTCCTTCTCTTTTTTAAAAGATTTGTTTCTATAATATTCATAGCTATGAATGATGAACTCAGTTGGTTATCATGGGTATTTGGTGTTGGTTTCCTTTGAAGTTTATTGAAGTGTTCCAAAATAGACTATCCCATAAATGGGATGGGTGCCTAAAGGCTCCTTCTAAGGATGGAGTGGGCATCATGACCTACAGGCTTTGCTTTAGGGTGCTTAGATGTAGAGATAGCTAGCACTTAGAATCCTTCAGATTCTAAAGTGACCATGACTTGTCTTGATATTGGAGGAAGTCAAGTATTTCTCTCCTTCATGGAGGTTTCTCTTCATGTACTATCTATGAACCAAAGATTCTCTCTCACTCACAGGGGTGACCACCTGAGAAGCAATTCACTTTGTCCACACAGGTCTCAGGATCAAATGTCTCTGGGGCCTGCTGCTCCTTTGGTTAGTGATGTCATTAGGACTATAGAGGTAGGACTACTCTTCTGAATATAGAATTTAAAGCAATTTCTCTATTTTGGGATCCATCATTTTCTGTATAGTTGTTGATTTCACATGTTTAACTTCTCTGGTTGTAGTCCCTCCTTCTCAATAGTTTTCCTGTGTATACTGCATAGAGGGCTGTGCTTTTCTTCTAGTCTTTCAATCCCTTTTATTTCTATCTGTAGTAACTCATCATAATAGCTCTTGGCACAGTACTTATTTCTCTAGACTATTAATTAATACATGGATGTATTTTTTCCAGATTATTTTAAGATATTTGGGGACAGAAAGGCATAGGAGAAGGGGAAGTAGATGCCAATACTCAGTTCATAACCTTGAACCAAGTCTCCTTAGAGTTGTGTTGATTTATAATCAGAAAAAATATATATAGCATTTGCATGTTTACATATGATGCATGTCATATGTGCATATAAAAAGTAAGACATTAGCTGGTAATAAAAAAACTAGAGTAAATTTTATATTCCTTGTGAATTTTTTTTTTTTATGTTTTCAGTAATGAACATGTATTGATTTTATGATAAAATCTATACTTAAAAAAAAGTGTCGGGGCTTCCCTGGTGGCGCAGTGGTTGAGAATCTGCCTGCCAATGCAGGGGACACGGGTTCGAGCCCTGGTCTGGGAAGATCCCACATGCCGCGGAGCAACTAGGCCCGTGAGCCACAACTACTGAGCCTGCGCGTCTGGAGCCTGTGCTCCGCAACAAGAGAGGCGGCGACAGTGAGAGGCCCGCACACCGCGATGAAGAGTGGCCCCCGCTTGCCGCAACTGAAGAAAGCCCTCGCACAGAAAAACGAAGACCCAACACAGCCAAAAATAAATAAATAAATAAAAAATAAAAACAAAATCATGAAAGGGTGCCACCCTAAACCAATTAAATTTAAAAAAATAAAAAATAATTGTCTATAGAACTACGTTAAACTACAGCATGCCTGGTTTAATCTTTTAAAAATGACAATGACAAGACATAATATGACTCTTTCATGTGCCAGGTACCCTTCTAAGTATTTTATCTGTATTAAGTTGTTCAATCCTCACAAGCACCCTTTGATAGGGTTATTATTATTATTTCTTTTTTATAGTTGGGAACTGAGGCACTGAGAGGTTAAAGAGCTTGCCTAATGCTACCTAGCCAATATGAAAGGGAGGTAGGTTTCAAACCAAATAGTTTTACTTTCCAGTCTATGCATAAGATGTGTGTTTTGCAGAGATTAGGGATGAGGGAAGAGGTAGTAAATAGAAGTGCCGGAGAGAAAGAACTAATCAGACATTGTCCAAGTTTTACAACTTCATTTTAATATATCTGCATTTGAATAAATATTAGAATTTTCCTCTGCATTGTAAGACTTTTTGGGGACATATATTCATGCTGTAACTCTGCTAGGAATTAAATATAAAGAAATAAGATTCCTTTGAGAATATGATCAAGATTTGCTTGTGTGGCAGTTTTTATAGCGTGCCAGGAAAAACATTTTATACCAAAACATCCCACAGTCACAAAAAGTGTTATCATTAGAAAGTCATTAATTTTAAGTTCTCTTTTCATCTTTGAATGTTCTACATATGATTTCAAATGTATACATATGAAAGAAAAGTAGCTTATTAATGAATATTTTAAAGGCTTATCCAAGCTGATCTCTAACTAAAAACTTGCGGCTGAGAAAATGCTGCACTAAATAAACACTGAAGAAAAGAAAGAAGTGCCAGAATTTAGCAGGGGAAAAAAATGACTGAAAGGAGCTATATCAGATGGAGTCTTTATCTCCTGAGTGGGCCTGGCTTGGGTGCACACCATTATACACAGTATTTGAAATATTCACTCAACTTTATAATCCATATATTACAGAAACTTGAATTAAGTAAGGAAAGATATATTGGGATTATAGCTCAGGGTGGTAGAAACTTCAGAATTCTTATAAATTAGAAAGCTTCTCGTCTTACAGATCAGCTTGTAATATGAGACTGAAAAGGAACTGGTGGGTAACCTAAGTGACCCAAAGCACAGATTTTTTGAAGCATCATAGTCATATGAAGAAATTTAGGGTATCAAATTTTACCAAAGTCTTTGACTAAAACTTCTCTGTATTGAGTAGATATCCTGATCTTGAGAAATTAATTTCTCTGTTATTAAAATAATAGGGATTCTAATGATACCTACTCTTAGGATTGTTATAAGGATGAAATAACTCAATGTTTATAATGTGCTTAGAACAATACTGATACATAGTTATTGCTTATGCATGTGAATGATACATGCATGTATGTACACATTTATTTTCCGACATCATCCTTATTCACTTCACCATCATATTCAATGTTTGCCTTCTCACTCCTCCATTTCCCCATAAAAAAATGAGAATGACTTCTTTGTAAAATAGCAAAGAGTATAATTTTTAAGTTTCTTGAGCATACCATCAATCTAAATTTATGTATGTTAACCTTTATTATCTGATATTTATACTGAGATTTATTTTATGTAAATTGTTTTGTATATATTGTAAATAAATCAGAATAAGTATTTAATAAAAAATATTTTAAAATTATGATGAGTTCCTCAAATTTTCTCTGAATTTCAATGTGATTGTTACAATTAATTGAACTGAAAATCTTTTCATAACATGCATAAAACAGTAACAGCTAAGCCATTTATAATTGATGTGCTATTATGTCTGTTTCTGATTATAAAAACAACATAGGTCTATTGCAGAAATTTTTTAAAATATAGGGAAGCATAAAAGTCACATATTCCCATCAGCAATTAACATTGTTAAATTTTGATTATACCTTGCTAACCTTTTTTCTAAATAAGCCTATTTTTAACAAAATTATGAATACATTATGCTCATTGTCTTATAATCTGATTTTTCCCCTTTACACATAAGCTTTTAAAACTTCATGCATGTGTGACTTTACACATGCAAAAAGGATAATCTATGATTTTTTTTGTTTGTTTTTAAACTTTTCTGATTGTAAGGGTAATACCATGTATTTGAAAAATTTTAGCAAAATACAAAAATGTAAATAAATATAATCAAGTAATCTTTTCCTCAAAGAAAGTTTCAGTTTCAGTTTTCTACATATGTCTACATAATATTTCCTTTACATATATAGCCATATAGATAGATTTTATCTAGTTATGTATACTGTTATTGTGGTGTTTTTACTTTACAATATATTTTGTTCATCTTTCCAAATCAGTACATTGAGATCTATACAATTTCTTTTAAATGCTGCATATTATTTTGAGAATATACCACATTCATTAAGCTATTACTTTATTTCTGGACATTTGGATTGTTTCCAGTTTTTGACATTACTAATAATGTCTTAGTGAATCTCCTTATATTTTTATCTTTGTGCACTGATGCCAGAATTTCTGTAGGATGAATTCCTAGAAATGGATTTGCTGAGTCAAGGGAGAAGCATATTTATAATTGCATTAAATTTTGATAAATCTCCCTCCAAACTGTTGTAGAAATTTACATGTCCTAAAACAGTATGAGAGGACCTGTTTTCTAATCATCATATATTTTTAATGTTTTACTTAAATTTGGGTCAACTAAGGGGTCAAAAATGAATAATTTTATCAATAGTACAAATTGTCCCTTTATTTTACAATTATCCTGGATCTTTGCTAACGTTCCGTGAGTATCCAACATTTGTTTTCCATTTTCATAGGAGACTGATGCTTGAATACTACTGGGGGTTTTGATGGATTTCTTAACAACGTCTGTGTATCTTTCTCTAGTTTATAGTGGTGGTAGAAAGGGGTGCTGGGAAAGTTGCTTATATGCCATATAGAAAGAGAGAGGGAGAGAAATGCAAATATGCAGACATAAGTAAGATGTACTTCCTGGACTCAAGCATACACAGGCTAGAAACAAAATAAGAAGTTTCCAGGAGAAGTTGTCTATTTAGAGGAATAAAGAAAGGCTTGTAAAGGAGGTAACATTTTTAATACCCCAAAGAAATAAATGGATTACAATATAGCAGTTGAAAAGCATGAGTCTGATTTTAATTAATAGTTTACTAACAGTAATATCCTGTTATTAAATTGTCAGTTAATCAACATGATAAAACCTTGGGTTTGTGTGTAAACCTAACCATTATACATATCCCCCTCGAATTTTATTGATTACCATCAGCAAATCTCCTTTTGGTTGCTGCTTTAAAAGAATTCTTAAAGATTCAATAAGACCACAGATTCATTAGTAGCACTGAATGAGTGAGGAGAGACCCTGGGAGTAGTTCTTTGTATCATGGTGAGACTGATATTGTGGGGAAATGTGAATAAACTTTAACAGAGATGCCACAAAACTGGACTCAAGCCTTGTCTTGAAACAATCTATTGACAATTTAAAATCATTTCATTCCAAACAAATGATTAATCATCAATGAAATTACTACTGTGAATGGCAGGCTCTCTTCAGTTCCCACTAGCTCCAAGACTCTACAGATTAGGATGCTATGATCTCTTAGCAATCTCTGGTCTCTGCTACCTTCCACAGTCCCCTTATCTATCTCTTTTAGTTACCCTCTAAAAATTATAGTAAGTTTACTGTCACTTCTAGGTATTCGTATTTTTAATAGGTTCTCCTAAGTAGTCCTTTTTGTTAGCATCCATCCTTTCTTTCTCTTGTAGGGATTGTCACTGCCCCCACTTCTTACCATAGTAGGTTGAAGGCAATGCTCTTCCTCCCTCTTTAGAAGCTGAAATATTCTACTGCCCACTATTGGTAGGCAGGGCACTAACCAGTGGTCTAGGATCAGCCAATTGAATGCCCCAAGTTGGGTTCTGTGCCTCGAGCAAGTGACTCAAAGTCAAAGGGGTGATGAATTAATGGAAGCCCCTTTGTTCTGATCTGGTCTTTCCAACTAATGTTGATGGCTGAGCCTCCAAATTCACAGCATTTGAAGCTACTTTTTCCTGATTATTTTCCAAAGCTGTTTCTCCAATCTCCCAACAATCTTCAGAACCCCCAATACCCTTCCAATAAATAGTTAAACTTACTGTCTGTTGTTTGTAATCTAAAGGATTCTTGAGTATTATATCTAGCCTCTCCAGTGGCTCATTGTTTCTCAGGAAGTCTATTCTTGTTAACACAGGAGTAATTATTGGAAATAAGGAAAACTTCCATTGAAAAAGAGTGAAAATGAAGAGTGAAAAATGCTGGGACAATAAAACCCTATGTTACAAGACTACATCATTGTCAGTTTTTGTTAATTGGAAGGAAGTGCATATAATTAGAAATAACTTACTTAAGTGGCTAATGCATGAAGGGCAACATTCATGAAGTAATATTTGTAAAAGATCCTGTGTTCACACCACTGTAATAAGTACCACAATGTTCTCTACTCGCTTGACATATCCATTTTCAAAAAATATGACATTTAGTATAATCAACCTTCTATTTTTCTTTCACTATATGTGTCGTATATTAATATTAGACAATTCTTAGAGAAAATAATATAGCTAGCTTGCCTCTGCTTTTTCTCATTCCTAACCCACCTAGAAGATGGGATGAGATGAAAATCAATGAGGATAAAGCTTAGCCAATATATATTTTTCATGCTACTTTGCCTTAATGCTTTACATAAAAAAGTTTCGGATTGTGGAGCCAAAAGGGTGCTGTGGTTCTAAGAGTATAGGTTTCAGGAAACCAGGAAGAACTGCCTAGAGCTGCCCCTCATGAAGAAGAGCAATGTTTACTGTAGCATCTGGATCATAGAAGCAACTCAATAGCATGTGTAGAAGGAAGGAGAGAGGAAAGAAAAAAAGAATGACAGAATAAAGGAAAGAAGAGGAAGGGAGGAAAAAAGAATGTATGCAAGGTGGGTTTTTGAACATCACAAAGATTTCCTTCTTTTTCGTTCTTTGAGGAAGTTTAGGACCTGCATAAATTCTAGAATAAATTGCTACCAAAGACACTGGAACAGAGATTAAATAAGATATCTTTGAAATAATTTCTCAACATGAAAGCATCATATAAGATAGACTTACATGTTAATTTTTTAGAAATCCAGCAGAGCCCACTGTAAGGTCTATGGGCCCAATATTCAAATCTGACATTATCATTGTCTTACCACCAATTTCATGGCCTCTCAGCTGTTCAATTGGCAAAATAGGAATGTTATGTCACTATAGTATCATAAGGAGTGATGTAGCATATGCATCATTATGGATCAAATAATGTATATGCTGCTATAAAGTAACTCTACTAAATTGTGTTACCATTTGAGAGACCAAATAATAACTTCTGGGGGGCAGGGGGGCAGGAAAGTCTGTTAATGTCCATTAAAGTTGCCTTTTCCATATCCAGTTTTCCTTTCTTCCTTTCTCTCTCCTTCCTTCCTTTCTCTCCCCATTGCTATCTCTTTCCTTCTCCTTTTACAATTTCTAGAAACTGGTTTTTCTAGAGGTCTTTTAAAACTAGGTCATGGTTAAAATTAATTTCCAGTAATAATGCTACAGTACACCTTACTGTAGGATAGGAAGTCATCATACCTACTGAAATCCAGGGCCATGCAGCCTGAAATTCAGGAACACAAGGAGAAATGGAGGACATAAATCAGTTCAGTGGGACAAGAAATGTGAAAAGATATACAAAGAGAGGGCAGACAGCAGAAGCAAGAACTACAATCCTGCAGCCTGTGGAACAAAATCCACATTCACAGAAAGAGAGACAAGATGAAAAGCAGAGGGCTCTCTACCAGATGAAGGAAGAAGATAAAACCCCAGAAAAACAACTAAATGAAGTGGAGATAGGCAAGCTTCCAGAAAAAGAATTCAGAATAATGATAGTGAAGATGATCCAGGACCTCAGAAAAAGAATGGAGGCAAAGATCAAGAAGATGCAAGAAATGCTTAACAAAGACCTAGAAGAATTAAAGAACAAACAAACAGAGATGAACAATACAATAACTGAAATGAAAACTACACTAGAAGGAATCAATAGCAGAATAACTGAGGCAGAAGAATGGATAAGTGACCTGGAAGACAGAATGGTGGAATTCACTGCTGCGGAACAGAATAAAGAAAAAAGAATGAAAAGAAATGAAGACAGCCTAAGAGACCTCTGGGACAACATTAAACGCAACAACATTCACATTATAGGGGTCCCAGAAGGAGAAGAGAGAGAGAAAGGACCAGAGAAAATATCTGAAGAGATTATAATCGAAAACTTTCCTAACATGGGAAAGGAAATAGCCACCCAAGTCCAGGAAGTGCAGCAAGTCCCGTACAGGATAAATCCAAGGAGAAACATGCCGAGACACATAGTAATCAAATTGGCAAAAATTAAAGACAAAGAAAAATTATTGAAAGCAGCAAGGGAAAAACAACAAATATCATACAAGAGAACTCCCATAAGGTTAACAGCTGATTTCTCAGCAGAAACTCTACAAGCCAGAAGGGAGTGCCATGATATACTTAAAGTGATGAAAGGGAAGAACCTACAACTAAGATTACTCTACCTGGCAAGGATCTCATTCAGATTCGATGGAGAAATCAAAAGCTTTACAGACAAGCAAAAGCTAAGAGAATTCAGCACCACCAAACCAGCTCTACAACAAAAGCTAAAGGAACTTCTCTAAGTGGGAAACACAAGAGAAGAAAAGGACCTACAAAAACAAACCCCAAACAATTAAGAAAATGGTCATAGGAACAAAAATATCAATAATTACCTTAAACGTGAATGGATTAAATGCTCCAACCAAAAGACACAGGCTTGCTGAATGGATACAAACACAAGACCCATATATATGCTGTCTACAAGAGACCCACTTCAGACCTAGGGGCACATACAGACTGAAAGTGAGGGGATGGAAAAAGATATTCCATACAAATGGAAATCAAAAGAAAGCTGGAGTAGCAATACTCATATCAGATAAAATAGACTATAAAATAAAGAATGTTACAAGAGACAAGGAAGGACACTACATAATGATCAAGGGATCAATCCAAGAAGAAGATATAACAATTATAAATATATATGCACCCAACATAGGAGCACCTCAATACATAAGGCAACTAAAAACAGCTATAAAAGAGGAAATTGACAGTAACACAATAATAGTGGGGGACTTTAACACCTCACTTACACCAATGGACAGATCATCCAAAATGAAAATAAATAACGAAACAGAAGCTTTAAATGACACAATACACCAGATAGATTTAATTGATATTTATAGGACATTCCATCCAAAAACAGCAGATTACACTTTCTTCTCAAGTGTGCACGGAACATTCTCCAGGATAGATCACATCTTGGGCCACAAATGAAGCCTCAGTAAATTTAAGAAAACTGAAATCATATCAAGCATATTTTCTCACCACAATGCTATGAGATTAGAAATGAATTACAGGGAAAAAAAGGTAAAAAATACAAACACATGGAGGCTAAAGAATACGTTACTAAATAACCAAGAGATCACTGAAGAAATCAAAGAGGAAATCAAAAAATACCTAGAGACAAATGACAATGAAAACACGATGATCCAAAACCTATGGGATGCAGCATAAGCAGTTCTAAGAGGGAAGTTTATAGCTATACAAGCCTACCTCAAGAAACAAGAAAAATCTCAAATAAACAATCTAACCTTAAAAAAAAAAAAAAAAGATTTACAAAAATACTACTCCTTTCTGTTTATTCATCTGACCAATATTTCTTGAGTTACTATATTGTACTGGGTTACTATATGAGCCCAAGTTACTTTACTGATCCTTAATGGACCACCTTTTATTCCTAGCATTCTCTAATGTATTCTTTCTAATTTATAATCAACTTCCCACAGGAACTTAAATTTTTAGATAGATCTCTATAGGACTCAATGACTTCAATAATAAAATGGGAACAATAAACCTAAGGTTCCTGGAGGCCATAGCTTGGACCATATAATTATACCCAATGAACCCAGCACTGCACTGAGTCAGCTTCAACTATGTCACCAAAGACAATGTTACAACAGTGGTATCCATGCTGATACCTAAATTCTCCCTTCCTTACCCCTCATTAGCCCCAGTCAACCTACTGTCTTTTCCAAACAGTAGCATGCTGAGTAATAGTGCAGTACTAGCCATAAGAAAGTAGTTTTTACTTCTATAGTGAAGCAACTTTTCCATTTGCTTTGGTTTGAACATGGGCAGGCAAAGCAGCTGTTAAAATAAGTAGCCTGTGTAAGAGTTCATTATGAACATTGTACCCTAACAAAAGAAATATGCCATATTTTCTGAATAATACATGTATAAAACATGTTAATCTTTTATAACATACCCTTATCAGGAAATAAATCTTATTAAGGCACAAAAAAGTTAGTGTATTTATTAAAATGGGTGAATCAATTTAAGCTTTCTTATGGTTTGTCAAATTTGTAAAATATTATATTTCTCTTCAGATAGAGTTACATACTGTGTAGCTCAAAGATAATCCCTATGGTCTTGGCATATGTTACTTAATTGTCTCAGAAGGAAATGCCATAAATAGCATGCTGTCATCCCCCACAGGCATTGGCTCATCTGTCACAGTGGGGGCTCCAGACAGGGTGAGGTGCTCTAAGACATTTCTTAGTCTATGTAAATCACAGCCATTACTTCTTACCACTTCCCAATTGGTCAATTATGTATAAACATGTGTTAATAAAAATTTGCTTCTGTGCCTCTAAGGTACACACCCATAAAGCTATGTGAGTATGATAAAGTACAAATGGCATACATTATTATCTGATTCAACCTGCCTCATAAATTATGATCCAAAGTGCTTCCACAGAAACAAAACTCCAGAAAAGCCTCTAAAGCCAAATGCTTGAAAAAAAATTTAAGAAGACAGAATGGAAATCAATATTTCTTTTTTCCAGACTTTGTAACTCAGTGAAGAAATCACTCAGGTTTTTCTTAGAAGGAAGAAAACTACAGACTGTATTAAGTTTTATAAATGCTTTTTATAAGCATTTGAACTCTTAATTGTTGTAGATAGTAGAACCATAAAAAATACAATTCCCTATTGTAGTAATAAATATAGTAGGTGTAATTGGCAAAAAAAATCTATAAATGCATTGGTTTTAAAAATTTAAAATATATTTTTTGAAAAATATTTAAATAATGATTATCATAAAGATGGGCCATACATATTTTGCTTGGGGTGCTCCTGATCAAATGATATAATCAGTAGACTGATGTATATTATTGAGACTTATGAGGGAAATGTAATAAGCATGTTGTAGTGGAAGGTGTAAGGGGTTTAGAATCATAAGGCCTGAATTAAAGTCGTCACTCTGTCTTTAGGGCTCTGTGACTTTAGACACATTATTGAACTTTTCTAAGTATCGGTAACCTTAGCAAAGAAATGGTTGGTTATGTCAGCCCAACTCAGAGTTAATATGAGAAATAAATGAGATTAGTAAATGCTGAAAAATAGTTTACAAATGTAGGTCAATATTATTGGTGTTTAAATAGGAGTTTCTATTAAAATTATTGAAAGATATATTTAAGACTAATGATCATACATTTATGATTAAATTTTTGGGAGGTAACAAATAAAATGTTCTTTAAAAGTAAATTTGGGGCTTCCCTGGTGGCGCAGTGGTTGAGAATCTGCCTGCCAATGCAGGGGACACGGGTTCGAGCCCTGGTCTGGGAAGATCCCACATGCTGCAGAGCAATTAGGCCCGTGAGCCACAACTACTGAGCCTGCGCGTCTGGAGCCTGTGCTCCGCAACAAGAGAGGCTGCAATAGTGAGAGGCCCGTGCACCGCGATGAAGAGTGGCCCCCGCTTGCCGCAACTAGAGAAAGCCGTCGTACAGAAACGAAGACCCAACACAGTCAAAAATTAATTAATTAATTAATTAATTTTAAAAATAAATAAATAAAAAATAAAAGTAAATTTGTTAGTATTTCTTAATTGATTCAACAGAATAGAGGATAGTAAATTATTCTTGAACTGAATTAAAATTGCAGTGGTAGTGACTGATTGCTTATTATTACACTAGGAATTGTATCTGCCCTCAAAAAGCATACAGTTTAGAATAAGAGCTTAGAAATAGATTAGTACAGACATCAAAGAAATGCCAGAGTTTATCTATCTATCTATCTATCTATCGTGTATCATTTACTAATCTATTTAGTGCCTCTTTTCATCTGGGCTTTTAAAAATCTGGAATTTCTTAATCCACTGACAATATTTATTTAGCTTTAAAGTAGGGTGGATCCCAGCTATGTGTACAGAACTGTTAATCCATAGATATATGGGGCAATAACAGTATATCAGGACACACTCCAACACAATTGCAGAATCAGCCAGGACTTGATACCTGGTAAAATAATTTTGTGAGCACTGGAACAAGGTTACATCATCATCCAAAAACGTTAAATTGACTTTTGGCATTGATGGAATTATAGAATTCTGTTTTAGTTTAACAGACATGGGTTAAGTGTGTTATTAATATTGTTTAATATTTTTGAGGATTCTCATCACCCTTAATCTACTTGTATATGATTCATAGGAATTAATTCCTAAAAGATATGCCACAGACAATTTAGTAAAACAAATCATTAACTATTATTTATGAACTGTGAATATAATGAACAATTAAGGAAAATAAAGAGATTATAATGACAAATGACGGGTAGTAGATTCACAAAAAATAGAGGTCTGGCTATTTACTATAATACTTTTTCTAGCACTACAACATCGTTCCATGTGGATTTACTATAATAATCAGAGGGCATAGCAATTTTTAATGAGAATTTTTTGAATCCTTCCTCATACTTGCATCTATATGACCTTTAACCTACTTGCAACCAACATAATCCACAAGTAGATCCAAAGGGGAATAGGCATCATTATGCAGTAAAACTAATACATGCACAATAGAGAGGTCATTATGCTCTCTGGTCACTTTAACTTTTGTATCTGAGCAATTAACTTGGAAGTCACTTTCAGAAATTTTACTATATAATCTATATATTGTAGGAAATAAGGACTTTTATTTATTTGAGGACTATGCCACAACCCTCCATCCTACCTTCTTACCCTTCCTTCCTTTATACATTTATATTAATTCAATACACATTTATTAGATGACTCCTATACAACAGCAATTTTGTTAGATTCAGGGAATCCAGAAATGAATAAAATAGTCTTCCTTCTTTTAAATGGTGCATAAATAACCTTTCATACTTTGTAACAGATTAGTTAATTTAAATTGGAATGCTTTACTAGATGAGAATACTCTTCCACAGTAGGCTGTAATAATAGACTAAAGTTAATAAACACATAATTACAGAATAACTAATACAAGGAGGTACCGTGGTGAAAACAGAAATAATGTGGGTTCACATCACCATTACAAAGTATTGGGGCAGCATACTATACATACATGGTTAAAGAAAGAATTGCGCTAATCTTAAAAAGATTTTATATATATATATATATATATAGTTTTCTGTTTCTGGCAATATGGCAAACAGGACACCCTAGGAGTATCTCCTTGTGCAAAATTACTAGGTCTAAATAAATTTTACCTTTTGAATGTGTTGCTGGGACCATAATAAAGAGGGAACATCTCAAGGATATCCCGTAAAAATGGATTCAACTATGTGCCCACGAAATATCCAGGAGCAAGGAGAAGAAACACAGTTGCCGTGAGGGGAAATGCCCTTGTAATGCAGTGATGTGTATTACATACTATGTCTTGGGCCAGTTGAAAGAAGACCTTCTTAAGCCAGACTAAGATGGCTATAGATAAAAGCCAAGAAAATATAAACCTATACTCAGAAGTCACCAAACATGAGTTTGAGTTAGCAAAAGCAGAAACAAAAACAGATGTGTATTCATCCACTTCCATTTGATATTAATATGATTAAATTCAGAATATAGAATTGAAATTATAAAATGTTTAAAAAATATATTGGCGGTTGAGGCAATAGGAAACTTTCAGGAATGACTAGGCAGGCTAAATTTTTAAAAAATCATAAATATATAGTATAAATTCAAAATGCATTGATGGCAATACATAATAAATTAGACAAATTCAAAAGAGAATTAGAGAACTGAAAATTATATCTGAAGAACTTACTGATAACAAAATATATTAGGAATGAAGAAATGGGAAGTGAAATGGAAAATACTGTTGTGTACAACAGTTAAAGATCACACATTCATCTCAAGTAGGTGCAGAATACTTATATAAACTGGCCATGTATCAGTCCTCAAAAATGAAAAAAAAAAAAACCCCACAAAAATAAAGAATACAAAATGCAATTAAGTTGGAAGTTACTAAAATATAAATTAAAAAATCTCCATGCATTTGGTAATGTAAATAAATATTTTCAAATACCTCATGTGCAAAAATAAGGAGATCACAAAAAGACTCTGAAATATTTTGATACAAGGATATAGAGCCAATAAACAAACATTGACTGTTTTTATATACTAACGTTGAACATTTGTAAAATAAAATAGGAAGCAAAACCATTTACAGTAGCATCACAGCAAGTATTTTCTCAGAAATACTTAGGATTGCTTTTAACATAAATGCTTAGTAACAAATTATGTAATTGCTGTATCTCAACTTGGGAAATTGAGCAAAAGGGATACTAAATGGAAGTTTATAGCATTAAACATATGAATTAGAAGATAAGTACGGCTGAAAATTAAATGAGCTAACATTCTATTTGAGCAGTGAGGAAAATAAAAAACACGGAAAAATAAACTTATAAATCTAAGAAAAAAATAGGTAAAATAAAGTAACACTAGAAAGTAAAATAGAAAAGAAAAAGCATAGAGCGTCAAAAAAGCAAAAGTTTGTGCTTAGATGAGTCTAGTAAAATAGACAAACCATCTATAAGGTTAATGAAGAAAAAGAAGAAGGCAGAAATAATCTTAAGATGACAAAATGGGAATATAATTATACATTACAATGAAGAATATTGTTAGTAAATTTATTCTGAACACTTAGATAAAATGGGTAAATACGTAGGATGCTAAAATTTACCAAAGCTAATTTATTCTTTAAAAAATACCCACATCAATGTTCTTACAACTAGTTAGAAATAGAACTAGTAATTTAAAAGACCTTATGGGAAAAACTCAGGTCCAGATGGTTTTATAGGCAAATTCTAGACCATTTCAATAAGCAGATAATTTCAGTTATAAGCAACAAACAAGTTAGAATATTTCACAATCATTTCCATTAAAGCAGTATAATCTTAATTCCAAATCCAGACAATGATAGTGTGAGAAAAGCAATTCAGAGGCCAATCTTGCTGTGAATATAGACCCGAAGTCTTTATATTCAGAAGCCAAGTCCTACAGTGTAAAAAATAATTATCAATCATGAGCAAGTGAATTTATCCCAAAATTTAAAGGTTGGTTTAACATTAGAAAAATCATAATGTTAATTTACCACATAAAATGATTAAAAGAGGAGAAACGTATGATAACTATCAAATGATAAATTTTTCAAGAAGTAGAAAATTGTATTTGATAATATTCAACAACTATTTATCATTAAATCTGTTAGCAAAGTAATCCATTAGAGAAATCTATCAAAAAACATAGCAAACACTATTCTCAACTGAAAATATTTGAAGCATTTCCTCTAAAATAAGAAAAAAAGATGGTCTCTATCACCACTTTTATTCAATTGTGTACTAAATGTCTTAGCCAGCACAGTAAAAATAAAATAAAGAAAATACAAAAGAAATAAACAAAGGCAAATGATTAGAAAAGAAGAAACAATAAATGCTATCATTGTGCTATGATACACAACCCAGTATGGTACAGTCATCAAAACAGCAAGGTACTGGCATAAATACAGACACATAGGTCAATGGAATACAAGAGCCCAGAAGTAAACTCATACACCTACAGTCAGTTAATCTCCGACAAAGGAGACAAGAATATGCAATAGAGAAAAGACAGTCTCCTCAGCAAGTGGTGCTGGGAAAGCTGGACAACTGCATGTAAATCAATGAAGTTAGAACACACCCTCACACAATGCACAAAAATAAACTCAAAATGGCTTGAAGACTAGACATAAGACATGACACCATAAAACTCCTAGAAGAGATCATAGGCAAACATTCTCTGACGTAAGTTGTACCAGTGCTTTCTTAGGTCAGTCTCCCAAGGCAATAGAAATAAAAACAAAATAAACAAATGAGTCCTAATCAAACTTACAAGCGTTGCACAGCAAAGGAAACCATAAACAAAATGAAAAGACAGCCTACAGAATGGGAGAAAATATTTGCAAAAGATGTGACTGATAAGGGCTTAATTTCCAAAATATAGAAACAGCTCATACAACTCAATGACAAAAAAGCAAACAACCCAATTGAAAAATGGGAAGAAGACCTAAATAGACAGTTCTCCAAAGATGACAGATAGATGGCCAAAAGGCACATGAAAAGATGCTCAATATCACTAATTATTAGAGAAATGCAAATCAAAACTATAATGAGGTACCACCTCACACTGGTCAGAATGGCCATCATTAAGAAGTCTACAAATAACAAATGCTGGAGAGGGTGTGGAGAAAAGGGAACGCTCCTACACTGTTGGTGGGAATGTAAGTTAGTGTAGCCAGTATGGAAAACAGTGTGGAGGTTCCTCAAAAAAACTAAAATTAGAGTTATCATGTGATCCAGCATTCCCACTCCTGGGCATATATCCAGACAAAACTAATTCAAGGGGGCTTCCCTGGTGGCGCAGTGGTTGAGAGTCTGCCTGCTAATGCAGGGGACACGGGTTCGAGCCCTGGTCTGGGAGGATCCCACATGCTGTGGAGCAACTGGGCCCGTAAGCCACAACTGCTGAGCCTGCACGTCTGGAGCCTGTGCTCCGCAACAAGAGAGGCCGCAATAGTGAGAGGCCCGCGCACCGCGATGAAGAGTGGCCCCCACTTGCCGCAGCTAGAGAAAACCCTCGCACAGAAACGAAGACCCAACATAGCAATCAATCAATCAATAAATCTTTAAAAAAAAAAAAAAAAAAGAAAGCAGGTGGTTTCTTCTTAAGCCGCTGCCCTTTAAAAAAAAAAAAAAACTAATTCAAAAAGATACATACACCCCTATATTCAGAGCAGCACTATCCACAATAGCCAAGACATGGAAACAACCTAAATGTCCATCAACAGGTGAGTGGATAAAGATGTGCTACATATATACAATGGGATATTACTCAGCCATAAAAACGAACGAAATAATGTAATTTGCAGTAACAGGGATGCAATTAGAGATTATCATACTAAGTGAAGTAAGAAACAGAATGACAAATACCATATGATATCACTTATTTGTGGAATCTAAAATATGGCACAAATGAATTTATCTATGAAACAGAAACACACACACAGACATAGAGAACAGACTAGTGGTTGCCAAGTGGGAGGTGGGGGTGGGGGACTGGGAGTTTGGGGTTAGTAGGTGCAAACTATTACATACAGAATGGATAAACAATAAGGTCCTGCTGTATAGCACAGGGAACTATATTCAATATCCTGGGATAAACCACAGTGGAAAGGAATATAAAAAACAATGTATATGTGTGTATAACTGAGTCACTTTGTTGTAGAGCAGAAATTAACACAACATTGTAAATCAACTATACTTCAATTAAAAATACTTAAAAAATAAAACAGTATACTTCCATGTAAAACATATACATATTTTTTCAATTCATCGAATATATTGTAATGCTTTTACTACATTTATTATAAATTTTTGCCTTTGAAGTCATGAGACTCAGACCAACTCCCAGCTCTTCCGTTACTAGCTGAGGCCAAGTAACTATTTTAAGTTTTAGTTTCCTCATCTCTAAAGCTGAGATAATGACTCTTATTTCATAAGGTTCCAGTAGCTAAATATTTCTCTAAATTCTAAAACACTTTATCAACACTTCGCAAAACTGTATCAGCATGACTAATGAGATTTTTCTCTTGTTTTAGTTTGATTTTTTTCCTTAAAAAAGGTACCATATAAATATTGTGAACCAAAGAAAGACAACCGGTATGTCTGCTTACCTTCCATATTTCTTAAGGTCCCTATGAAAGAGCAAAAAGAAAACATAAAGGGAAGCAGAAAAACCATAACACAGTTGGAAAACATGAAATGGAAAAACTACAGTGCAAGATACTGAAAAACAGACTGACGGAAAAAATAAAAACAGTGGAAACACTCACCCAAGAGAGCAGAGTAAAACCTGGTTCTTCCTGAAAGAGCTTGGAACAAACTGAAGCAGAGAAGCCTCCAATATAAGGTGCAGGTGTGGACCTCGGGCCCCATGGGCCAACCTTTATTCACGACAGCTGGCCACCTGGGTGCTGCCTCTCCCCATTCCTGGGTTTTGTAGAGAAAAACTTTAACTTTTTAAGTAAAACTTGAGAACCACTCTCAAAAGAAAGTGGTTTTTCTATGTAGCAAACCAGTGGGGGTTGTCAAGCCCAAGATAAAAGAGCGAAGCTTAAGGAAACTCTGGACTTTATCTCAGATGCTGAAAAAAAAAAATACACATGTAACAAAAATGTCCAAGGCAGCTTTACCCAGGAATAAATGCAAGTGTTCTCCCTGGAGATTAGAAGAGCCTTTATTTTGGCAGTTGTGGGGATCCACAGCCTGGCTCCTTCTCTGTTCTACCCACACCTAGGCCAGCTTCCAAAAAACACCCTATTGGTCCTTCCAGTAAAAGGAACAGACTGTTAGGAAAACAGGTCTACAGCAGCAAAGGAAAACCACCCAAGACAGCTATATCCATCAACTTAATCCTTCATGGTAACAAGTTGTAAGGGGTGATCACCAAGTTTCTGAGGAAAATAAATAGGATGTGTTCAAAACAAGACAACAGGCCCAAAATGGATACACTTATGCTAAGCCACACTTAACTGTCCAAGACTTAAGCTTAATTAGTTTCAGCTCTCCAGGAAATGGAATCTTAAACCATTCAATCAAAAATCACCTGATCAGCCCTAGTTAGGTAATCTGCCTGAGATACCCTTGCCATTCCCTAAAGGAAAGCAACTTTGTAATAACCAACCTACTTTTTTTGCATAGTATAACTTCCTAGTTCCCACTCCCCTCTGCCTGTAGAAACTCTCATTTTGTTCAGCTCTTCAGAGCTCCTTTCTATCTGCTAGATTGGATGCTACCTGATGCAAGTGGATTTTTGCTCAAATAAATTGTTTAAAATAAAATAAAATAAAATAGGAAAAAATGCCAGACTATTCTGATATGAAATGCTCTGAGGAGAGTAGCAATAGTTACTCACCATGTTACTAGTGATGTAGTATGTGGCTTTTTTCACATGGATAATGATTTATAATAACCTTATATAATTAATTGACAGCAAATAAAGAGTGGAAAATTCTACCCTCTTCACCAAGAGCAAAGCCTTGATAGAATTCTATTGCCAGAATAAATGAATATTTCAGAATCAAGATCATGTACTACAAGTTTCATTTGTAAGAAACATAGCTATAATATGCATTCCAACATGTCATGGAATTTTGCTAAATTCTCCAAGTCCATTAACTGTATAGATTATTGTGTTATAACATATGATCCCATATTTGCTGGTATGTGTTATAAAGACTTTTATATTAAGCGGTCCCATTGATTAACATGGACAGGGAGAGAAGAAGGTATTCTGACTGGACAGATTCCATCTTCTGAAGCCTTGAGTACTTGGCCCAAATTTCAGTGTCAAATGTAGACTATAATTTATTTAGACTTGGCTTTTGTTCTTTCCCACCCCCAACCTTAAAAACTACAGAGTAATATTAGGCATTTGAATTTATTAGCATTCATCAAACAGTATTTTTGGCAGCACTGTATCACAAAGGCTGACATTGGCATATATAAAACAATACATGTGCAAGCCTGCAAAGAAAGGACATTTGAAGGGAATGTCCATTATATAACTTAAGCTGTTTTGGCTGGATCAAATAAAATTATAGAGGCACCATGCATAGTACTGTTGCTGAAGGCCATCATAAACCCTCGTTTTCATGGGGTTATATGGTCTTTCTGCCATGAAAAAATTTTTTTTTGTATTTAAGCTGTCAAAGTACTGAAGAAACCTGGGAAAAGGGAGACTTTGGTATTTTTTTTCCAATTAAAAAAAAAGAGTATCTACAAAATAAGTCCTTTAAAGGCAGATGAAACCAAAATTTAAATGCCTTGATGACTATTATGAAACTGTGTGAATTTTCTTCCTGTAGTAAATGTGTATTACGTGATTATAGTTGTCTCTAGTCAATGTGTTTTAAAAGCAAGGAGACATATCTGCTTGTTACACCAATTTAGTTTTCAAGTATCTTTTAAAAAGTTAATATGCAAATAGCCAGGTATGATAAAACAAACTGGTAAGCATCCTGTCACTCATCCATTGCTTAGGATTCAAAATCATAAGTTTCTATACTTCTATGTGAGAAGGAAAACTGATTTTAAATATCACATAACTTGCTAACTTTATGTATTTGAAGCTTTAAAAAAATAACAATCCAGGGAAATTGAAAATTTGAGTCACACCTGGATTGCTTTCCCATAGGGAACATCTGCATATTCAGAAATATCTAAATATTTTGCTAAACCTTTCAGTCAGAGAGTCAGAAATTCAACTAGAGAGAGGTTTTATTTCTCTTTAATTATGAATCGAGACAACATATACATGCCATGTAAACAAAATGATCATAATAAGTTAAATCAGCAGGTTGTACCATCTCTGATAAACTTCTTGGACTCTGTTATGCTAGTGTAAATTGCAAAATAGATTGTAGTTCTTTCATGAATCTCCTATAAAATTGTTATGTCCTTTCACATCGGGGCATATTATGTCAGTTTGATTTAACTTATTGTTGATGTAAGTTAAATCATTTGGCTCAGGTAATCCACAAAATTTCTCCATTCACCAATTTTTTCTCTTTTTGTGCTAATACATAATCTGTGGGGTGATACACTGAGACTGTCTGAATATTCTGCTCTCTAACAGTCTTTCACCAACAATTTTAGCATCCATTGGCAATTTTCATTTACAGTAACAATTTCTATATTTGTGGTAAGGTGATCATTTTCGATCTTTATTATTTCTTCTGCATATATCAGTAGACAGTATTCTGTTAGGTAAAGCCCTGCACCTCACGTCACCCATTTTAATGATCTGATTTTAGTATCAGTAAGGACTCATGGACCATTTGCTTAACCAACATTTTATAATCTATTTCTGTCAATATTTATTTTATGACAAGTTGTCTTAATTTGGCCAATGAAAAAAAGTCCTTTCTGGATGGCTTCTATGTTCTTTAGCATGATTAATTGGTTTTTGAGCACTTCTTCAGCTTCTAACATAAAAGAAATGTAACTAAATTTTTTTTAAATGACATACTTTTGGATCCTTGACTGAAGAAGAAGAAGGAGGAGAAAAACAAAAAGGAAAAAAAAAAAACAGCTGAAAAAGGCATTATTGGACAATTGGGAAATTTTAAATGTTGACTATACGTTAGAAACTAGTATGTATTAATGTTAACTTTCCTTAGTGTGAAAATTTTACTCTGTTCATACAGGATAATACTATTATCCTTAGGAGATACATGGTTAAATATTGAGGAGTAAAATTACACCATGTCTTTAACTCTCAAATGTTTCAACAAATGTTATAAAAGGTTAACAGTTGGTGAACCTAAGAAAAGAGTACTTTTGTGGAGTTGGAAATATTTCTAAATTAAAGTTGGGGTAAAAAATATAAAAATTATATTTAGATAATCCCCAGTGGGGATAAAAGCATAAATTTACCAAGCAAATGTAAAACAGTGGGTGGCTTTAACATTTTTTCACTAATGAGGACAAATAAGGACTTCAAGTTCTAGGAAATTCAGCTGCTTACATTAGTTGATAAAGATTCAACTCTAACACAGCTAAAAGCACATGCCTAGCACCAAAAAATAAGCTACTAACCAGATGGAAAGAGAAAAGGTGTGGTTAATTGAATTTTCATGTAGAAAATCTGTTTATTTAAGAATCTTATTATATTTATCAAAAATGTTAACAACAATCCCTGCCATTGTATTATATGTATATTTTCCTAACGTATGAACTGTGTAATCTAAATGTAATTGAACTTTTCTAATATTCACCATAAAGTATGAAGAAGATATAGATCAGGGGTCCCCAACCCCTGGGACTCCTGAACCCCTGTTAGGAACCGGGCCACACAGCAGGAGGTGAGTGGCAGGTGAGTGAGCAAAGCTTCATCTGCTGATACCCTTCGCTCCCCATCACTTGCATTACTGCCTGAACCATCTCCCCCCACCACCGTCTGTGGAAAAATTGTCTTCCATGAAACCGGTCCCTGGTGCCAAAAAGGTTGGGGACCGCTGGTATAGATGACTGAGCTGAATATATACATTATGAAAGAGCCTAGAATATTTTGTATATTATGACAAGTCTTATTCATAGCAATGTTAGAAATAAAGGGCATGAAAGTTTGGTTGATGTAAATAGATTTTGGTTAACTGGGTTCCAGTCAACTAAATTCTCACTCAGTAATTTCACCCATATTCGCAAAGCTTCCTACAAGAGAAAAAAAATTTATGATAGCTTGGTAAAATATTAATGTTTTACCCTTTGGGAAGAGGAGAATAATATATATGTATGTATTCTTATCTAATCCTCACATTAACTGATAATCCCTGATAATATGGTAATGCATGGATTATTCTCACTATTTAACAAACTAAGAAACTTGACCATAGGAAGTTTAATCCAAATACGCTGTTTTAAAAGATAAATTCATGCAATTTTCAAGTCATCTATGGTGTTCCTCTGGAAGGAAAGACTTAATTTCTTTATAATATACAGGAGATACTGTTTATCTAGATGACTAAGCTATTGAACCTTCCATGTGGTCAAAGTCAAGTAACATAGCATAGCATACTCATTTAACAGGAAGAACAAGTGCTACAACAAACATTAAATTTTTGGAAATATGTGAGGTGGGAAAAGGAATCTTTAAGCATTCATTATTATAATACTCATCACTATCAAAAGTAGTCTGAAAAATTGTTTTTGGAATTCTAAGCCTTCCAGTTCAGGAGCATTGATTAAATTAAATTTATTTAAAGTAATGATTGTAAAGGTTGACTTTTTAATTGCAAAGATTTATAATTAAGGAGGTAAAGACAACAGGTTAGCAGTGCATACTGGATGTGCTGGAAATCAGAATGCATATGAAAATGAAAAAATCTGACTAAACTGTGCATGCCAATAAGTGGCATATTATTAGCACTTTTAAAGCTCTCCTTTTGTAAATCCAACTAAACTATATTTAGACTTCTAAACAAGGAAATCTCCTCCTAGGGCACTGCTAGTTTTGATGTTTAGTTTTACTTTTTATTTCTCTTTTTTTACTGGATGATACTTCTTTAAAAAGCAAAATCATGTTGTTAACCAATTATTAATTTCTGTGCGTTTAATATTTCACAAACTAAATCTTTTATCTATGAATGTTTTTACATGATAGTTGGACATCAGTTCTTAAACATATGCTATAGTAAATAATGAGTGGCAGGAAAGAATATGTTCAAAGGGGTACATAACATTTTGATTCCTAGTGCAAAATAGTTTACTAACTGGAATATAAAAGGCATGTAAGCATTTGATTTTTAGATTTTCCCGTTACACGGGAGTGCCCATATGGCCTGAATTCCATAGAGGTGTGAGTTATCCAAAATGTGTGAACTCTCACTGTTGAATATTACATGTAAATATTACATACATACACACACACACAAAGATATATGCACGTATATTTTTTGGATTGATACAGTGTTTGCAAAACTTTGCCTGTTATTAGTCAATTATATTTTCCTAAAATATAGAAAAACATAATCCAAGAAAAGTGATAATAAATGTTGTAAATCATCTATACTCTAATAAAAATTAATTTAAAAAAATTTTTTTAATTTAAGGAAAGGAGAATGAATCCTGACACAACCAAATGCTGCAGGTGGAGTTATAAGTAATTTTAAAAACCTGTTTATATCTGCCTATCACTGAAAATGACAATTATGGAAAAAAAAAGAAAGAAAAGTGATAACATTATAATACTATACTTTGTAAACACAATGAAAACTGTAACAATTTATTATTTTTCAAATAAATTATGAAAAATAAAAGAACCAAAATATTTATGTAAATTAAGTCAGAAATTTTATCCTTTCAAAATGAGTTCAATGAAATTAAGTGGTGATTTAAATAATTACTCAATTATCTCCTCCCCCTCCTTTATGGTATTATGCTAGTGATATAGGTGTATTTTTAATATAATAATAATGTAATTACACTATTACATTCTATTTAATAGTTACATATTTTATCACAATTTAATAGCTAATATGATAATATCCTGGGCTAACATTATCACAAATACAGTTGACCCTTGAACAACATCAGTTCGAACTGCTTGAGTCCAGTTATATACATGGATATCTTCAATAAATACTTAACTAATGTACTACTCAATAAATAACATTCAATAAATTAGTAAGTATTCAATAAAGACTAATGTACTACACAATCCCTAGTTCAATGAACACTCAGATGCTGAACTGCAGGTACAGAGGGCCAACTATAAAGTTATACATGGATTTTTGGACTTCCCTGGTGATCCACTGGTTAAGACTCCATGCTTCCATTGGTTGGGGAACTAAGATCCCGCATGCTGCACTGCCCAGCCAAAAAAATAAAATAAAATGAAGTTATACATGGATTTTTGACTGCACAGAGAGTTGGGGTCCCTAACCCCCTGCATTGTTCAACTGTATACTAAAAGAAATATAAACACAGCTTAGATGACTTAAGCTACATCCCAAACCAAAGTCAAAGTCATAACTAAGCAGAACCTTAAAGTTCTTATAGAAGGCCATGCTGCTAGAGGGTGAGAAGAGCATGGTGCATTCTCTTGTGCTATTTGACATTACAAAAGACTTGACCTTGTAAAATACTACCAAGTATTATTTGGTAAATATTTTCCAAATTTTCTCTTTCTCTTTCCACTGTGTCCTCAGTTTCCTGATTTCTAATTACCAAAAAGTTGGTAGGAAATAAAACGTTGCTTTCTTTACCATCATACTAATTGTCCAGTTCTTACTAATCTGCAGGAGATGTCATGGTAATGAATCAGAATATATATGTTTTGCGGAAATGACTAAGAGATTAGAACAATGTTCAGTAATAGATGTATACTCCTCAGTGTAAGGAGTTGAAAGTTGGAATTGTGGCTTTTGGTGTTGGGACCTATGTCTTTCAATGTATTTGCTAATGATGAAGAAGACAACATAAACAGAGAGATGGTGAAATATTCTGACAACACTAAACTATTTGGGTTAGTTAAAAACTAATGAGGTTTGGGAGATACTCCAGATGGCTCTAATCATACTGGAGAATTGGGCAGCCCAGTGGCAGATGAAATTCATTTTTGATAAATGTTCAGTAAGGAATATTGAAAAATTATAATCTAAACTCTCCATGTATACCATGAGGTTTTGAACTTGCAAATTCTCTGAAGAGCAAGACGTTTACTGCCACTACTGCTGGTTCAATGAAGGTGTCCCCCAATGCACATCTTTTTGAAAACAGCTGAGTAATTGCATGAAAGTGTTTAGAAAAAGGTTTGAAAATGCAAATAATAGGGAAAGCTGTTTTGAGACAGATAAAGAATGTTTTACCCATGACAGCAGGATGGATTTCTTCTGGCTAACAAGTGAGAAGTGACAGAAACAGGAAAGTCACAGAAGCTTGTGGAAAGAGTGACTTATTCCTAAAGTAAGACTGAAAGACAGGCTGACAACTGGAGAACACATTTACATATGCCCAAACCTGTTAGTACCATAAAGCTTTTCCATTTTGAGCAAGATTTGAACCATGGAGAATTTGATCTCATTAACGGGGCAGCAACTGTTGGGGCCCTGACAATTAATACATGAGTTTGAAGATTTGGCACTTGAAAGTTAAAAATTCAAGGCTTAGCTCTATTTGGTACTTGGTTGTAGGTGATAAATCCTGACAGTGTATATTCATAGCCTCTTTGTAAAGTTTATACTCTAAGAAAAAGAGTGATTATATTTACATATCAAAAGACCATGCTTCCAATTCACCACTGCTTGAGCAAATAATAGGCAAAGATGGCCAGGAAAGTATTGGATGTATACTCACAGATTGCCTTAAACTAAAGAAATTCAATAATAAGTTACTCACACTGTATTTTTTGAGTTTGTTCTAAATGAGTAATTGGAGAACTGTCTCAAATGGTTTGTTTTTGACTCACACCCAACAAAAATAGGGAAAAACATCTTATAAATTTAAGGTTCATTGATAAAGTTGACAGCTTTTTTTTTTTTTTTTTTTAGCAGAATGAATCCATTTACTATGTTTAGTGAAGGAAACATGAAAATTTTCTCAAGGGATTGCAATAAAGCCTTCTGATCTGTTGAAGATAAGTGAAAAGTATCAGGATAAATATTCTGTAAATACAGCTTAAGAATTCATGAGGACTTCCCTGATGGTGCAGTGGTTAAGAATCTGCTTGCCAATGCAGGGGACACGGGTTCGATCCCTGGTCTGGGAAGAGCCCACATGCCGCGGAGCAACTAAGCCCGTGCGCCGCAACTACTGAGCCTGTGCTCTAGAGCCCGCAAGCCACAACTACTGAAGCCCGCGTGCCTAGAGCCTGTGCTCCACAACAAGAGAAGCCATCGCAATGAGAAGCCTATGCACCACAATGAAGAGTAGCCACAGCTTGCTGCAACTAGAGAAAGCCCGCGTGCAGCAACAAAGACCCAACGCAGCCAAAACTAACTAAATAAATAAATATTTTTTAAAAAAAGGAGGTGCTTTGGAAAGGAGCTTTATTAAAAAAAAAAAAAAAATTCATGAGAAACCAGACAAAAAGTCATGCTTTGCATGAGACAGTAATAAAGTTTGTCCTAAGAAATACAAATCAGCAGGTATTTAAAATTATACTACACATTTCATGACCACTGAATATGATTAAATAAGCTGAATTTCAATATGACAAGTAAACCTAATAGCAATTATATACTATATATTTACATTATATATGTTTACATATAATATGTATTAGCATGCACATTTATTTATTGTAATTGTAGAACTATAATCATATAACTATACTACATTATGTGTATTATATCTTTATATGTTTCTAGTTTTTATTCATAGTTAAAAATTGCTCTAAGTCTTTTATTCTTTTGATTCATGATTCCTAAATGAAGAAGCTGATGAAGTTTATATTTCGCTTTCCACTAGAGAAACATTAGGAATGTAATACCTTGGGAAGCAGAACTCAAGAAGCATGCTTCCTAACATCTTTTTGTAACAGATATGCATAATGAGCTTTATGTTGATCCAGGTAAGGTTTTCTGTATTTTTAAATACTTTTTTCAATGAAACACAACCTGAACATTAGATTAAAGACATGCCAAACAACTCGTTGGATTCTGTTAATTATTTTTTAAAATTTTTAATTGGAGTATAGTTGATTTACAATGTTGTATTAGTTTCTGCTGTACAGCAAAGTGAATCAGTTATACATATACATATATCCACTCGTTTTTAGATTCTTTTTCCATATAGGTCATTACAGGGTATCCAGTAGAGTTCCCTGTGCTATACAGTAGGTCCTTGTTAGTTATCTATTTTATATATAGTAGTGTGTAATTATTTGCATGAGACTTTAGGAACACTGCTTAAGAGTTTTTTTGGATCTACATTAGAGCAAAACTACCTATAGGTGGGTTTAGAGATCTATAAATGTTTCCAAAATGCTGGCATGTTGAAAATTGGTTGGGGAGGCCAAGTGAACCTGCAGTTTTTGAAACAGTAGCAATGAGAAATGGAAGAAATAGTAGGGAGGAGAGGGGTTGCTCAAAAACACTTCCTATCTTAAGCATGTCCCTCTGAATGCCACATGTTCTCTCAAGATGTTGAACAGACGGCTTCTATGGGGATGCCCCAGTCATCAACAGCTTTGTGAAGGAAGGCACCTGAAACTGTGATTGAATCCTTCTGCCTGCATCTGCATTGCCCTGTGGCTCTCAGCATTCCTAGAACTCAACTTTTCCTAGCAATAAATCTCTTCCAGCACACTACGTTGAAAGTTCACTATTCATACATGCTGTCTCCCTTTTACTGAATAATTTGTATAAGTGAAAATGAATAATAGTGGTCACAGGAGTTACAAACCAAAGTGGTTCCACGTGTCCTTAGAGAGGCAATTCACTTTGGCAAAGGGGCAGCCCCATCCTTTAATTCCACTGGCGCTCTAAGAAACCCACGCTGATCCGAATTCTCCAGATGAAGAACCTGATTACTGTGATGATGTTAGTTTGAAGTTGCAATTTGCTGATAAAACCTCTTCCAAAGTAATTGTTTCTAAGGGAGACTACAAAAACCAGTGAGTATAATAACCAAAATAGTATCAGTTTGGAAACTTTTACTCATATCTCTTCTATTACATTATCTAGAGATTCATGAGTATGCTTTCAGGATAAAGCCAAGTGTTTTACTCTTTCTCCTTGAAAAAAAAAAAAAACTTTTAATTCTTCCAGGAGCCCTGAGTTCAGGGAAATGAATAAGTAAATGGCTGCTTAATCTGTTCAATAAATCCTATTACTAGAGGAATGAATAATCTCACTCTTTTATCTTGCCTTCCATAAAAGTGAGCAGACTCTTAGATGGAGGGCACAGAGTTTAAGGACAAGTTGTAGCATATTACATGTGAATGACTGAATGAATAAAATCTCCATTGTCCCCAAACAGTGAAACCACAGCTAAAGAAATAGTCTTGGCAGAATCAGAGGAAAAATAAGACCCTACTGAGCTTGACTGCAGTCTCACAGTAAAAAGAAATGAGAAATATAGCAACATCTTCAAAATCACTGGTTCTTTGGTTTGGGTCTCCCACAGCAGTTTTATGTCATTAGATTATAAAGTACCATGGATCTGCCATCCTGTTCTTCCACGGCACACATTTATGAGAAAGAGTTATTTTAATCCTCCCTGAGGCCAAGCGTTTTCTATTTATTATTTTTATGATTCTACACAGTATCTAGCATGTACTTTACCAGAAAGTATATGCTTAATTAACAAATCTATAAGCAAATGAATGAACAAACGAATGATTTTAATGAAGGAGATGTAGACAGAGCATTTGGTATCTGTGATACCAGGGGAAACTACCATGTTGGAAGTCTGAGGGCATGAAAGAGGAGGCACTTCCAGTTGCTCCCTTCAAAAACGCAAAATTTCAAGAAGTCTATGTTACAATATCCCATCAATTTATGTGTTTTTTTCACTGCCATCAAACTATATGTTTTTGTGGAAGAGAATATAGACGTTCCCTTGTAATTCCTGGTTCCTTGAGATAAGACTATAACCTGGCATAAATTGAGTGCTCTATCATTGCTTGTTTGAAATGAAACTTTCTCATCTCTTGATATTCTTGATGTTGCTTTTCTTGATTCTCCACCAAGATTATGAACACTCATGGAACTGTTCTTCCTTCCAATAAAAAGAGATTTTCCCCAAAGCTAAGTCCACATCTATCTTTCCCATTTCTTATCAAACAACAGGTTGGGCTCTCAGATTCATACAAATTGATTCATACTCATTGATCATTATATCTTGCTCTGACCTTTCATTAACGAAATCCTATGTTCCCACACAAGATAAGGAGTCAAATTCATTATGCTCAAAATTGATGTTTTATTTTATTTTCCCATTCCTGCTTTTCCTTCTTGGTGCCATATTTTTGTCTCAGTGTCTTTTCAACGAGGTTTGAAATATTGCTCAGCCATTAAATGGGTCAGAATGATCCAATCAGTTCTACCTCCTTGACAATCACCCCCACCCCAGCTTTCACTTCTCCACTGCACAATTTCTCGGGCCATCAGAAGTTTTTACTTCATTACCCCATGCCAATTCTCTCCCTTTTTAAATCAAGTTTTATGTTGCTGCCAGATATATGCCTATAATTACCTTGATTCTTTATAGTGAGATGTCAGTGAATATTATTCTCCAACCTAAAAACCTTCAATTAGTTGTCCAAGTCTAGGTAATTCAACCTAAACTTTAATTCCCAAAATCAGAATGGTAGGATGCTCATATTTATCTCCCACTTAAGCCATTTCTATATATTAATTCCAGAAAAAAACAGGACTTTGAGAACTGGGGAGACCTGAATTTGAAATAAGCCTCCCATATTAGTAGTTCTGGATGACAAGATAATCTCTTTTAGTCCATTTCCTTATTTGAAGATGAAGATTGCATAGTTAACTCTAAAACCTTAAGATAATAAAATAAGGTGAAGTATGCAAACACATGGAGTATATTAGGGTCACATAAGTTAGTGGGCTTTCTTAAAGACAGCTCCCCTTTTTTAACTGTTAATTTACTTGAGTGTAGAATTAATCACAATGATGAGGAAGAAACCAGATTTTGTTTTGAGAGGATAAGAAGTTTGAATCTGTCACTCACCAGGTGTGGTAAAAAATTCAGTTCATCTATTATAGAGGCAGTTATCTCATCAGTAAAACAATTCCTACTTCTCAAAAGTGTCCTTAGGATTAACTGAGATACCATCTGTGGAAGCACCTAATGTGAAGCCTCTCCTCTAAAGAACTATATAAAGTGTTTTCCGCTTTTTCCCACTGTTCAGTGTAACACATGGATAGTGGATTCTCATAGAGAATTATAAATTAGTGATTATTGGCCTAATTAATTGTGTTACTCCATTATTAAAAATGCAACTGTTGGATTTGACTTAAAAATGAAAAGAACTATCAAACTGGTATGATTTTTTATTTTATGGTTTTCTTTACTGGGTTATGATTTCAGAGATTTCTAAAGCATCTTACCCTTTGTGACTATTTCAAAACTGTTCGATGAAGGTTAGTACGTCAAACATTAGTCTCTGATTTCCATTTCTTCAGCTTGATTGTGTTATGTTTTTATGGGTAAAATTACTAAAAAAAAAAAAAAAATCAGTTAACATAAAAAGAATATTTTAGTTCCAGTTTCCAAACACAGGGTACCAAGCATCTACCACTATTTGAAATATGCAAATGTTGCATTTAGTTTCAGCCACTGACATTACAGGTAGTCAGAGTGGATGGGTTTAGTGAATTCTGACATGCAATACTAGGGGGGAATAAAAGGAAAGTTACTCATTATTCAGCATTCATTTCTATACATATTTGATTTACCATAGATTAGCAAAATGGCTTCATTACAGGTATTTAGACTAGATTAGTAAATTCACTGATGCTGAGTCCACAAAGATTTGTGATATTTGGCACCCAGCATCTACATCTGCTTTGAGATTGAGGTGTGAGAGGCTCACCGTGCCTGAGCTGTCTTGCTGTTATAATTACATGGGCTGACTCCACTGGGTTATGTGTACATTACTGCAATTGAACTAAAATGGGTCTGTTTTTCACAGTTTAGTCATGCATCAATACATTTTTAATTAAAAGTGTGTGACAGGTACAATAGTGAAACACACCATATAATTTTCTCAAATATTCCATTTCCTCAAGGATAGGTAATAAGAATCTTGTCTTTGTTAGTCAGTGAGAATATATTTTTTTAATCTAGATGTTTGATTAAATATCTGAAAACTTTATGTTAAACCACTGCATTTTGGTTTTAAGTATTTCTACCACAGATACTTTACGCTGTTCCATCAAAATAAAGCATTTGTTCTTGGCAGAACTAAAATAGATGACAAGCAATTTGATGTGCTTTTTTATTTTTATTTTTCGTGTTCATAATGAAGAGATAAGAAGTCAGCAGTGATATGAATAGTGGAATCAATTAGAACATTGTTGTTTCAGGAGAGAAATCAGCGGAAAGCTTAGACGCAAAGAAACCAAGGGAACAACTTCAGGATGCCTGTACTAAGGTGCATGAATACCATGACAATATTGCTATGTTTACACAGAGAAAGACTAACCTCTCTAAATGAATTCTAAACATGAAAGTTGGATGACCAGCAGAGACTGCAACTTGTTGAATTCTTCGCATACCTCACAGTGCAAATTCCTGAAAACCAATAACCTAAATATAAGGTGGAAAATCCAGTTTTGCTGAAAACACTAGATCTAGTGGTTCAATTACTGATGTAATAAGTTTAGGGCCTTCATGAAAAAGGACTCAGTTTTCTTTAATGGTCATGTATTTTCAGAATTTCAATGTTTTACATTAGTATTTTATATATAAATAATCTATTAACCACTACTAACAAACACAAAATACACTCTTAAAATTGGTGGAATTACACTTTGGCGTTAATTTCATGTGAATTGAGTTCATATACAACAAATAAGCTGGTGTTCTCAATAATGTCCCATGATCCCATCAGAAGACAACTCATACAACATATGATGTGAACAAAAAGCTTCGGCTGTGTCATTAAAACTTGATTAACTTATTTGCATTGGTTATGTGTTTAAAACTTGCCTGACTACTAAAAATATGTAGTACATTTCTATAGTGTTTTCAAGAAATTATTTTTTGTGTATCCTATATTACTTTATCATTACAAAGTTCATCACATTAGATTGACTACTGTGGTCAATGTTTTTAAATGAAACAATCAAAAATATTGATAGAAGAGATTTCTTGTTTTGAATTGTTTTCTAAGTTATTACATAATGGTATTACTAATGTTAAAACATTAAATATAATTACTATCACTAAATTAAAAGATGGCATGATGCACATTCTCAAGAAACACATAATTCTTTTCGGGAAACAATAATCTTACAAAGAATGCTACTGTGGAATAATATTACATATAACCAAGCAAAAAGCATCTTGGTTTGGTGGGAAAAAACTAACCATTTAAAATTGGAACACTTAATGATTATGTGTTCTGTACCTTTACCTACTGTCAGTGATGTGGGATACCACAAACTTATTGAACTTCAATTTCTCATTCATAAATAAGGATAAAATTAAAATCGTAAATAATCACATAAAATTGTTGAGAAGAGCTAACTAAATTGTGTCTATGACAAGAGTTTTATTAACTGGAAAACTCTATATATATGATTGTTGGTTCATTTATTCAAAAGAATCTTATTAAGCACCCGAGTGAGTCACACTTAAGCTGAGAATTGAAGAATAAGTGCAGACACTTAAATAAAGGGAGAAGGGTGCATGGAAATATCATATAGAGAATATAACATATGGTAGGTCATCATCTCCACACACACAACTCTAAGGCAAGGACACAGGTAGGTATTGGCTGCGGAAGTTCTATTTACCTGGTACTCTTCCCAGAGTTATGCAGTACACTAACTTGCATGGCTATATATACTGTAGTGTGGTTCTGGTGAAACCACAAAAAGCTTGGCAATTTCCAGAAGTGAATGAAGCCCAGTGTAGCTTGGCTTTTGTGAGTTATTTTGGCAAAAACCTGGAAATAAAGAGGAAGGTTAGGTGAGATAATTCAGGTGTCTTGTAAGATCATTTTGAGAATGTTGAGAGTGTTGTACTTTATACTAGGAGATAGGGAAACATACTCAGTTGTTTGAAAAAAGATCAGAGCTGTGTTATAAAAAAGAATCATTTTAACAGTTGTGTGGTGAATGGATCTAGGGGGTCAAGTTTCCAGTTATAAAAAAAAATTGTAGTAGTTTAAGCTCAAAATAACCGTGCCTTTGGTTAGGGATGTAGAGATTAGGTGAAGTACAGGTTGTCAAGAAAAATTGATAGTTAGCAGTGATACATTAAGCTAATTCAATAAAAATGTTTATCTATTACCTATCATATGTCAGGTGTTATGCAACATTAACTGAAGGAAGGCCCACTTAGACTAAGGTGCCCTTGTCCCTGGTTCCAAAGGGAGCAGAACAGGCCTTATTTGGAAATTATTGTATAGATTGGTTCTAACTTGTTTGGGGGCTACCTGAAGTATTAATGCAAAGCACTTGTCTCTCTTTTGCCTAACTCAGAACTCATTCAGCCTACAGAATGGGAGAAAATATTTGCAAATTATATATCTGATAATAGTTTATAATCCAGAATATAAAAAGAACTCCTCCAACTCAACAACAAAAAAGACATATCAATTAAAAAAAAGGCACCAGATTGAATAGACATTTCCCCAAAGAAGATATACAAATCTCTAAAAAACACATGAAAAGATGCTCAGCTGATTAAGCATTAGTAAAATGCAAATCAAAATACAATTAGATACCACTTCACACATACAAGGGTAGCTATATTAAAAATATAAAATGAGCAATGGAACTCTCACACATTGCTAGTGGAAATGCCAAATGGTTCAGCTACTGTGGAAAACAGTTTGGCAGATCCTCAAAAAATTAAACATAGAATCACCATATGACCCCACAATTCCACTTCAATTTCACTCCTGAGTGTTTACACAAAAGAATTGAAAACAGGTACTCAAACATGTACATGCATGTTCAGAGTGGCACTATTTACAATAGTCCAAATGTCTGTCAATGGATAAATGGATAAATGAATGTGGTACATACATTGGAAATTTATTTGGCCATAAAATGGAATGAACTGCAACATGGATGAACCTCCAAAATATTTTGCTAAATGAAAAAAGCCAAACACAAAAGGTCACATATCATATGATTCCAGTTATATTATGTTCAGAATTGATAAATTCATAGAAACAGAGAACAGATTGATCAGTTATAGGGGTTTGGGGGGGGCATGTGATTGCTTAATGGGTGAAGGACTTTAATTAGAGTAAGAGAAATGTTTTGAAACTAGATAGAAATGGTGTATGTACAACATTCTGAAAGTATCAAATGCTGCTCAGTTTTTCACTATTAAATGGTTAATTTTATGTTATATGAATTTCATCTCAATACATTATTAAAAATTAAGCAAAAACAGAATGTGGATTGATATTCAGGTATGTACATAGCTGCTATTCCTTCAGTAATGAACCCAACACCTTTCCCAGTCTATGTAACAGCTCAGAAAGTAAACTAAATTATTATTTCTCTTGTAGAATGGTTGTCTGATGTACAGCACAAAAAGTAGTTGAGCCTTTCTCCTCATACACAGACTGAACATCAGAAAATTTGTTCCACTACAAAGCAAATTGCTAAAACAAATAGTTGAATTTAATTGGTAATCTCTATTAAAACACATTGATATCATGCAGTGTCTAATATAATAATCTGATTAAAAAATTAATGATGGTTTGGTTTGCTTTCTCAGTTTTAGAGTAAATTTTCACATCTCATTGATAATGTTGGCTGATATCTTTCTAGTTGTGTGATTTTTTTTTTTTCTTGTGAGGTGAAGATAATCAATTCAATGAAATTTTTTACTTGGTGCCTATTTTCTAAAATAGTTTGAATTATTAGAGATGTCCCTGTACTTTATTCAAAACACTGCAAAATTGTCTATGACTTTCTGTCACTATTATATGAATTTGTAATTGGTGACACATTGGTCTTAAAGTCAAGGAGGAGCAAACTGATCAGCTTTCTAATAAAATTCATCTTTCAGATATTTATTAAATTAATTACTATTTGCCTTAATGAACCATTTTTAAATTCTTGATCTATTTTAATGAATTGCAGATACAATGAAGCACAATAAGAGTAACAGAAAATGCAAATTTAAAACTACAACAAATAAAATGTTAAGGAAATTTTTTCTGTTGCTTGAATGTTAGTTGAGACACACTGACTAGCTCATGAGAAATATTAAGATTAAAATAATTATTTAAAAATATAGAAGTTTCCATGAAAATGAAAACCAATCTTGCTTTTCAAATTTATAAAACGTACGTAAACAAAAACAATTATTGATTTTTATTTTCTTCTGAACACAATAAGCCGGCTGGGAACCTCATGATGTGATTTCTAAGACTATCGGTGATTCATGGGCCATATTTTGAAAATCCGTCCCCTAAATGATGTATGTGTTATACAGAAAGTCTAGATTTTATTATTGCAATCATATTTTGGGTTCTCTAGTTCTTTGTTATGCTATAGTTACAGACACCATGGATTTCCTACTACATGTAAATGGTTACCTTCTGATTCTAAGTAATTTTGTTTTGTTATAAGACTTGTTGAAAGAGAGTGCAGAGGTCAAAGTACTTACTCTGGAACTTTTCACTCTTCATGCATGCCTTGCAAGATTCCCAGTGGCCCCTCTACCTCAAATGTAATGCTGGGAAAGATGCCTAAAAAGAATCCTCATTTGACTTGTTCTGCAGTCTAGGAACTAGGTCATATTTACTAAATGAAGGTAAATGTTGCAGCAAAACCATCCTATTTAATGACTGAACAAAACTTTTAGGTCAGTTGACCTCCAGCAAATCAATAGCTTTGCATTTTCATTCTATAAATATTTTTGTGTGTTTCCCATGTGATGTGCACTGTTGTAAACATTCAGAATAGCAAGTCTGCAACTTGTCAAACACTAACATGATTTTTCCAAACTCCCTAGAATAAACTGAATTACCATGTTGTCACTTACAAAATCCTTTCCCCCCTCTTCTGATTCAATAACCATTTAAATTCATATTAATTTCTTGTTTATTTTTACTCTAAATGAAGTTTGGGAGTCAGGCACTACAATGCCTTGTTCATAGTTAAATCCCCAATGTCTAACAGAGTGCTGACTCACACAAAATAGATGCTCAGGAACTCTTTGCTGAATAAAAAATGACTCATAGAGTAAAACTGAATTGATTGTGACTTTTGTTTTACTTTACTGTTTAAGGGGAGAGATAAGTTTAGGTAACAAAATAAAAATTAATTAATTTAGAATATAATAAAGGAAAAGAAAGATTTTTCATTTTAATCCTGTAGGTCTAAACAACTCCTTGCTTTAATCTCTGTGACTTGTTTACTTATTGTCTATGATAATGTCCATAGGGTACTACATATCTACATATATATATAGTGTTCACAGTAAGCCAAGTGATATCCTCATAGTTTTTCTGTCTTAAAAAACTTGAAACTCCTTATTAAATTAGCTGTCCAGAGGATGTTTACACTGTATGTGCTTGAATTCAGTTAGAGCAAGTGAGTGAATCATAATTGTGTCAAAGCAATTGAAAACCCTGAGGCACACAAGAAGTCACATGGAACTATGTATACAATGATTTTAATTTTATATTGAAACATGTACTCATGTTTCTAAAAATTAGTAAATTATTTAGCTACTAATCTTATACTAAACTTCTAGTGCTATTTCTGATGTTCTTCCTAATAAAAAAATAAAGAGTTCAAAAACTGTTTAAATTATTTTCAACTCAATTGTTTTTCTATTATAAGATATAGAGCCAAAAGACCATTTCACTACAGTCTATATCTCATTTATAACCTAATAAGGGAAAGCTGTGTATTTTCTATCAGGGAAATAATTAGAATTAGGCAGAGAGGGCAAACAAAAATATAATTTCTACATTACCTCTATCTCAAGTTTATTTTGGGTTGAGATTAGTTTTAAAAGAACAAGGCTCAGAAGAGGGGAGAAAATAACTCTGATTGAATGTTGAATGAATTACAATCATGAAGCCAGGAAAGTATGTTTCTGCCAACCCTTGATATGCTGCTAACCCCACGGACATGTTTGAGTCTAAAATTAAATCAACTACAATTTGGATAATTTTCAGGATAAAACAGGAAAAAAAGAGGGGATTCTACTTCCAAGTAAGGTATAGAAAGCTTCAAAAGAGTGTTCCTCATCATCTACCAAGGAGAAAACGTCAAATAATCTACAAAATTATTATGTTTTTTGAGGTTGTAGAGTAACCAGGAGAACTGAACTCCAAATGGTGACAAGCCTTTCTGAGGAGAGATGGGACAGATGGACTCTTTAATCTTTGGCAGAGAGTGGGGGGATATATAAGAGGGTTAGGACAAAACATCTAAGATTATAACTGCATTCTTAAATACTGAAAACTTTTCCTTTAAGGTCAGGAACAAGACAAGGATGCTTGCTTTCAACACTTCTATTCAATGTAGTGCTAGCCAGAAAAATTAGTCAAGAAAAAAAATAAAAGACTTTCAAAATAGAAAGAAGTAAAATTATCTCTCCTCACAGATGACATGATCTTATATGTTTAAAAAGCTGTAAAGATTACACACACACACACAAATTAGAGCTAATAAATGAATTCAGCAAAGTTGCATGATACAAAACAACACACAAAAATTAGTTGCACTTTACACAAATAATGAATAATATGAGAAGGAAATTGAAAAAACATTTCCATTTACAATAGTATCAAAAAATACTTAGGAATAAACAAGAAGGCATGAAGCAAAAGACTCTTAAAACTACAAAATGCTGCTTAAAGAATTAAAGACACCAATTAAAAAAAAAAGACATTCTGTTTTTTAGATTAGAAGACTTAATATTGTTAAGATGTCAATACTACCCAGAGCAATCTATACATTCCAAGCCACCCCTACTGAAATTCCCATGACGTTTTCTTCCAGAGATAGAAAAATCCATCTTAATATTCATATAGAATCTCAAGGGACCTCAAATAGCCAAAACGATTTTGAAAAAGAACAAAGTTGGAGGTACCACACTTCCTGATTTCAAAGCTTACTACAAAACTACTATGTGTAATCAACACAATATGGTACTGGCATATATAGACAGACGTATAGACCAATGGAATAGAATAGAGAACCCAGAAATAATCCTCACATATATGGTCAAATCATTTTCAGCAAGGGTGTCAAGGCTATTAATAGGGAAAGGAAATATTAATTACATTAACAAGATATTCTGGAAAAGGCAAACTATAGGGACAGATCAGATCAGTGGTTTTCAAGGAATGAGGATGGGATTGGGGACTGACTGCAAAGGGACTTGAGGAAAATTTGTGTGATGATGGAAATGTTTCATATCTTGTTTGTGGCAGTGGTTACACAACTGTATACATGTGTCAAAACTCATTGAAATGAATACTGAGACAGGGTAAATTTTACTAACTGTAAATTATATGTCAATGAACCTTATTTTTTAAATGTCCACAAAAGGAGGGGGAAGGGAAGCTCCTGTGGAGAAAGGATTCTCAAAAAATATTAGGAGAAAACCTGGAGCTCTGTGAATTACAACTGAAATACAGACCCCATGAAACAGAGAAATGATAGTGTGATGTTTAAGAATATAGATCTGCTCCTTGTTAAGGTACAAGAGTTATCATGTTAACTAGGTAACATCAATTAAATTATCTGTAACTTAGGAAGAAGTAATCTTTGGAGAAAATTCTACATAGAAGATATATATTTCGGTAAGTGATGGCGGTTGGGAACATTGGGTGTTAAGACGGCAGAAGAGCTCCTCCCTAAAACCAATAAGGTGAGTGACGCATGACTGCGATGAGGCCATCTCACATCTTCCATCCCCCGTGGCCCTGGCTCTGATCAAACCTGAACTCTCCCTGCTCTGGGGACAGATGCACCTATATTGCACATGTGCTTCTTCCATCCAGAGCTTCTCACACCACCACCCTCCTTGCTGATTTCTCTTTTAAAGACTATATTGTTTTTAGAGCAGTTTTA
>NC_138863.1:84282514-84350014 GCF_965194805.1 Balaenoptera borealis
CCACAGACACTCATAAAACCCCTGTTTATTTTCAATCTATCACATAGCCTATGGTTCTTTACTAAATCTCTTGATTGATTTGAACTTCTTTTAGGCTGGCAAAGTCCATTTTTCCAGTTTTTTATATTTTAATTGGGTATGTTTCATTATATTAAAAATATTTGTCAGACGGGGCTTCCCTGGTGGCGCAGTGGTAAGAATCTGCCTGCCAATGCAGGGGACACGGGTTCGAGCCCTGGTCTGGGAAGATCCCACATGCCGCGGAGCAACTAAGCCCGTGAGCCACAATTGCTGAGCCTGCGCGTCTGGAGCCTGTGCTCCGCAACGGGAGAGGCCGCGACAGTGAGAGGCCCGCGCACCGCGATGAAGAGTGGCCCCCGCTTGCCGCAACTAGAGAAAGCCCTCACACAGAAACGAAGACCCAACACAGCCATAAATAAATAAATAAATTTAAAAAAAAAAAAAAGATTTAAAAAATATTTGTCAGAAATCACAAGAGTAAAAATAGCAAAATAACTTTGAACTGTAAACTTGAGACTTTATACTCAATTCCATTGATAAGGGCATAAAGATAAAAGAAATATTAATAACAACAAAAATATTGTTACTGATCTGTCATGTCTTATTTGCCTTTTAAAAAAAAGCCTTTTATTTATTCTTTTAACAAAATATCCATGCTCCTTGACTAATGAGAAAGGAGAGAGAAGTATTGTTCAATGCTACGTCTTAGATACCTGGCAGAGAAAAATGTCGGACACACAAAAAAGCAGCAGGGGCAGAGTAGGTGAAATATGACATGAGATTAAGTTCTTATATCCTGTTAAAATTTTTTAATTAATTTATTTTTGTCTGCTTTGGGTCTTCGTTGCTGTGCGCAGGCTTTCTCTAGTTGAGGTGAGCGGAGGCTACTCTTTGTTGTGGTGCGTGGGCTTCTTACTGTAGTGGCTTCTCTTGTTGCGGAGCACGGGCTCTAGGCACGCAAGCTTCAGTAGTTGTGGCGCGTGGGCTCTAGAGCACAGGCTCAGTAGTTGTGGTTCCTGGGCTTAGTTGCTCCACGGCATGTGGGATCTTCCTGGACCAGGGCTCGAACCCGTGTCTCCTGCATTGGCAGGTGGATTCTTAACTACTGTGCCGCCAGGGAAGCCCTATCCTATTAAAATTGATAAGACACAGGTTTGAAAAGACAAAGCTACTGTTCTTAACAATTCACAGATTTAGTAAATTTAGTTAATTTAATCAAACTGTTTTTTTTTTCTTTGTTGACTTCATGATACAACTACCAGCTCTTAAAGCTGAACTTAGGATTTCAAATTTTGATTCTTGCATAGAAATTTGAGGGAAAAAAAAAAAAATCCAAGGTAGCATAGAGTAAAAGTCAGCAATATAAAAATAGTAAAATAATTGGTCACTGTGACAGTAATTTTTTGTCACTGAAACAGTGTAGGCAAGGTACACAGTTATTATTATATTTGAAATTCAGATATTCTGCCACTAGGAAAAATATTTGTTGGGAGTGGAAAAATGACTCCATGTGTTGTTAATCAATCATCCAGTTAGCTTCCTGCTGGTAGTTGTGTAGATCCATTACTGTTGTGAATATTTTACCTGTGAAATCAGGGAGAAAAGATAATTAAACACACATTAACCAGACCTAGGGGTTTGAGCATAGCAATCTATTAATCAATATTGATTGAATATTATAATAAGCATCATGAAGGAGATGGGTTTTAGCTCTGTCTTGAAATATGCATAAGGTGGGAAGGGCAAGAAGACAATAGGGTGAGAAAAGGATACAAGAAAAATTTCAGCTAAAGGAAAGATGACATTTCCATAATTTCCTTATTCACTGTAGAAAACTGTATGTCTACTCATTTTTTTTCAGAATCAAAAAACTGAATATACCTGCCTTCTTTTCTCATTCCAGCAAATGTTATAAATATGAAAACATGCTAATATATAATTTTGAAGAGTTACTTTTAAAATGTGAGTTAATCTTAAAATAGCATCAAGGAGTACTCAGTCATACATTCATTTAATTCAAAATTCTTACGCACATGTCACTTCCCATTTCTACTCCCTTTGTCCATACTTTCATTTATTCAACCAATATTTCCGTGTACCTATTATGTGCCTGGCACTGTGCTGGGAATATAAGTATGAGTAAAACCTGACAGGAATCCCTGATTTCAGGAAGCTTATAGTATAATAGTGCAGGCAGAAATTAATCAAATGATTCTATTAATAAATGTACAGTAGTCCCCCCTTATCCTCAGGGCATACATTCCAAGAACCCCAGTTGGATGCCTGAAACCTTGGATAGTTCCAAGCCTACGTTTTTCCTATATATACATACCTACGATAAAGTTTAGTTTATAAATTAGGCACAGTAAGAGAGTAACAATAACTAATAATAAAAAAGAACAATCATAACAATATACTGTAATAAAAGTTATGTAAATTCGGGCTCTCTCTCTCTCAAAATATCTTATACTGTACTCACCCTTTGGCTTCCTGGGATGATGTGAGATGATAAAGTGTCTACGTGATGAGATGAAGTGAGGTGAATGACTTAGACATTGTGACTCAGTGCTAGGCTACTGTTGACCTTTTGATGATACATCAGAAGAAGGGTCATCTGCTTTGGGTATTCCTGGATCACTGACCCATGACGATGTCTGTGGTTGGATGTCAGGAGAAGACAGTGTCAATAGTTGGGGATCCCAGGCAGGTCGGAGCAGGATGGTGCAAGATTTCATCACGCTATCCAAAATGGCCCAGAATTTAAAACATGAATTGCTTATTTCTGGAATTTTTCATTTAATATTTTCAGACCAAGGTTGACGGCAGGTAACTAAAACTGTGGAAAGAAAAAAAACACAGACTGGAGGGACTACTGTAAATCCATATTTGAATTCAGTGCTAGAATAAGATGTGTGTGGTGTTGTCAGAGCATATGAAAGGGGGAATTGACCTAGTTAGGGAAGTTAAGGCTTCTTCGGGGAACTGAAAATTGAATTTCAATCTGAAGGATGAGAAGAGATTAACTAGAAAGGGAAAAGCATTACATATGAAAGGCAAACCATATGCAAAAGTTTGTAGTAAGAGGACATTTGGCAAGAAGATCATACCACCTGTCAAGCGAACCCCAGTCTTTGGCAAAGCTCTGCCCCTTCCCCACCCCAGTCACAGTGAAGCAGCATCTCAACCCAGGGGCCCTGCCAGGTGTGGGGGACCTGGCTCTGGCCCTAAAGTTGTGCAGAGACAAGATGACTTGAGGCCAGAATAGGGTGGGGTAGGTGTGAACAAGGGCCAAAAACATATTGCCTTCAGGCCGAATAGTCAGAGGCTTGGGGGCAGTGACCTGAGCATTTGGTCCAGAAACTGAAGTCCTAATCCAAAATCTTAGTGCAGAAACCTCGGCCTCTGTGCACTGGTGCCGAATTGAATCTGAGACAAGAGTTTTGAGTGGAGTAGAAAAGAATAGGTTATTGCTTTGCCAGGCAAAGGGGGACACTGCAGGCTTGATTTGATGAGGAGTTTTGTAGCAATGGTTCAAGGGTGGGATTGCTGATAAAATTAGGGTGTGTGCAGGGCCTGTACTCCTCTAATCTGGTCTCAGGTAATCTTCTTGATGAGCTTCTGTGCTTCCTTTAATGTAGCCCTAGGTGGTCTTTCTCTGGTATGAAGAATGCTGACATCTTAAAGAGCTTAAAGACATTGTTATGTGTATCCCTTGAGGTGGAACCAGGACCCTGCCCCAAGGCTGTACTGTTGTTTCTTGGCTGCCCTTCCCTTGTCTTTGCATCCCTTCCCTTCCCTTCCTGGATTAGCAACTGTTCAAATCTGCCCTTTGGAACTCAAGAAAGGTCATGGAGGCTGAAGTCAAGAAACAGGAGGACAGAAAGGTTTCTGTGTCCAGGAGCTCCACAGGGTCCTGCTTGGTTTCAGTCTGCCAAGATCCAAGGCTACAGCAACCCAAACCTGCTGTTCCATTCTCCTCAGGGTGGTTGTTCCTCCTGGCAACAACAAGATGTCTAGAATATGTCCCAGGAGACCATCCCTTCCTATTCCGCAAGCATGTCCCCTGAAAAACAGCCTCAGGACATTGCAATTCTTGATACAGCCCACTGCTAGCATCCTGTGACAGGTGTTGGTTTCTTGGATTTTGTTTTTGCTTTAACTTTTTATTCAAATGCTTAGGATACAGATTGACTTCCTTTTGTAAATGGCTGTTTTGCCTTTTCTGAAATAGGAAATATATGCACTCTGATAAACCAGAATGAAAACTCTCAATTCTTGGGAGTTCCGGTACAAAGCTCTGATCCTCACTGTTAGGAACCAAGCTCCTCATAGCAGCTTCTTTAGACTATTTTACTATAGGAACGGTGTTTTCTGTGGGGCAAGAAATAGACTGGTGCTATTTGACTTTGCAATCCCCTCTTTCTCCAGAGACCAAAATAAAACACTTTTACAAAGAGCTGCCCTGTGTAGAACCCACTGTTTTCTAGCTTTCTACAAAGTGACTAGGGACAAATAGGAAAAACAAATAAATAAGAAAACTAACACAGAAGCCATCATACTTCTCATGTCTCTAGAGAGAAGTATGGGTAACCTTTAGCTAAAGAAATGAAAAGTATGCAAGTATAACTACCTAGCTTGTTCAACATTAGCTAGATTTTTTCACTTAGAGCTTAAACCCCTTTCCAAACCAACAATTTTGTATTAATCCTGATATGCTTGCTGATAAATATAATGTATGCTCTTTTCAGACTTATACTTCATTGAGCTTGGGCATTTGGTACCTGGCAGTGAAAAACTATGCTTTCCCAACAGGTAGATCAAGGAAAGCAAGGAGGAGTTTGGTGCTAGATGAGGTTGATTATTTCCTGGATTATTGCTGGACATGCTCCAGTTCAGCATAACACTAGTTTCTCTCCAATTCAGTCCTGGCATCTGTATTTTACTAAAGTAAACATGATCGTCTCCCCGCATGGTAAACCCCTTCCGGCACCCCCCATGGAGATAGCTTGCACTCAGGCACAGTGTGGGTCACACCATTGACAAAACACATCCTGCCTTTAAATAACCTTTGAGTTTGTTACCCTTTTGACCCTGGATTGTTCTGCTACCAGCCTGACAATCTAGTCCTCTGCTCAGTAGTGAGGTCCAGCTGCTCGCTGCTCTAAAGCCAAGAAAGAGGCAAGGTTGGTGGAAAGGAAAGTTTGCTTTATTTTGTATGCCAGCAACTGCAGGGGAGGGCAGACTTCTGTCCCAAGGCTGACTCTGCCACCCTGACAACCAGTGGGCAAGAGCTTTTATAGATGGAGGGAAGGGGCTACATGCAGAAACAGTACAGTCAGCTCTGACAATCATCTTGAAATTGGTCATGCAGTGGTCTGACCAGTGTCATCTTGATTGTTTTAAGTACAGTTAATCTTCAGTGCCAGGGTCAGTTTGTTGCCATTTCTTTGAAGCCAGTTCTCGGAATTGTGGCAGCTTAGGTCATGGCCAAAGCCTGGTCATCATGTAGTTCACTTCTTCCACCTGGCGGGGGTTTCAGTATCTACCAGACAGCTCACAGGATACGGCTCAGAAGATTATCTCTAGCCCTTGAGGAGGAGCTAAAGGTCCTCGACTACGCTTATTGAGTAAACTTATTATTATTTAGCCTTGTTAGCCTATTTTCCTTTGTTTCTGCATTTTCTCACTTCTCTGATTAAACTTATTCTTTGGCTAAAGTTTTTCCAGACAAAAGGCAGGCGGAGGACATGGGGGGAAGGACCATAGGGTCCTGTCCTGCTCCATTTCAAAATGTCACTCTAGTTGAGCCACTGGTGACTCCTACAGCAGAGAATCTTCACCTCTGGGCTTGCACCGCTTCCTTTGCCTCCTTTCTCCACAGCTCCGTGTACAGTGCATTCCAAGACACAGTGAGCTCCTTAGAATCTTGGATCCCTTCTCACTCTTTCGTGTACAAGGATAAGTGTCTGAAAAATCTTGGTACTCAATGAATGTTTCTTGCCAAACTAAAGAATCATTTCAGTCTTTCAGGCCTCATTCTGATCATTTAGGAGGAATAATTTTGCCTGAATTGTTGATTCAAATCAATTAAAAACTGGTTACTTTAAGAAGTATGATTTTTTTCATTATTAATTAATTATTACAATGACTAAATAGTTAATGCTTTTGGTATAAACCCTGATGGAGCGTTTACTTCTCATATCTAATTCCTTTACTTAAATCTGAGATTAAGAAATATTTTTATTACCATTAAAATATAACCTTGAACATTTTCTTTAACCTGTCTGTGCCCCAGTTGTTTTTCATTTTTAAAGTGGAGATAACAGTTTCTACTTCCTAGGGTTCTTATGAAAATTAACTGGTTAACATTTTCAAAGCTCTTTGAACAGTCTCCAGATAAAGTAATCCCTTTACCAGTATTTGTTAAATGAGTACTAAATAAATGAACAAACAAGTCATTCCTCAACAGAGATTTCTGAGAAAGTAATATGAGCGCTAAAGTGTGTAAGGGTGAATCTATTCTAAATGTGCTGCTCATGCTTTGATAGATCACTTTCATAACTATCCATATTTATCCAATGTAACTATACAAACCCTACTCCTTCCTCAGCCTTCACAATTCCAGGTACAGGGAGAGAATCCATGTCTTCATATTCTTCTCCTAAATTCATCACACTCTTGGGCTTAGTGGTGAGTTAGGTATTTTCCTTGTTGCTCATTGCCACTTTTGACCGTTGTTTCTTCTCTTTTGCTTAAAAAGAGAGTTTTAAAGCTTATGCCATCGAAGAATACTATACTCCCTTCCTCTTAGAGCAGTTATTTACAGGACCCTGATCACTTTTCCTCATCCATCTAATATTTTTTTATAGATTTATTTATTTTATTATTTAATTTAATTAATGTATTTATTTTGGCTGTGATGGGTCTTTGTTGCTGCGTGTGGGCTTTTCTCTGGTTGCGGCAAGTAGGGGCTACTCTTCGCTGCAGTGCGCGGGCTTATTGCGGTGGCTTCTCTTGTTGCGGAGCACGGGCTCTAGGCGCGTGGGCTTCAGTAGTTGTGGCGCACGGGCTTAGTTGCTCCGCAGCATGTGGGATCTTCCTGGACCAGGGCTTGAACCCATGTCCTCTGCACTGGCAGACGGATTCTTAACCACTGTGCCACCAGGGAAGCCCCATCCATGTAATATTTTAACCTCTGGTTTATTGTCACTCTTTCCAGTGCTGTTGTAATTCTTTTTTTTTTTTTAATATTTATTTATTTATTTGGTTGTGCCAGGTCTTATTTGCGGCAGTCGGGCTCCTTAGTTGTGGCTTGCGGACTCCTTAGTTGCAGCTCGCGGGCTTCTTACTTGTGGCATGGGAACTCTTAGTTGCGGCATGCATGTGGTATCTAGTTCCCTGACCAGAGATGGGACCCGGGCCCCCTGCATTGGGAGTGCGGAGTATTAACTACTGTGCCACCAGGGAAGTCCTGCTGTTGTAATTCTTTAGAATTATCCATGCAGATGATTCTCTCAGTAATTCCTTGGCTTCGAAGTTCCTTGACTTTCACTCTTCCATGATACATACAGTCTTTCATCCTACTTTATCCTTTCACTCTTCCACTTTTGACTGAGAGATTGACATTAACAACAACTGTATTCTTTCCAAATTTCAATTTCCAGCATAGCACCACTTCCTGTTCTTTCGCACCACTGCCTCTAGTCACCCAGCTCCGACAACTCTTCTACCCATCTAACTTACATTCTGTTGATTCTACTACTTTTTCACTCTTTCTCTCTGACTTCATTCCTCAATTTCCTCTTTTACCAGCTTGGATTTCATGATCTATCATTTATTAAAATGACTCCTTGCCCTCTCTCCATTCATTGTATTCACCTGGCAAAATCCAAACCTTGGTGAAATCAAAGTCATCACCAATCTCATGCCTGGTCTTTGGCAACTGAGCAAATTTGGGGAAAACATTATGACTGATTTTACTTCAAATTCATGATGACTATATTCAAGTGGGGAGCCAGAAACCACACTGTATTTCTTAATTCTTCTTATTCTCCTATTCTCCTAGGTAACTACACCGTGTCCTCGTTTCTCAAACCTCCATCTTCTTCCCTTCACTCTCAGTGAGATTATTAGTTGCTGCTTCTAATTTCATTGAGAAAATATGAATAACCAGGAAATATCTACACACTTCTTCATCATATCTACCTTCCTACCAGCAAGCACATCTTAGTCTCTGCCTTTCTTTAATTTGTCTGTGTCACCATAAGGCCAGTTCCTCCATCTGTGCTTTAAATTTCATCCCCTCTCACTTACCAAAACACACCATTTGTTATAGGTTGAATTGTGTTCATATGTTGAAAATTCATATGTTGAAGCCCTAACCTCATTAGCTCAAAATGTATCTGTATTTGGAGATAAGCTCTTTAAAGAGGTAATTACATTAAAATGAGGTCTTTAGGATGGGTCCTAATCCACTATGACTGTGAAGATACTCAAATGTTTATTTGCAGACCAGTCATTCCCACTTAACATCAGACTCATGTATATCGAAACATCTACATGTGGCTGACTAATACGTTTCTCACATTAAACATGTCCAAAACAGAATTCTGTTTTAACCTGCTCTTCTTAGCCTCTCTCCCCTTAGTACATGACAACTCCATTCTTCCAGCAAAAACAAAGCAAAACAAAACAGAAATTCTTACTGTTATCCATGAGTCCTCTTAAAGTTCTCAAACCCTTTATTGAATCCATCAGCAAATCCTGTCAGCTCTACCTCCAGATACCTGCAGGGCTTCCTATCCCACTCTGCTTTATTATCATCTGATTAAACACCGTTTTCTCATTTTTCTACCTTCTCTCCCACTCTATTTAACTCTATGAAAACAGGGATTAGAGTCTGTTTTGTTTACTGCTGTATCTCCATGCCTAAAACAGTGCCTGGCACATAATAAATACTCAGTAAACATCTTGAGTAAATAAGTAAATAAGTCTACTAATAAGAATATGATACATTCCCCCATTTTTTGTGATATGCTTACATAACCAATAGCTTCTTGGCCTCCCTTTTACTGACAGCACTTCCTCAACAACACTGGTTAAATCTTACTTCCTGCCCTGGTTTCATGATAGACTGGTGTGGAAACTGACTTGAATATTCTGATCCCTGGGCAAACCTAGGATTCTGGGAGAGTTAACACTTGAGAGGGCAACAGTTGACCAATAGGGGATGGTTGCTGGTGCATAAATGCCCCTGATTCCATTCCATGAACCATCTAAATCATATTCCACACAGTGCCTCACTCTACTTTCTTCCTTGGGATCTCTTTCTGAAATAAACTGGCTGCACTCAAACCCTTGTCTCAGGTTCTGCTTTCTGGACAGAACCTAGGCTAATACAATTTTTCTGTGTTCCAAAGTATTCCCTGGTATATAACAGGCACTTAATAAACACTTTCAGAATAAATGAATTGTAGAATCCATTATAAAGGCAAGAACATTTATTACACATTTTTAGATAAGTCTTATGAGATCAAGTTTGTCTTATTTATATCATCTCCTAATGCTTCACTTATAACTGTATAACAAATACCAGGGACACAATGTCCCAGGAGTCAATAATGTTTTCAATTATTTTTTTTCCAAATTAACTAAGAGGATCATGGGATGTTTAAATCTAAGCTTTAGAATACCTTCCATTTTAATGGAAAAAAGAGATGAATTACAGTATGAAAAATTTCATTAGTGCCTTCTACTAAAACCTACTCCATTGGAAGATTAATGGCATCTTGCAGTTTAACTCTAAAACTCAAGAAACTCTTTTAATTTGCACTTTAAAAAAATTGTCTTCCTTCAGAACAATATTTATAGTCATTGAATTTCTACAAGCTACTCAATGGGTAAAATTCAAACCAAACAGTAGGAATGAGACATAAAGGACTTCATACATCTTGGCAAAAGTAAGGTAAAGGACCACAGTTAGAGTAGCTTGTAGTGATTCTAATTCCACATTTTCTTTTCCCAGTGATAAAAAGTAAAATTATTTCCCAAAGTACTTCTGGCTGGTAGCAGCTAACATGAGGATCACCATTTCCTGGTTCTAGTTTGGTTAAATGAGGCTTATAGTAGAGACCTAGAAATATAGACACAGCAATTAAGTGCACAGAACAGTCAGTAAATGACCCTTCATACAACCCAACGTTTTCTCTAACCCATCTTGTCACACCTGCAACTTCATCAGTTTCTTATGCACATCCTCCTATAAGTTTTTAAGATCTGTGCATGAAAAAAGATAACAGATTCAGCTTTCTGGTATGCAAATGAATTTCTGCATTAGTAAGTGTCTTCTTTTGGCTTATTGAGGGTGGAAATGGGAGAGAGAAAAAAGTTACTCTTCTGGATACACAGTGATAATGACTGAAGTCTCAGTTCAGATTCCTACCTGAAAATGTTACTGTCATTTTGCTGAATGTTTTACATTTAATTTTTTATTTTGGCGACAGTTCTATGATGAACTCTTCCAGTATCTATGAAAATCTTAGCTGTTACCATCTCATAGACTGAGTATAAACAGGCAAAATGGGTGGGTACAAACCTGGGCTAAAATTGAAGGTAATTACTAAAGATCCTCGGTGCACACGTCTTTCTGTAGCCTCCTCTGGGGATTCTCAAAGCCTATTTGAATTGACCAAGACTTAGAAAGTTAATTTTCCATTCTGGGGTTTTTCTAATCCTAGATATCCAGTAAAAGTTTAGGGGGTATTTGTTTGTTTTTATAAGGATTAAGAGAGCGGCGAATGTTAAAATTATATTTATCTTTAACTAAAGTAGTTCTTAAGTCAAGTATATCTAATGACGTCCTTTGAAACTGTGTAAAAAGTAAACTAGCACATATTTTCAATAATCTATTATTCCACTCCTATACCCTGTATATTAAAGTATCTTGTCAATCATGAAGATAAAATTAGGTGTTACAAGGGAACCAACCAACTTATATGGTCAGGTGACTTTATTTCATGAATGATTAAGAAGTAGTCTGTTGTAATGAAAAATGAAATAGTACCTTTGAAATATTTAGAAATATTTTATAACACATTGATAAAACAATAAACTGTATTGCACAGTTCTTTTGCTTTCAGTACACTTTCCCATATATCAATGGTTTGGAACTGTCCAAAGCTAGGGCAAAGGGATTTATCCCTATCACACAAACTAAAGAATCAAGGCCGTCCTGACCTTTTAATCAACTTGCTCAAGGCACAGTTTGTAAGTGACTGAGTCTAAGCTTAGGCTCAGGTTAATTTTAAATTTCTAAATAAACCAAACAGAAAAATAATGAAGGGATAGCTGTTTTCTTAGTGGAAGCCCAGGTTTTGTTTCCCATAAAACATTTAAAATAAAAATAGAACATATTAATAGTCATTATTATAACATTATAACTTTATAATCATGAATAATGACAAAACGTAGCACAAACTGTTAATTAAATGAAAATAATGTAGTTAATAGTAGTTAATAATCCAAGTTAGTAAAAACTATTGTTTTTCCTACCAAATATTACTATTATCATTCTAAATGACCCACTAAAACACTTTAAACTCCTAACTATACGCAGAAGTGTATGTAGCCACTTTAAATTGTGTGGTTGCAACAGTATACACACTTGAGTATAAAAAGAAGTATCACTTTTATTTTATTTAATTTATTTTTTATTATCCTCATGCTTTATATTTTTAATTAATTTTTATTGGAGTATAGTCGATTTACAACGTTGTGTTAGTTTCTGCTGTACAGCAAAGTCAATCAGTTATACATATACATATATCCACTCTCTTTTAGATTCTATTCCCATATAGGTCATTACAGAGTATTGAGTAGAGTTCCCTGTGCTATACAGTAGGTTCTTATTAGTTTTCTATTTTATATATAGTAGTGTGTTTATGTCAGTCCCAATCTCCCAATTTATCCCTCCCCCTCCCCTTTCCCCCTTGTCACTTTTTAAAAAATACAACCGAAGTTTTCTTGATATTACTTTTTCAATTAGCATATGAAATTTTTTCATTTTTAATTCAAGATTACAAAGTCACTGCTAGCGTTAGGCTCAGTGTATTCAGATTTTAACTCAATCAATACAATATTTTTCTTTCTCCTATCTTCTTCCTCCCTTCTCTCTATGAACAGTGTAAATTTCTAGAAGCTAACCTATCTCTTGCATTGAGCAAAGGGCCATGGCTTTATATGACTTTCTCTAGCCATGCTGCCTTCAGCTTCCTGGTGGCTGGGCTGTCTTGATTTTGGTTATCCTCATGTTTTGGCATCCATTAATAATATCCTCCATTCTGTGATAGCCTCTGCTCTGTCAGTCTACATTTACAATATCATCCAAATTCCTCTTCTAGTCGGCCAGTACTTCTGAGTTCAACTTGAGAATTGAACCAAGGTTACTTTAGCTTGCTATATCCCTCTAAACTTAGTTAATCTTTTAAAAAATAATCTACCCTTTTGAGAGGCTGACCTTTTCTCAGGTACTGACAAAAGTACCTAAATTATAGTCATATTCCCTACAATGCTTTGCTACTTTCAGGTTAGTCAAAATCTTCTCTCTCTTTGGAAAGGAAAATAACTTTTCAGTTCTCACATATTACAGAGTTTATGGTTTGTAATCCAGTCCCTCAGTCATATACTTTCAGTTTTGATCATTAGTCAGAGAGTTTCAGAAAAGATTATTCTCTCACACCTGCAATCAAAAGCCATGGCTCTCAAGATAATTCTCCATTCAAGAGTGTGTCTACTGACCTGTAAGGATACAAAAATTGGCTCTCTCTAAGTTAGAAGGAAGTACAGTGGACCAAAAGATGCTACAAGAGGACAGAGAATGGGGATAAGAGAAGATCCCTCAATTAAAGCCCCTATATATTATTCCTTTTCATATATTCTGTTCCTTCTTATTGTTTAGACATTTATTTTACATGTTGATTAGTAGTATAATAACTCTTACATTTCTCTTTAAAGAAATGTTCACTGAACACTTGAAAAGTCCAGATGCTATGCTAGATTTTTTTTGGTTTCAACACGAAGATCACACAGTCTCTGTGTTCAAGGTCCTCACAATTTTATTAAAGGTAGCCAGATAACAGATAACTAGAGTGTAATAAATTGAAGACCATAACAATGAATAGAATAGTATGAATAGAGTGTTCAACTTAGTCTAGAGAATTCCAAAAAAGCTTCATAGAGTTGGTCATTTGATCATGCTCAAGAGAGAGCAATAGGAATTTCAAAGGTGTATCAAGGTAAAGTGAGCGAAGTTATTTTAGAGATTAATGGACAAGGTTACAACTATATAACTAGAATTTCTGTGTTCCCATAGGACTTTTTGTGCCTTATCAGAAACTCACACATTTTACTTTAGCGTTAGAAATCTCAGAATCAAAAATAAATCAATGAGCAAATTACTCTAGGTTATCCTAAAACACAACTTTTGATGCGTTGCATTCCTCTGCTAGGATGAACTGATCAACTGTTTGGCTCTGTTTCACAATTAATTGGTTAATTCAGTCAAATTGGCCATCAGATTAATTGACTAGTTAGATCAATTATCTTTATCAGGTTGAGTGGTAAATAGAAAAGATCAAATTGTATGTTTTATTTTAAAGGCAAAAACTTGTTCTTAAATCTTATGTTTCCTAAGGTAGGACTATTGATATTAGAAAAACATAAAATGTTTACATTTTTATATAGCACTTTCAATTGAATAGTTATATAAGTGAGGAAGGTGTCTGACTCCACTTTACTGATGGAAAGATTAAGGCACATTAGGATTAAGTAAATTTTGACTGTAGTACTACTAATAAATGACATATCTAGGAGTTGAACTCAAGGGCTACTGACTCCAAATCTAGTATTGCTTTTCTCTAATTAGTGCAAAGGAATGGAATGTTGTGTGGAGACAGTTTTAGAGCCATCAATAATTAAAAGATATTCCAATTCATAAGACATTGTTATTTTAAACACAGAAACATTTTCTTGCCTTAATTGTTAGAGTGGGGTAATTTTTCCAGCTTTACAGTTGAGAAACACTTTAAGGCAGATAGATGACCTTGCACAATAATATTAGAAATAAGGTACCATCAAACAATGTGTCATAAATTATTTTCATGGAACTTTTCTATAATTAATTAGAGAAATGTAAGGTCTCATGTGAGCTTCCCTATAATATTAGCTGGGTGATATAGAATTCTAAGGCCCATATTTTTTCCTATTTAGCCAGTTGAACAAGAGTATCAATTAAAGTACCTACAGCATGATTGGTACTTTTGGAGATGAAAAAAGAATGAAAGATGGATTTTCTCTATTAAAAATTATTTCTTCCCTCCCTCCCTCCCTTCCTTCCGTCTTTCCTTCCTTCCTTCCTCTCTTCTTTCCACAAGCATTCATTGAATGAATATAAATAGTAAACAAGGTCTAAAATACGATCTCGCTCCTGACAAAGCTTACAGTGTAGTGATAGAGATAGAATTTCCATTTATTAAAGAATTAGATAATTATATTCTGACCCGTGAGTTTCTAAGTAGAACTGTACAGTCATGTAGAGTATGGAATATAACTGATCAGTTTAATTTGTTAATTGAATTTGAGCAGATTAATTGAATTTGAGCAGAATTCACAACTCAAACCTCTATGGAAAAGTGAGAGAATTAAACCTAGTGCGAACTATGAGGCACTAGAGATCATAGGTCCTGTCTGGCCATGTTCCTCACCCTCCTGTGTTGCAGAGTATTGCTATGCAGAAATTCAAGCTCAGTACTGCCAAATTACCAACTTTTCTAAGAATCTGAAAATTAAAGTTATTGTGTGAAATCTCTCAATTTTTAAAGACGACAAATCAGACTTTTGGAAAAGATCATGTTGGTAAAATAGAATAATCATGGCCATCGGTTTGCAAACTATTTTTTAAAATTTACCTAAGTTTAGGAATTATAACGTGATAACATTTTTTAACCAGACCACTTACAAGTTTGATGATAATTGAACTTGTTTTTGGACCTAGGAAAAGTGCTAAACTATAAATTGAGAAGGAAAACAAAAAGAAGAGAAGAGGGGAGGAGAGGGAAAGAAGGAGTTGAGAAGGGAAGGGAAGAAAAAGATAAGGGAGGGGAGGGGAGGAAAAAAATCCCTTCGTTCAGAGTCTGTGTGATGGCTACATTTTCACCCTCAAATTTGTTAAAAGAGGAAAAAAGTTTGTGTTAATTTTTTAAGGAGTCAATTAAAGAAATACTCTCAACTTGCATTTTCTTATGAGTGGTTAACAGATGTTTCCCCAAGTTTGTGAGTTTACTTAAGTGTCAGAGGCTGGACATTTGTATATAAAATCTCTCTGTAGTCAAAAAGAAGCAAATTAGAGGAACCTCTTACCAGTGTAAATATTTCAGACTGTAATAAGCTCCATAATGCCACGGCATAAAAATGCTTGGCCAGAACACATTAACTTGTTCTCTCTAATTTCAGTAACAGTAGAATTTTCTCTTTTGAGTTTGAAATAACAAATCACATTTAGCACAGAAATTCTCTAAGTGTAGGAATCTTTTTAAACTGCCTCCTTTGCATGTGAACTTCATTCCTGAGTAGTTAAAAGACAGACTATTAACTTTGTCTTCCACTTCCTTTGAGTCATGACTTGACTTTCAAAACATTTTGGTCAAGCAGACTCAAAGTCTCCTCACAGAAGAAACATTGAGGAATCATGTACTTCTCTCGCTTTTCAATTCCCCTTCAGGGCAGGGCACATCCAACTGACCCTGGCTTTTGACAAACCTTAGCTGAACAAAATGTAACAAGCTTGTCTGTTTTGAGCAGAATTTTCTATTCTGACAGATACAGCTCAGGAGCATTTGATGTCTGCTTGCTGGTCATAGATAATGGTGCATCTTGGGACCATTGTCATTCCTGTCAATAAGAAGGCCTGGGGGGACATGCAACAAAGCTACCTTTTGATTCACCGTTTTTCCTTCCTTCCCAAGACATTTGTAAGCCTGTGGTCAGCTAGGTCATTTTATTTTATCCTGATGTGCCTTGATAATAGCATGATGTCTACAAAAAATTTGACAGGCCATCGATGTCTGTTTCTCTGACTCCTATGTTATTTTTCAGTCCTTCTCAATGTCAAACATACTTCGAAAGCTCCTGATTATGTTGGTTGGGGTGTATTTGACAAGACATCTATTCTTTGATAAAATTAAACTCGTGGGGGTTGATCTTGGAATTTAAGGTAATTTCTTGAGCAACACAAGAGACTCTGTCATTCTACTGCTGGCACTTGAGATGTATGAAAAATTGTGAATCCTTTTTAATTCAGATAAACATTGTTTTTTAGTATAAGTTTGGAAGACTAGAACAAGAGGAAATTGGTAAGTGAAAAAGGACAAATTAGGACTGTGTCACATTAAAGTGGGACCTACTCTCCCATTTATTGAATTAATAAATTCTGGTACAATTATGGATAATTTAATATGCAGGTTGTTTATATATGAAAAGAGGAGTTTACATATAGGTCAGTGTTAGTGAAGAGACTGGTCATTGTTTTCTATTCTTGAAAACCAGTTGGAAGTATATGTTAAGAAATATGCGTGTGTTTGTGTGTATGTGTGCACACATATATGTATATATTGTGTACATATATTTATACACACATATATACATAAACACAAGAAATACATATACATACATACACATATGCAAATACACATATATATGTTATGGAGCATGTGTTATGAAATAAAGAAAAATATCATTGCATATAATATGAATATCAGAGGAAATATACAAGTCATGATGGCATGTTTTCAAAGATAATATTGTATCATAGGGTTTTAGAAGGGTTTTCACATCTTGTTTCTGGTCAGATTCTCTGGGTGTCATTCTCCTCACTTTATAGATAAGTAAACAAATGCTTGGAAAACTTTGTGAGTTTTCCCACTGACACTTAAAAATGGACAGGCTGAGAAATAAAACCAAGTACTTTGCATCAACTCCAAGGTTCTTTCCATCACAACACAATAATGTGTGCAAAGTTCTTGGCACATACTAAGAGCTCAATAAATGTCAGCTAGCATTGTCAGAATTATTTGGTAGATATTGAGAAATTCCTGTAGCTTACTGAATTATTACGTATCTCCTATTGGGAAAGAGGAAATTTTTTCCCTAAATATAATGAGAAAAATTATTCATTCATATACAGAAAAAAAACAGTTTTTAGCACAATTGCATCCTGGTATTCTAGCACAATAGTTAACTTTAAAAAAAATCAAATCTAAATAAGTATTAAGTTGGAAGTAACTATTTGCTTAGGTTTCTGATGGAGGAACAATTTATTATTGATAAAAAATTCAAATGCCAGCTGATTCTTCATCTTTATATGGTATCATGGCCTTTGAATAATAACCAGAAAATTATTCTTGGAGGTTAAGTATATATTTTAAATTAGCATCAAAAGGAATGTTATGTATCTCTTTTCCCATTAGGAGACACTTTTTGTCTAATTCCTTATTCTAGTGAATTTCTCAAATCATCACGTTCTACAGAAGGGTCCCCTTGTGCCTTTGACTGAGTATTGATCTGTAACTGTGAGAAGAATCCACAGGAAAAGAACCACTAGAATGGAGTAGACATACTCTGGTCAAGGAATGGGTCATAATCTCACAAACCATCATGGCAAAAATCTTGTAATAAATGAGACAAATAGAAACCTCAGAATGTCACTTTGGTGGTGGGGCAAAATTAGCCATGGACAAAAGGCTTTTCTGTGTCTGCCCTAAAAACTTAAAATGAAGTTTCAAAAGAATCTAGCTTACTCCAAGAACTTAACTTGGTGTCTAATTCCTCCCAATTACTTCCAAGGACTGTGTAGGGATCTGCAAGCTGAGAAAACTTTCCCATGTGGAACCCCCGTCGCAGCCCTTAGGTATGGCTTTCTCCCACTCTGCTAAGTCATTTGCTATTTTCCATGTTCTCTGGCATGAGATAGTATTGGTTGAATAGTTAAAGATGTCTCCTAGCTTTGACAAAGTCAAGTTTTTATTTCTCTTTCTTGTTCTTCTTGTAGTTTTAGGATGAGTTTTGAAAAAGGAAAGGGAATAAAAAGGCATTTCTCACATATTGAGATGTATTTTTACTCCTGATCCTACTTTGTCTCTGCATTCCACACTATAATTCAGTTTAGAGTTAGATATTTTTACTTGTATAGTGAAGATGATATCAGGGTATTTTTACAGTCTTCGGAGTTAAGATGCTCTAGATTTCTTCAAATCATCACTTATTCTATTTCAAGTTTTTCTTCAAAATAATCACTGTAATAGTCAGGGCTTATTAAGCATTTATAGTATTCCAGGCAGTGGTCTGTGGACTTAAACAGTGACTCTTCTATTATTTGGAGGTGAATAATATTACCCCAACTTAACTGATAACATTAAAGAAAACCGAGACAAAGAAATCATTAGTAACTTGCCCAAGGTAATACAGTTTGTAAATAATGGCACTATAATTTGAACCCAGGTAGTTTGGCTACACATCTTTTAAATACTATTCTATATAATATAGTGGAAATGGGAAGTGGGATTCAATTTACCTACACACACGAGTGTGTGCATGCACAGAATTCAATTTTCAATGTATTTTCTCTTTTTTCCTTTCTGACATTCCCCACAGAAATAAATATAAAAATTTACAGGAAACTTTGGGAAAAAAATAAACACACAATATTAGAGTAAATTATATGCATTTACCATACATGCTAATCTTGTCTCTTTGGAGTGTAAGAATCTATTATGAGGATCTCGAACTCTAGTGGAACACTGAGGAGAGAAGCTACTGTACAGCAGATAAATTTGCTGATGACAGGGGGACAACCTGCCAGTTCCCCAGATAATGTAGTTATCTTGGTTGATTAGACAAGAATATGGTCCTGATGTTTCCAGCAGAGGCTTTTTCCTTTCTTTCCTTCTGTAAAGCCTGACTGAGCTTCCAGCAAATGCTGGGAATAAATTAATAAAATAGGCCCAATCTCTGGCCTTATGAAGCTGTGTGGTGAGAGGTTAGATAACCAAGCAACATAAACTTGATTGTATAATTACTGAAGTGGTATATCCTACAAAGGAAAAGTAGAGGTATGATGGGAATGTAAAATATGTTAGCTAACCCAGTCTTTTTTTTTCTATTATTGAAATATAGTTGACTTATGATATTAGATATTAGATTAGTTTTAGGAATACAACATAGTGACTCAATTGTATTAAACATTATGCACTGTACAAAGTTATTACAATATTATTGATTATATTATCTGGCTGCACATTACATCCCTATGACTTATTTATTTTATAACTGTCATTTGTACCTCTTGATCCCTTTCACCTGTTTTGCCCATTCTCTCATACCCCTCCTCTGGCAACCACTAGTTTGTTCTCTGTATCAGTTTTGTTACTTTGTTTTCCTGTGTTTTGTTTTTTTAGATGCTATATATGAGTGAAAACACACACTATTTTGTCTTTCTCTGTCTGACTTATTTCACTTTGCATAATACCCTCTAGGTCCATCTACATTGTTGCAAATGGCAAGATTTCATTCTTTTTTATGGCTGAGTAGTATTCTATTGTGTGTGTATATATATCACATTTTCTTTATCTATTCGTCTATTGATGGGCACTTCCATATCTTGGCTATTGTAAATTATGCAGCAATAAACATTGGGGTGCATGTAACTTTTCAAATTAGTGTTTTTGTTCTCTTTGGGTAAATACTCAGACATGGAATTGTTGGATCGTATGGTAGTTTTATTTTAAATTTTTTGAGGAAACTCCACACTGTTTTCCATAGTGGCTGTGCCAATTTAAATTCCCACCAACAGTGCATGAGCATTCCCTTTTCTCCTCATTCTCACCAACACTTGTTATTTCTTTTCTTTTGTATGAGAGCCATTCTGACAGGTGTGAGGTGCCATCTCATTGTGGTTTTGATTTGCATTTCTCTCATGATTAGTAATTTTGAGCATTTTTTCATGAAGCCCTGAGAAAGAAACAGTTAAACCGAAAAATAAAGGATGAGAAGAAAACTCTCCTTTCGTGGATTTGTGAGAAATTTCTGGATTCATAGACTGTAAGTCAAGTAAAACTTCTAAAAGAGGCTTTATGTCCTTTAACACAGAGTTTCAGGGGAAAATTTTCAAATGAATTAGCACTGCAGTATAATTTACGAAAGCTTTTATACACTTTAGAAAAGTGACTTAACCTCTCTGAGATTCAGTTGTTTCATCTGTAATTGGTTTTAATAAAATTTCCCTCTCATGTTTCTTGAGAGGATGAAATAAGATACCTTTCACAGAGAACAGGACAGTGCCAAGCACATAGCAGGAATGTATAATTGTTTCTTACCCAATTTAAAAAATCAATCATTCTCTTAGCTAACATAAGGACTTGTCATCTCAGTCCACAGTCATGCAAATAAACTATTATATTCACCCAAACTACCAGAACAGCAGCTCTGTTACACAGTAAGTCCCCATTTGCCAGTAGCGCTGGTCCTATTTCTTTATGAGCAACTTGTTCACTTTGTGCTATCAGGGTTGTTATTTTCACTCCTCTTTAAAGTGAAGAAGACAGTGGAAAACTTAGGAAGGAACAATAAGTTGTTGAAATAACGAGGATCAGGTTGCCCTGTATATTTCTAAGCCTGCTCACATCTTCTATCCAGGACACACTCTATGCTTATGTTCTTTATTTCCTAGTTCTTTCTTCCACGTACTTCTTGTGACCCTACACCACGTTTACCTCCACTCTCACTATGAACCCTATGTGCCAGTGCTTTACAATGTTTGTGTTTGTCTTTTGCAAGGTAATAGTTATCTAACGATGAATCCAAGTCAATAGGTTAATATGGGTATAGTGAAAGTTAGGTCAACTGGATCTTTTACCAGTAGACTTCTGCTTACTTTGTTCCTGTAAAATATTGCCAGATTCTGAGTTCAATAAAAATGGAATGATTTTACCTATATATTGGTATTGGTATCTGTTTCCTCATCTATTAATATATATAGTCTTTTATTGCTAATATTTTCAATTTTATCTGTTAGGCTCATCCATGTTATCTTTGGATATCCCTGGAATATAAATATGATTAAGCAAAAAGAAGTGTAAAAGATCACATATTTGTTCAAAATTGTGTAGGAAACCATCTCAATGCCCAAGTTAGACTAGGGGTTTGGGAAATATCTATAACTCTTTTCTCATATCAGTCATCTCCTTGGTGTTACTTCTGATGCTGGTTCTCATTAATTCTTACTGATTATTTGAAAGCACTTCTGTCTACAACCTTGTCTAAACTTTATTCTCTAACATCATCTCTTAGGGCTTTTTCTTATATACAGTAGGCTAAGGTTTCTCAATAATTTAGCATATGCAAACAATTTTATGGATGTTTGGCCAAAAAAAAAAAAAGGGGTACCAATTTTATCCAAATTAAAAAAAGTTATCATGATGTAAACTTATCAAAATAAAGCATGATGTTATATCATAGTATTATTATAAATAGTATTCATTATTAAATAGGAGAGCAAGATTACTTGGTTTTTGGTTTTTCACAAAGGTCTCTACATCTGGCCTGTTGACACCTTGGGCCATTGTCAGTGTCTACATCTAGTTAGCTTCTCTTATAACTCTGTATTTTTTTTTCAACAAGGCAACTTTAACTCATGATGATAACTCTTTGGTAACTAATCAATTAGTATATGTATTGAATATCTAGTATTTGCTTACAGTCTAGATACTTAAATACATTAAGTCCATAGGATATAGCAGACAAAATTTCTGACCCTTGTAAAACGTGTAAGTTAAAGAGGAAAGACAGACAGTAAATTATATATGTAATGAATAAATAGATTATTGAGTCCATTAGAAAGTGATGTGTTATAAAATAGTAGAACAGAGTAAGAGGGATAACAAATGCTTTGTGAAGCATGTAGAGACAGAAATTTCAAGTCAGTCCTCATTGAGAAGGTGAGATACAAGCAAAGCCATGAAGGTGGTGAGAGATTAGACAAGTGGATATCTCTGGAGTAAGAGTGTCCCAGGCACAGGGAACTGCTAGAGTAAAGGCTTTGGACCTGGCAAGTCCAAAAAGCAGTGAGGCTGGATTAAAGTGATAATGGGGAAAAATAATAAGAGAATAGACATTTTGATGAAGAATGGAGTTCTCACAAAAGACTACTTTCAATGCAGTGATAAATACTAAATCAAGAAGCATATCATTTTCATTTTCAAGAAATACAACACAATGATAAAAATCACAATTAACATGTAATTGTCATGAAAATGCCTATATTGAGAGAGCTTGTAATCTTTTAACTACATTTTTGTCAAGTTGAACTAGACAGTACATAGTATATGGACAACTTTTGAGAGCAGTAAAGACTATAAGAAGACAAAAAGAATGAACTCAATATGCTATTTAGTTCCATTTAGTACTAAACTACATCTCTTCATATTCTGTTATCTCATTTTTATAATATGTAACTAATTTATTTTTTCAGTGGGTGAAGGATATCATTAGGTGACGGTAAAGATTAAAAAAAAGAAAAGTAATTGTCATTTGTACCATAGAGTCCTAAGTAATACTGAGAGCTCATCCTCAAGCTAAAAACACTCACACGATGTGCAGAAAATGATAGCTTCACGCTATTCAAGATGTGCATTACGTCTTTTTGAGCTTTCTTCTTGAAATCAATCATAGCAAGTATTTTTTTCTGCCATTTTCAGTGCCTTGAAAGGACACATTTTTGTCTCATCCCTGATGCACAACTTTCCCCTCAAAATAGCATACTTCAGGGTGAAAAATAAAGATACATCCTGCCCAAAGAAGTACACATATTGTACATAATTGTGCAATTGTGTAGAATAACAAGGTTGTACATAGTCTCAGTTTTCAAAATTCTATTCTACATGGAATTAAGATTTTTAGATACATTGTTGAATGCACATTGATCTCTGCAAATAAAATGATGTAGGAATCATCATTCAGGTGTAAACCCTTTTATTGACTTTCCCTTTCTTGTCAAACATGTACTTCAGTGGTCAATGAGTTCTAATCCCAATGCATTTTGAAATCCATGTGACAGCTAAGAAAATTACCTTATTCTAAATAAAATATTCCTTTTTCTGTAGCATGATTTTTTTAGTGATGATCAAAACAAAAACCTTCTTCCCGAGGCTTACATGTCACTGGTACATTTTCAAGCACTGAGCCTCAGTGGTTCCCTCCAGCTGTAAAGCAAGGTGTCAGTACATATCCATGACAGTAATTGTTCCTTTATACTACATTCTGTTGAAATGATACATTACCTACCCAAAGCGGCATGTGACAGAGAAAATTTTCCAATGTTTCATTCTTTTTTCTCTCCTAGAATAACTTTGTCTTTAATCGTTTGCTAGTTTCTGAGAGGTCACTGTGCTCTGTTAAAAAAAAAAAAAAAATTGTGAAAGCATGGAAGGCATCCTGCCCATGTTTCATAGCAGACAAGGCAGTGAGTATTAGAGACTGGTAGGTTGATGGCCCAGTAAAATCTTGTTTTTCCAATATGCATCATTGCAATTCATATTTTTAGCCTTCCATTGCGGGTTCTTGAGAAATTCCTCAGACTTTCAGAGTTGTTACTTGTTCTAGTACCTGATAGATTTCCATTGTTTTCTGACACCAGTGTCCTATTCATGGTATGTTTTCTCGTATTTACTACTTTATTCCCCACTTTTAGGTATCATTTCCCCCTTTTGAATCATTGATCCATTTTCCTTAATTGGTGATGCAAAATAGCACAATAATAACAAAAAGCAAAATTTAATAAATCTAACAATATAGATAAGACATGAAAACATCTCAGTTAAAAGAAATTGAACCGTATTCACTAAATATTGATTGAAAGCATAATCTTTGCCCATGATGGCCATTAAAATATAAATGTTAAGAACTAAGGAAATTTCTGCAGAAAACTTATTTGTGCCATTGTATGCATTAAACTGCATTTTTAAATTGCCAAGAATATTTAGCATCACTTAAGAGGCCACTGGGAATTAACATAGTCAATATTACAAATTTTGAGGAGAAAGTTCTATGCTTTTGTTGAACTAGACCTTTCTGTGTTACTGAATAATAGCATATATATATATATGTGTGTGTGTGTGTATACACACACACACACACACACACACACATATATAGCTGATATTGTGGCCTCAATTTGAAATGCCTCTCTTCCTCCCCTCTTCTTTCCCTTTTCTGATAACTATAATTCATCCTAATCTTCAAGGCTCAGTTCAAATGCCATTTTCCCCATGAATTCTTCTATATCTTGCTTGTTTCTTCCAAGCAAGAACAAAACCTTTCCCTGTACATATAGCAAATAGTTGGCTTTTCTCTTACAGCACTCAACATATTTTGTACTGCTTTCTTTCAATCACCTTTAGGGTAAGAAAATCAGTTTTTCAGTGTTATAGTTAATTACTTGTAGAGCAAGGACCAGACCTCAGATTTGTTAGCTCTCAGTCCAGTGGTCTATCTACTACACAAAGCTGCCTTTGCATCTCTGTCAAATGGATGTTCTATTCCTATGATTTTTATTTCTTATTGTTTTATTTATATTTTTATGATTTTTCTGTTCCAGGATCCCCTCAGATTGTATTTTACTGGCAGAAGAGATAGTGTTTATTATCGTATTTTGTGAAAACCTCAACAATACTCAGCAATAAAGTATGTCTAAACAATGATAAAGAAAAAAGAAGATGAAGAGCGAAGCAGAGGAAGGAAAAGAAGGAGGGAGAAGAGAAGAGGTAACAACCATAGAGCAAATATTAATGCCATCTCTTACAAAGAAGCACATTTCAAGAATAAACAGGGGTAAAAAAAAAAAAAAAAAAGAATAAACGGGTTCTATACTCCTACCTTTGACTTGGAAGCAGGGAGGGGGGAATTAACAAATCCATAGAGCAAGTAGTGTTTGTCAACAACTGGTAATCATCATTGGGTGGATTTAGCTTCCTAATCACATTAGTGGGAATGAAGGGAAAATATTTGGCAGGGAGAGTAATGTTAGTAAATAGTTCTCAAGTGACTGAGACAAATGGTTGCTTTCAATCAAAATCTTCTGAACATCACTCAAGACAGCATCTTGTAGAACAGTAGCTTGTATTCCTTACACTGTGCTTTTATTATTCTTTCTCAAATTCCAGTTGTCTGTGTTTTCCTGTTTATTCCAAATATGAATTCAGAATTTGTTCCCTTCACAACTGTGATTGCATTTGTTCTGTTTAGGTTTATTTTCTTCACTTGTAAGTCTCCATTACATTTTAAGCTCTTCAATGGAAGTTTCTAATTAGTTTCAAAGTGGCCAGAGGGCAAGGTAGTTATTTGATTCTTCACACATGGCACTATTAACCCCGAAGAGCTGGCTGAAAACCCAGCACTATTTCATGTGTTTTGAACAATGCAAAACTTTGGGGAACTACCATCTTTGTAAATTATATGTGCTCTGGAGTTTACTTTGAACGGACACTGTTTATCTTCTGCATTTGCAGAAATAAACAGAAAAAAACTTTAAATACTAACAATTGCATTTGATTTTTGATATTCCTTGGCAACTAATCACAACTCCTCTGGAAGACTCTACCCATGACATGTAAATATTTGACAAGAAGCTAAAATATAACTATCTGAGCCTCTTATGAATTTAATGATTCCTGCATAGAGAGCCAGAAAGCAGACTGAGAATAAAATATCAATGCAGAAAAAGGGCAGTGGATAATGAGGTTCACCAACCAATATGTTGGCACTCTTAATGGCCTACTGTGTGTGCTGCTAATGGGAAAATTCTGTATCGATGGTTCCTGTTTATGTTATGTACTATAAAGTTTGGAAAAACACAAGTTCTATTCAGGCTATACAGCCAAAAGCTATCACACAAATAACCTTCCTGATCTCTGTTACTTTTCTTCTATAAGACATGTCTACCTTTGGTTTTATAGTGCTAAATTAGTTTGAAAATCAATGTAGAGGACTTTTATAGAATCAAAGGAACTTGCATTGGAAAGGGCTTAAAAAGCTTTTTTTAAAAAAATTGTATTTATTTATTTGTTTATTGCTGTGTTGGGTCTTCGTTGCTGCATGTGGGCTTTCTCTAGTTGCGGTGAGTGGGAACTACTCTTTGTTGTGGTGCGCAGGCTTCTCATTGCGGTGGATCCTCTTGTTGCAGAGCATGGGCTCTAGGTGAGGGGGCTTCAGTAGTTGCAGCATGTGGGTTCAGTAGTTGCGGCGTGCGGGCTTCAGTAGTTGTGGCGTACAGACTCAGTAGTTGTCGCTCAAGGGCTCTAGAACACAGGCTCAGTAGTTGTGGCGCATGGGTCTAGTTGCTGCACGGCATGTGGGATCTTCCCAAACCAGGAATCAAACCCATGTCCCCTGCATCAGCAGGTGGACTCTCAACCACTGCTCCACCAGGGAAGTCCCCAAAAAGCTTCTTAAAAAGTGAAAATTGCAAACTAAGACCTCCCAAGCTAAATCCAAATCAAGTGTGTGTTGTTCAGCTAACAGACTGACAGACTGTTTAAAAAAAAAAAAGAATTTCCACACCTTTAGTTTCCAAAACCCCCATGCCCTTTTGTCATGCATTCACTTGAACCACTTAGAAACATTATCTGTATGTCTTTCTCATTTATGAGGAGGGAAACTGAGACTTAGAGTAGATAATCAGCATGCCCCAAACCATATAGCTAGTTAGCAGTAGAACTGGGCTTATAACTTAAAGTTCTTTGTTCTCAGCTCAGAGCTTTTACTGTTCTAAAAGTTTAAATGTGATAAAAGTATTGTGTAGTATAGCATTATTACATGAATTGGGTTTCTTTCTCAAAATATTGGAGCTCTCAGAGTATGTATTCATGCATATTGGTGGAGGGTTCTCAGAGAACGGAGAAGCTCAAGTCCCAGAGTACACACCGTGATGCAGCTTGTCTCTCAAGTCAAAGGGATTAATAAGACACGACTACACCTTCTAGCTATAGCTCTCTTACTGCTAGAAATGCCAGTGAGCCACAGAGAGGGTAAACACTTCCAGCTATATCCACCCAGCAATTATCTGGAGAAATATGCAAGATACCAGTATAGACACCAGTAATGTATAAATGTGTTTACTTTTTTGATGGGAGGAACTAGGAGGTGAATTTACTAGCACTCCAAGAAAACCTAGGGATAGAAAAGGAATACAGTCTGTCATTTCATCAATATGAGGGACAACCTAAATGATAAAGTGACTCAAGATTCATTTCAGAGAAACATAATTGGTGAACACCAAAAGTTTCTTTGCCACATTGGTTTGGATTTGGTGCTTTAGACTGACAAAATCAAATTTTAAAAGGCTGCTTCCTTTAGCATAACATGTAGTTAACCAAAGAAGTCCCTTACCCATCACGCTTTCTGGTATGGTGAAGGCAGCTTTCGGAAATAGAAGCACACTATTAAATGGTCTGTTCCTCTAAATCTATTTTGTGGTGTTAAAAATTCCTCCTTTGGCTTTCAGTCTCACTGGACATTTTTGGCATCAAGGAGTGTTTAAAAGCAGAAAATTGAAAATGAAAGACAAGATGCTTAGTAATCTGCTCTATGTGCCAGGCTAACAGTGGACTGTTAAGGCCAAATGTTTCCCTGAAGATGATTCATTGACAAGAGGAGCCAGCACAGACACAGAAGAACCCAAACTTTAAAATCTCTAGACCCAAAATATTTCGGAAGTGAAAATGAGAATTTATATTTCTGGGTGTCTTTTTCTTCCCCTTATCATCACCAATTAATGTTTATTTCCCTCCTTTCCTAGAAGTGTATGCCAATGTTTGCTTAATGGTGTGTATATGCTTTTATAATAAGTGTATTATCACTTTGTATAATTATTATGTGTGATTAATCCTGCATGCTCTGGAAAACTGTTAGGTTTTATTTAACCAGAGGGAACATCTTTACGTCTTTGTGTTATTCACATATAATGCAAGTTGACAAGAACTCCTGTGAATGGAGCAGAGTATGAAAAGTTTGTATTTAAAAGTGTGCTGAAGTAGTTGGAAAGATGGCATTATTTCCCCCTTTTATGACCATCCCTGCGGTAACTGGTAAGTACAGAAGAATTTTCCATGTGACACAAAAAATATTTAGGAAATCAGAATAACAAGAATATTTTCTTTTACAACAGGATAAATTGCAAAACATAATATTGCTTCTGATAGTGAAATATGGATGAGAGTGTTATCAAAAGTATTTATGACATAACTCGGTGCCTGGATACCAGTCTTAGGACTATACTGTTAGATAGATAGATACAGGTAGATAGATAGATGATAGAGATAGGTAGATAGATAGATAGATAGATAGATAGATAGATAGATAGATAATAGATATAAAGATACATAAGGCAAAGTGACAAAGAGGGAGAGAAAACTATTTTGATGAAAGAGGAATTCCCCTCTCAGATTTTCAGCTTATGACTTGCAAAGTTGTCTTAGTAAGCATTTGGACTTGACAGTGACAAATGCCACTTGCCGGATTTCTGTCCAAAATTAGATGGACAAAGGAGCCAAGCAGATGGAGACCAGAATATCAGCTTTTGTCCTGACCAAAGTGGAAGTTTGTACCTTATGAATCACACAGTCAGTCATAGGCTATGCTGTAAAGCTGAGACCTCACTCCATGAGGACAAAATCTTTGTCTTCAGTTTATGGGATGGCAAGGAATGAACGAGAGTACACATCTGAGATGCAAAGTGAGAAAGGAAGCACAGAGCTTAATCTCCATGAACCCAGTTTCTTACCTCAAATGGACCAATCAGATGTCTCACTGCTTCTCCAGTAGGAAATAATGACTTGAAATTCTCTTTCAGAATCACTTTCCAGTCTCTGACTTGAAGGCCATTCTTCCTCAATCTTCTTTCTTACACTTGAAGTCATCATTGCACAGTGTCCTTAATCTTGTTTAAACTTTATCAATTGATTTTTCATGCTGGCATCTTCCACTTTTTAAATTTATTTTGATTCCACTATTTCACTTTAATAAATTTCCAAATTCTTCTAGTCATTCCAGCTGTTTAGAATAGAATTTTAAAAAACACTTTATTTAAATCCTTCTCTAAAAAGTTTTTTTTGGTTCAATAGCAATAACATTAAATTTAATAAATATAATCAGAACATACATAGCATAGGAAAGAAATTACAAAACCATACACACTGTTTATGAAGCGTACATTTGGGAATGAAATTGGGGATTACAATTTCACAACATTTAGTCTCCCCTTGTAACAAAAGAAAACTCTCAGGAATAAAATAGTGATCCCATATTAGATGCTAATAGGTACACTAAATGAACACTGCTCCACCAATATTGAAAGTTTTTAATGAGACAAATGAGTTCACTTCTCATTTAGTTTCTCTAAAACAGGTCGGATTAATGGCAATGCTACTCACAGGGCATAACCATAGCTAAATTGTTTCTAAGTTTTGTTTTAATAGTACCCAGTAGAGAAACCAGTCTTACTAAGTTTCCTTTGCCAGAAGCTCTGTTCTGGGAAGAAATTTTAAAGCAATTTCAGCAAACTAAGGATATTTATTTTTCATGTTTATTATAAAGGAAGCAAGTTATGTTGTGTCCTCAAAAAGTGTTTTCAATCCATCATTAGTAGCAATTCTAATATTGTAGAGTTATAGTTTAGTTTATATTACTGTTTAATGAAATAAGTGGATTCTGGATCCATGAATCTGCTATGAACAGATCTTCCCCGGATTAAAAGAAATTAAGATAGCCTACAAAATTTATACAGTGTTCCATGATAAATTTGGCAGATATATATATAACAGTATCACTATTTACCTCTTTAAAATAAGTTAAATTTTGGAACATGTCATTACAGTTTGTTGAAAGCCTCCAACTTCTCACTTTTGCTTTTGTTCTTTGACTTTTTCTACCATTGAAAAAATGTTGCATAAGCAAAAGGGTTATTAAAAATGACAAATATATCAGACAAATAAACAGATACAGCTGCTTTGTTCACATCTGGTTCACAGTTGCAATCAAACTGGTTTCTTACCTGCCAAAAACGTTATGAGATCTTTTCTTAGTGCACATGTTCTTGATAGACCCTTTAACTTCAATAAACTTAGTAGCTCAGCTTGCACTGATAGTTATTTATAATCATTTTCTGTTTAATCACTTAAAGAAGAATAATATCAAATTTAACCCATTAGCCGTTCCATAATTTATAATTTTACTACATCACTAAACACACTTTTTAGTTAAAATGACTTTTTTTTTTAACGTAATATTTTTGATGAAGGAAACATTGTGCTGCTTTACATTCTGGTACAAGCTCCTTAATCAGGAGAACTACTCCAGGATGTTTTCCTGCCATTGCAGCTGCACCATTAGAATATACCTGTACCCAAAATTTAACTTCCAAACCACATTCGTCGGCAATGCAAGAAGTCATAGTTTCATATACTGCAGTGGTAGTTGTGTTTGTTAAAAATTAAGCAAAAAAGAGAAATCTTCCACTGTAAAATCAACAAACTTAAATTTTCCATATACTGAAAGAAATGCCCTTTTAACAAAATTTGTGCAACAATTAAGCTACAATGAAAAATACTTTGCTAGCATTATTTATTCTTCTAACTAGTCCTCGGTATCTAAATATGTTCAAATATGGTGTGTCATCGAAACGTAGTACTTGAATTACCTTTTTTTGCAGCAGTCGCTGAACATTTCCAAGCGAACACATTTGCTGCAGTATTTCATTAAGGTCTTTGGCATTGTTTATGTTTTCCTTAGTCTTAGCAACCCAAAGTGCTACTTTATAAGAAGCCAGCAACGCACTCATGGTTAGTGTAAAATATTCAACATTTGCTTCTGTTGACTTTTTAATTTAATAATAGTTCTTTGGTTTTTAACTTAATACTTAATGCTTTTTATGTTAATGCCATTTAACTTTTGAAAGTTTAATTACCTCATTAGCTATTACATTTCCACAAATAATACAATGTTGATTCAGCAATTTACCATCAATTATGGTCAATACATGAGAGTCATACTTTTAAGTAAAACTGGTATGAACTCATTTGATCTCCATTTCTTCAGAATCATTTCTATTGTTATCATTTGGTTTATTCCCACTGCTGCATTCACAAAGTTGAAGCTTGCTTTACCATATGCAAATTAGGGTAAAAATTAATGAAGAAGGCAATGTTTACTTCCCTAATGTAACTAATAATATTAAACTATAAATCTTTAAAGAACCTTGATGAAAATTTTAAATACTTGTATAAATGAAAAGTTACAGTAAATTGGCTCTATTATAGTTATATAGCAACCTAAACTTACAATGTCATATGTTGTGTAATGTTTCCACTCTGCTTGCATATGTAATGCACCACACAACTTTGATAACACCCACACTCCACTGGTCACACCCTTGGGTGATCAAGTCACTATAAAATTTCTAAATATTTATTCTAACTTTTACACTTATGTCCTTGTAGACTGGTAACAAACTGTGGCCTGGCACCCCTCAGGGACCATTGATCTCTGAGAGGCATTGTTAGAAGAAATTTCAGACAGATGTAGAAGTGCGAAGTGGTTTCAGCTTGTCCTCTCTCTGCCCACACCTTGTGCCACTCTTCTTTCTGCTAGTCAGGGGTGGCCACAGGCTTATCACCAGATGCTTGACTGACTTTCAAAATCGCTTTAGATCACTGACTACTACATGCTTCCCATTCCCTCACTTTTTGAACAGGTGTGTATCATAATCATTCTCTCCCCATCTCACTATTACATGGTTCAAGCATGGGGACAGGCACTTCTCTTTTCAGTTAACAAGACACCAGACCACTAGGAGCCACTGCTGGGAAGCCCCCGTCTCATCCAGAGCTCATTCTGATCCTCAGTCACTGAGGTCTATTCTTTTGGGCACTAGGATTTTATAGATAGTGGTCCACCCATTTGTATTCACTTTATTCTACTCAATACATTCTATCCTCATCACGTTCTTTTTCTTCTCTGTGGTTTTCAGATTTTATTTCTCTATAGGCAACTTTTCTATTTTGTATTTTCTCCCCTTTCTTGAAGGTTTTTGGGTTTTTTTGGGGGGGGTGACTATATTATTGTTTTATTGCTTCCTTTACTTTTTCCCTCCCTCCCTCCCTCCCTTCCTTCCTTCTTCTTAGATCACTTGTAGTTACCTAGCTAAGACTTTTTTCCCCATGACCCCCAAAGACTGGCTAATATAGCCATATGGGAATGTTTTCATGCCTTTATGTATCTTCCTCCTTTTGTCTTGCCTTTATCTCATAGCCACCTCATTATTTTCAGCAGTTCTAAGGCAATGTGCAACAATCTCAAATTCCCTTTCATTCTGTATTCTTCAACTGGCCTAATGTGACTGTCTACATTTTTTTAAATTATTGCTCTGTTCAAATCAGATACGTGTGATTTTCTTTGGACAAAGGACAAACCCCTTTCTTTTTATTTAAGCTATCCCTTTTTTAACCTTTTGCTTTTGCCTGAAACAGTTTTTGTTTGTTTGTTTAGACATTACACACAGATTTCCTTGTTCTTATTTTGTCTAATATGAGATATAGTACACACATATAAAACTGCATAAAGCATGCTTTTCTTCCTTTTTATTTTTGGCTGTGCCATGGGTCTTGAGGGATCTCAGTTCACCGATCAGGGCAATTGAACCCGGGCCATGGCAGTGAAAGCCCTGAATCCTAACCACTGACCACCAGGGAACTCCCAAGCATGCTTTTTTCATAAGTATTAAAAATAATTATGAAATATACATCCATATAATCATCAACCAAATCAAAGGATAGAACATTTACTGCACCCCTGAGATTCCCCCATTAGTCCTTTTATGTTCACACACACAATACACCCTTATAAAGAAACAACATTTTACGGTAATCATTTTTTCATCTTTTTTCTTTCTTGTTTTAATACACTTGTTAATATAGATTAGTTTTTTCTCATTTATATCTTAAAGTAATGGAAATATATTGTGTGAATTTCTATGTTTTGTTTCTTTGTTAGACATGTTTTTATGGTTATGTTATAGTATGCAGATCTAGTTTGACCATTTCCCTTGCTGTATATTAATGCCACTCAAAGGAGTTTGTTCTCAAGTGATCAGTCCACAATCAATGTAAATGAAAACACAAGGATGGGAATCAATGTACTGTATCTTCATTGAGAAAATCTTGCTAAAACAAACAAAATCTAGCATGCTTTGAGAAGTAGTTGATTACTTTATTCTGGTTCAAGCTTCTTATCTCTTTATAGACCAATGTCAAGCATATCTTGTACCAGTGCCAAGTATAACTGCTGTATAGTATTCCAGTGATTAACATGCTATATTTTATTTTTCCATTCCACTGTTGATTGAAAATTATGTTGTTTCCAGTTTGGGGCTGTTAAAAAAATAAATGAAAGTTTCCAGGTACCTAGTGTATAATCAAAAATAGAATCACAATTTCCTCAAATATACTGGATATAATATAATATTTTCAAAAGCAGTTGGATGAACTTTTATGGCTGGCAGAAGTGTATGGATACTGCAATTGCTTCATACCATCAACAAATAGTTGATAATGTGAAATTTTAAAATGTTTGCCAATCTGGTGGGTGTACATTGTGGTTTTAATTGGCATTTCTATATTATCTTATGGTATCTTTTGAGAAACAAAAGTTAATTTTAATATGGTTGAATTTATTACTTTTTTCTTTATTGCTTAGTGTTTTCTATTCTAGGTTAAAAGAAAATTTTTCTACACAAGGTAAGGAAATATTTTTCTACATTATCTTCAAAAAGTTAATAATTTTGCATTTCACATTTAGGCTTAGACCCATCTCAAGATGATTTTTGTGCAAAATAGGTGTTTAATTTCACTTTTTTCCATATGTTTCACTCCCTCTCTATAGTTAGACCTTTGTTGTTAAGTTGAGTATCAATGGATACAAGGATGTGTTTCTGGGCTCTCTTCTCTTTCATTGCTCTATTTTTCTATCCCTGTGTCAGTATTATAATTACTATAGATTCAAAATCATTCTTGATATCTGGTAAGTAATATTTTCCTAGGGATCTGTACATTTGTCTAAATTTTCAAGTTTAATTGCATAAAGTTATGGAGACTCTGTGGATACTGTTCTAGTCCTCTGAAGAGGGTTGATGTTTTTGCTTTAGAAGAAAATTAACCTGGTTAGACTCAAATGGAAACCTTTGCTTTGCCTGAGTGGACAGCATCTCAAGCCTTCATTTTCCTTGCTGTATATCAAATCCTAGTTTGTACTGTTTTCATTTTACCCCACGAATGCATGTTTCAGAGGTGAGCCAGCAACTTGGTCAGTATTTAAACATAGAAGTTTTGAGTCCTTTCTCTCTTTTTGGATCTCACTCTCTCCTTTCTGAGATCCCATCCTGACTGGCACAGCTCTCTCTTTTTCCAGCCAGAACAATGAAAGGCACTCTATTGGAGTTTCCTACATTACGTCACTGCCTTTGGTGTAAAGCTCGCGAAACAGGAAATTTACCTGGCTAATAACTTCCTTTAGATATTGGGCGGGTCCTCTTCAAAACTGGCCTGCTTGTCTTTACTTTTCAGATCCCCATATTTTGCCCAGATATTACAGTTGTTATCTGTGAGATGTTGGTTTGTAAGGAAGTTAGTTTTCCACACAAAAAAACAGAATTCCTCCTTACTGTTTCTTAAAGGTCAGCAAATGTCCTCTAGGTTCTCATTTTCTCCTATATTTTGACCATCTTATTTCTTTGATATATATTTTTTAATGGGGGGAATTTTTTTTTAACTTTTCCTCTGTTGGAAGGTTATTGGCCCAAGTAAACATTCTCACTGGATGGGTAAGTCTTCAGGTGATTTTCAGAGTATGGTACTAACCTATGTAGGTTTTCTAAATTAGCTAAAATCCCTTTGTCTCTAAATCACATGGACTAGGCAGATAGTAAAACTCATGGAAGTCTAGGCTTTGTTCTTTTTGGTGTACACAGTAAAACTCCAAGAGGAATCTGAAAATCCATTTATCTAAAATGGGTGTTATAGAGAGCTTGATGTAATTATTAGGATGATCCTGTGCAGTACATGAGAACACCTTTGAGTGTGGATGAGGATCAAATCCACTCAAGTCCCAACTGCAGTGTGGTGCCACCTGGTGGTGCTTGTCAGCTTCAATTTGAATATTAATATAGATTTGGTTCTATGGCTTATTGGAGTTTATAGAATAGTGTCAGCAATTCCATGATTCTTCCAGCTAATTGCCTATATTTCTAGGTCTAAACAGGAGAGATTTAGGTAGGAGAACTGCAGGCTGACCTTCCCTCTCATCTGTTCCTGAGGTCTGGCTGCCTTTTGTTTTCCTGCCCTCACTAGTCATCTACCCCTTTAGTTCCCTCCACAGAATTTAAAAACTTGAGCTTCTCTAGGTTGAGAACAGGAACTGGGCTGAGAACACTAGGTTATCACCAATCGTTTTATTTCGAAAAATTTATTATAGTAAAATAATGATTTGGGGTTTTTATTTTATATTCCCAAACCCTAACTCCAAACCCGAATGATCAATTTACTAGAAATGATAATATAATTGCAATGCCTCCTCAGGCAAATATTTATTTTTAAGGGACTTCCCTGGTGTCACGGTGGTTATGAGTCTGCCTGCCAATGCAGGGGACACAGGTTCGAGCCCTGGTCTGGGAGGATCCCACATGCTGCAGAGCAGCTAGGCCCATGCGCCACAACTAATGAGCCCGTGTGCCGGAACTACTGAAGCCCGAGCGCCTACAGCTGGTGCTCCACAACAGTAGAGGCCCCTGCAGTGAGAAGCCCTCACATCGCAATGAGGAGTGGCCCCTGCTCACCGCAACTAGAGAGAGCCTGCACGCAGCAGCGAAGACCCAACACAGCCAGAGATGGATAAAATAAATAAATAAATGTAAAAAAAAGTATATAAACAAAGTTGACTCATGTAAAGTTTACTTTTCCAGAATGACTCAGCATTCTTCTTTCTACTAAATCTCCAAACACAAAACCAGTTAACTCTAGATTTTAGGTATAAACTTCCACTTGCTCCCAAGAAAGTTATTTACTACTGATTGTCTTTTGGGCTCATTCAGAAAACAAAACAAAACAAAGTCACCACAACTCATCCTCATTTGGGTAGCTCCTCCCAATAAATCTAACAAGTCCTCCTCTTATCCTTGTAGTCACTTAGGAAGATTCGTACATTATCTAGTTTTCTCTTTTATTTTTTTGGTCACGCCATGTGGGATCTTTAGTTCCCCCACCAGGAATCAAACCTGTACCGCCTGCAGTGGAAGCGCAGAGTCTTAATCACTGAACCGCCAGGGAAGTACCAAGTTTTCTACCTTTTATCAACGTTTTTTCTTATTTGTTTGCTCCTTCTCTCAAACTTTTATATTGAAAGAGGAGCAAAGGGACACCACACGTTTATTTAGAAGCCAATAAGAAAATTTCCAGCCTGTGCAATTTGAAACACCTGCGCTTATCTCGCTGTTATCATTATCAGTGATTTAGACTACTTCACCTTCCTCCACCTCCTCCACCGCATGTGTAGCAGGCTGTCAATACCCCATTTTCCCTTTCTTTGCCACATTATCATTAGTCATTTCAACTATTAGAATATCTTTAAAATATGCTCCCTTACCTCAAACCTAGTAACCTGGTTATTTTTTCTTGCCAACATGTGCTGCTTGCTCCTATTGGTTAAAGGCAATTGTATCCTCTCAATGTGTGGAAGAGAATTGATTAATGCAACAGGGATGCAAACTTCACCTTCATCTATGAAACTCCTAATATAACAACAAAGTATATATTCAATACAAGAATATTATATTAGGATATTATTTTATATGAAATATTCAGAAATATTTTCTACACTTAACATATTTAAGAAATAACAAATCTATTGTCATTCTCAAGGTTAAACTAGTAGCAATATTCCAGTGTTAAACTTAAGTGATTTAGTTATGATATTGTTTAATTTATTTATTCCTATAAAACATATCCCTCCAAGATTTAATGGCTTCAACAACAGCGATTTATTTCTCAGGATTGTGTAGGTTGGCTAGGTGATACTTCAGCTCATCTCAGCTGGACTCCTGCATACTTGTGCATTCAGTTGAGGACTAGAAGAGTCACATTCTATTTGCCAGTGCGGGTTGCATGGCTCGCCCATATACAGGAGAATAGACAAATAGACTTCGTCTGTTGATGGCAGGAACAGCAACCAGCAATATCCTACTTCGAAGAGGTGAAATTGATTGGGAATATTATTATAATGGTCCACCACAAATATATATGTTCAAATACTCATACACTTTGTTTGCAATACTTTCAACTTTGCCTATACACAGGTCAACCTACTTTGAAAACAAAACTACTCAATCCACCAATACCATGCTAACCCCAACTGATGCATCAGTGGTGCAATGCTTCTTCAATTCCTCTTTTAGAATTATAGTTATCTGTTTTGTGCTCAGAATATGCACATCGTGGCAATTTCTTCTGTGAAGACTTGGGGGACTTATTATTAATCATTATAACTGAGTGCAGATCCTTTCTCAGCATGACTCATAAATATCTTTGAGTTTTAAAGCTCTTTATAATAACATTAATTTAATCTGTAAAATGGCATTGCTTGCAACAAATTCCATTTACAAATCTGAATAGGCAATGAAAGTGGTAGTGTTGCTGCAAATTTTTAATGGAGCTATGGAAAACATGAAAATATCTTCCGGCTTCTAAAAGATCCTGCAAAGCTGTGACACTAATGAAGATGAAGGTTGCTTAGATAGATTTGCCTACATGCAGTTTACTGCCAAAGAGATGGTTATCTGACTAAAAATCTGTTATTGATTATTCAATTTAGTGCTCATATATTTAAATTTTACTCAGGTTGGAGTGATGTTGAAATTTGGATTTCCCATCTTAGCGTGCTACTCTTGTGGTTGACAACAGAAACATTAAAATAAAATCTTAAGCGTATAAAATGGCCATTGGAGGGCTAATTTCCATTTGTGGTTTATGGCTTCTTCTTAATATCTGATAATGCAATTATGCTTCAGCAAAGAATGAATCTTCTCTTCGTAAAGTAAGTCATGCCCCAAATATTGATGATTTAAATACAATAATATCATAGCTTTAAAAAGGGTCTTCAATTAGGGATGGTTTTTGCCATGTAAATATCTATTATTCAAACCTAGAGGTCTCATCTCACTTGCTTTTCCAGGAAGAAATGTGTTAGAATAAGGATTTGGTTTCAAATTGTTTAGTGTTAGAATAAGGATTTGGTTTCAAATTGTTTAGTGATGGTATTGTCAAAATTGAATTTTTTTTTGCCATACTTTACATTATAACACTTAAATAAAGAAATTATTTTTCTGAAACCAAGAAGTATCTTAAAACTACTCAACACAATTTGAATCTTTCCTGAAATTTGATTTATATATTTCCTATAAATATATTCTTACCAACCTTCGTACTAAACTTCTCTGCTAGATTTATAACTTGATAGGGATATCTGATATGAAACTGCTGTGAATACTTTCCCTTTTAAATTTTAGTTGTCAAGTCACGTTATCTAGTTTATACTACTCTGAATTATATTCAGTGCTTTCCCATTCTTTGCTAACACAACATCTCATAAAATCACATAGGGTAACATAATATGACAGTTAAATTTAAGAGACCTCTTATTATATTTGAAATCCAACCAATGTTACAATTTAACAGCAATAGATGATTAGAGAAGAAATGACATCCTCATTTCAGAGATATTTTTACTCCAATGTATTTTTAATGCTCTCATGTCTTTTATTATTTTGACAGGTTTTCAGAAACAGTTTCAGAAGCCCTTGTTTGGGGCCTGATTTTTATGAAGAGAGACAGGGACATATTTTAAAGTTTTAAGAGCACACTATTATATGATTCTATTCCATGAAAAAAATTCTTAAATAGGTAACATTTACATTGTTGATCAAACTTTTGAGTTAAAACACCTGCAAAGTAACTAGGAGACAAATTATTTCCACTCAATAATCTTTCAGATGTTCTCCTTAGTAGGATGCAATGTGGACCAGCTCACAGCTCAAAATAATTATTTTGAAAAAGATCTGATGTGGCACTGGCATTTACTGAGAATGGGTTATGATATGTAAGCACATAATAATATCTTTGAGATTTAGTAGCAGAGGACTGAAACCAAATAAAAGATGCCTAAGCAAGATTGGATGTTAATTTTTTTTAAATAAAATATTCTCCTGGACACTTCAAGTGCCTTAAAAGATATTATCCTTAAATAAACCACTTTTTTGTTTTGTTTTGTTTTGTTTTTTTAAATAAATTTATTTATTTATTTATTTTTGCTGTGTAGGGTCTTCGTCTCTGTGCGAGGGCCCCCTCTAGTTGCGGCGAGCGGGGGCCACTCTTCATCGCGGTGCGCGGGCCTCTCACTGTCGCGGCCTCTCTTGTTGCGGAGCACAGGCTCCAGACGCGCAGACTCAGTAGTTGTGGCTCACGGGCCCAGTTGCTCCGCGGCATGTGGGATCTTCCCAGACCAGGGCTCGAACCCGTGCCCTGCATTGGCAGGCAGATTCTCAACCACTGCGCCACCAGGGAAGCCCCTAAACCACTGTTTTATGGAACACCTCGGTACTTTTCATGGAGTAGTATTTTGTATATTGTAAAATGCTATAAACAAATTGCATTCACATATTATTGTACCACTCGATCCTCACAAATGTTTGTAGCATTTATTTCTTCCTTTAATCAATGAAAAACATGGAGCTCTTCAAGATGAATTGGCTTGGTCATCCCACAGAGTTAAGTGGCAAAATCAGATGGCCCAGACCCTCCCAATGATGAGATCAAACTGCTACTTGACTACAGATGACAGGTGGTAACATGTTCTGGTCGAATCTTCGTCTCATAGAGGGTTTATCCCAGATTCATGATTAACTAAAACTTTAAGAGATTTTGTTTTGTTTTTTCAGCTTGCTTGTTTGATTTTGTTTACTTTAAATGTTTATCACTGTATTTTGCTTACATTTTGTGAGTAGGTTTCTTAGCCTTCTAATGTGGTGAAAATTTAAGTGCTGAAGATGAACAGAAGTCATGAACCTCTTCTTGATGGTGAAATTGGGAGAAGGCAGATCCTATAGGGCAAAAGATCCATCAAAAACAGTACAGGACTAAAGTATCACCTGCTATTTACATAACAGCCTCTGAGGAGCTCAAAACACTTTACAAATCCAATTCGACTTAAGTCCAGTGAGGGGTGAGGAGCTATGCAGGAAACTGAAAATCATCATTGCCCTCATTAATAATTTCTACCACTCTGAAGAGGTTGTGCCTTCTACTCATGTATCACAAGTCTGTGGCACAGCTGAGGCTGGGGAACACAATAGAAAACTGGGGGATGCGGTAGAGAAAGGAGATGGGAAGAGGGGAGAACTAGAAAGAACATCTGTCCCCTAAAATTTCTAAAACGAAAAAAAAACACCCTTTCTCCTAGCCTTGCTAAGGCCTTCCGAGAGCCAGGGTCTGCCATGGCCACATGTGTGAGATTCCTGCTTCTCTCTCTTCTGCATGTCTGTCAAGTTTAATGTTTAAATGTATTTAATCATTGTAGTTGCTCACTTTCCAGTTTTGCTCACTATATCAGAAAATTAACACTTCAGTTGTTTTAGGAGAACTGTGGACCCAACTCCTATAGTTTTAGGAGAACAGATAACAATTTTACAAAGGCTTGTCTTTTTTAGTTTTTCTTTTCAAACTTAATCGTATAAATAGCAATAAATATATTCACTATCTTTTCAGGAGCACCAATACAGTGACAGTCACTCTTAAGGTATGCTTTTTACGCTTTATGTCATTTACCCCTCGTTACGAACTTACAAATATTATTAGTTACGTATATATTAGATGAAATATTAGTCAGCCTTACAAAGGAGGAAATCTTGCCATATGTGACAACATGGATGAACCTGGAGGACATCATGCTAAATGAAATAAGCCAGTTACAGAAGGACAAATACTTATATGAGGTATCTAAAACAGTCAAACTTGTGGAGACAAAGAATAAAATTGTGGTTTTCAGAGGCTAGGGGGAGGAGGAGGTAGAGATTTACTAATCAACAGGTATAAAATTTCAGTTATGCAAGGCGAGTGAGTTCTAGAGATCTGGTGTATGACATTGTGCCTATAAAACTTAAAAATCTGTTAAGAGGGTAGATCTCGTGTTAAGTGTTATTAACACAATAAGATAAAAATAAAATTAAATATATCCTCATTTTAGAGATGAAGAAGCACATACTCAGAGATGTCAAAGAAATGTCCCAGGGTTATATAGATGGTAAGTGGTAAGCCAGAACGCACTGCATCCGTCAAGATTCTTAAGACAAATATAAACAGAAACAATAGATGAAGATTGTAATATTACCTATGTCTCTATATCTATGTATCTACTTATCTATTATATACATGTTACCTATCATTACATATACAGTATGTAATATACGGATAGAGAAAAAAAAAAGAGGGGAAGAGAGATTTTAAGGAATTGGCTTGTGTGATTGTAGGGCTGGTGGGTCCTAAATCCACAGTGTACGGTGACCGGAAACTCACTTAAGGTTTCACTCCTAAATCTATAGGTGAGGACATCAGCCTGGAAACTCAGGAAAGGATGTCTGTGTTACAGTCTTGAAGTAGAATTCCTTGTCTGGAAACCTCAGTTTTTGCTCTTCAGATCTGCCACTGATTGGATGAGGTCCACACACATTATTGCAGGTAATCTCCTTTACTTAAAGACAAAGGTGAATCACATCCACAAAATACCTTTACAGCATCATCTAGCTAGTGTTTGACCAAACAACTAAGCACCATTTTCCAGCCAAGTTGACACACAAAGTTAACCATCACAACACCTAAAACCCCCAAAATAGTCACATGGCAATAACTTCAATATCAGAAGTTTTCAGAGTTCAATATCTTCCCTATAATTATGGAATATGGCTGTTGGCATTCCAATTACCTGTATAGTTCAATGCATTTTAAAATTATGTAGTAAATGTGTGTGTGTGTGTGTGTGTGTGTGTGTGTGTGTGTGTGTGTGTACATATGGATTGCATATGTATGTGCTGATTCAGACTCAGACTACCAGTTGGCCAATCAGAATTAATAAAAAGTAAAACAAATAATTAAATGTTCTTTTTCTAATTCTAACACATTTTAAATCAAACAAGATGTGGTTTAGATGAATTTCATTAATTTCATTAATAATTTACATTATTTTAGTGATTAATACTATATAAACTTTTTTTTGTCAAAAAATTCTATAATTTAAACATCTCTATATAATATTCTTAAGGGTTTTTTTGTTTTGTTTTGTTTTTGTTTTTTTGACCTATGTGACATATAAACATTTTATAGACTGATATGTGCCCTCCTCAGGTTAATACATAAAACCACAAATTAAACTTGATATTCATTGTGTGTGGTATTACATTATCTCAGACACTGTATCCCTTTCAAAACCATAGCAGAGATGCACAAAACAGTGGTCTGGTTTGTTAGTGGTGTTCGCTTGTATTTGGTTATGCACACCATTCTGAATTTCGCTCTTACTAGTAATGTGCATTTAACTTTCTGCATTGAGTAAAACTTAATTCTAGTTATCTCCTAAAATTGACCAATTCTAAATATATGGCAAATAAGATCATTTCAACTTGTGTTTGTACCTTGAAGGATAAAATACCCTTTAATATTTTTACAAAAAGTCTGCTTGTGTGGACTTACCTGTAACCTTATATTTCTTTTTTTTTTTTTTTTATGATTTTGGCTGTATTCTATTTATTTATTTATTTATTTATTTATTTATTTATTTATTTATTTATTTAGCTGTGTTGGCTCTTCGTTTCTGTGCGAGGGCTTCCTCTAGTTGCGGCAAGCGGGGGCCACTCTTCATTGCGGTGCGCAGGCCTCTCACTATCGCGGCCTCTCTTGTTGCGGAGCACAGGCTCCAGACACTCAGGCTCAGTAGTTGTGGCTCACGGGCCTAGTTGCTCCGCGGCATGTGGGATCCTCCCAGACCAGGGCTCGAACCCGTGTCCCCTGCATTAGCAGGCAGATTCTCAACCACTGCGCCACCAGGGAAGCCCTTATATTTCTGTATAATTTTAATTTCTCAAAAATGTTTCCACCTAAACAATAATTTGTTAAAATTTATGATTTTCAGATCACATTTTGTTTAGCTATTTCATAAAGAAATGTCCCTATGTAATATGTAAAGAAGATTTTGGATCAGATTAATACTTTAGTAAAGAAATTTGGTGGTATTCCAATTATAGTTGATACCCTACTTAATTTATTACAATAACTACTTTAATTCCCTGAAAAATGTGTTAATATTTTTATTAAAACAAAGAAAAATCTCAGAAGCTGTCAATAGTCAGAAAGACATTTGTTACCATAAGTGATTTCTATGATAATTATAAAAATGCAGATCTTAAAATATTATGTAAATTTTATTACGTGACAAAGTCACACAGGTTTTGAGAAATTACACTATAGTTGCTCATTAACAGGTCTACATTAATGTAAATCTCTTTAAAGATTTATTTTCTCACTGTTTTGAAGAACAGTAACTTCCCTGATGTATTAATGACCTACTTGTGCCTAGCCAATCCCATTTTCATTTGAAGGATCATTCCCTTGATTCACTCACTCAATACTGTATGTTGGAAAAATAAATTTGGATTGATAGGCAAAAACTGTAATCACCATGAACAGATAAATGGGGTGAGGGAATAATGTGATTATACAAAGAAAAATGAAATGATGCTTATGGGCGCTTGATGAACAACACAGGATATTTGTATTTGGTATGTCATGGATGTGGAAGGTAGCAGGAAGAGTACTTTATGAAATGCTCATTGTCTTGTAAGTGCCTAAAAGTCACAGTACTGGAACTCTGTGTGATGTGCTTTAAGGGGAATATTTCCTGTTGTCAGTGACAGAATAATATGCACTGTAGAAGCAACAGAATCTTTCTTCAGAGATTCCCCAGATTCATATTTCTAACCAATTTTGTTCCCCAACAATATGGTTTTCATAGAATTATATTGTTCTTTAAATCATTGTTCAGGGACTCAGGAGCCAAATATTAGTCCTCTCTGACAATTCCTGAGACAGATAATCAACAAAATAATTTAAGCTGAATATCCAAACCTCAGACAAATTATCCAAAACTTAATGAATAAGTTGGAATTCAAATTGTCTCAGTAACATGAGATTTGATCATCATATAAAAGAATACATAAATTGAGCATAACACAATGAAGATGAATAAACTGGAGGGCTAAGTGTGTATATATACATATATATATATATGAATTAGGATAAAAGAAAAATAAAATTATGTCTATGTAATTCTGCAGTTACAGAATGGCCTTTCCCCTGCTTTTAGCTGGATTTTATCTTCCTCATGTAAAAGTACCCAACACAGAGGAACTACCATACTAAGAGCTTTGTAGATACGAAAAATGGGTTCAATTTTACATCCATCAGCTAATCAACAGCAGTTACAATTGCAATTAGTAAAGTGGCAACTTCAAAGACTCTAGAGCTTAGATCCTCTTGGAATATACTGACCAAAAGTGGGTTGCCTCTTCAAAGTTTCTTGGACTTTATCATATATGCTGATACAACCAAATTTACCTGAGTTAACTTTAAGAATTGGTTGCTTGTGAACAATTCATCCTGAAATGTGGATTTGTGTTTTATTTTGAAAACTAGGGATGGTTTATTGGAAAGTTAAACTTTATCTTTGCTATTTGCTTCTCTTTATTTTTGACATTTTTATTTCCAAAATTATAAAGCAAACAAAGTTTCCTACCATTTTGTTTTCATTTGCATGCAGTTGCATAGGTTTGGAATTTTTTCTTGTTAGAATATTTTAACTAGTAGTTATTAAAAATGTGCATTTCCTTCAATAACTAGATGAAATAATATTTTTTCTTTAAAAAAGTTCATATGACTTAATTACAAGCATACCTCAGAGATGTTGCAGTTTGGTTCCAAACCACCACGTTAAAGCAAATATTACAGCAAATGAGTCACATGAACTTTTTGGCTTCTCAGTGCATATAAAAGTTATGTTTACACTATACTATAGTCTATTAAGTGTGCAATAGCATTATGTCTTAAAACAACACGTACATGCCTTAACTACAAAATGCTTTATTACTAAAAATTGCTAACCATCATCTGAGCTTTCATCGAGTCATAATCTTTTTGCCGGTGGAAGGTCTTGATGGCTGCTGACTGATCAGGGTAGTGGTTGCTTAAAGTTGGGTTGGCTGTGGGAATTTATTACAACAATGAAGTTTGCCACACCTATTGACTCTTCCTTTGAGGAAGGATTTCTCTGTAGCATGCAATGCTATTTGATAGCGTTTTACCCACAGGAGAACTTCCAAAATTGCCGTCACTCCTCTCAAACCTTCCCTCTGCTTTATCAACCAAGTTTATGTAATATTCTAAATCCTTTGTTGTCATTTCAGTAATTTTCACAGCATCTTCACCAGTAGATTCCATTTCAAGAAACCACTTTCTTTAAAGCTCTTCCATAAGAAGCAACTCCTCATCCGTTCAAGTTTTATCATGAGATTGCAGCAGTTCAGTCACATCTTCAGGCTCCACTTCTAATCCTAGTTCTCTTGCTATATCCATCACATCTTCTTCCACTGAAATCTTGAACCCCTCAAAGTCATCCATGAGTGCTGGAATCCACTACTTCTAATAAATCCTGTTAATATTGATGTTTTGTCTCTTCCCATGGATCATCAATGTTCCTCATGGTGTTTAGAATAGTGAATCCTTTACAGAAGATTTCCAATGTACTTTGTCCAGATCCATCAGAGGAATCACTATCTATGGCCTTACAAAATTAATTTCTTATAATAAGACTTGAAAGTCAAATTTGCTACTTGATGCATGGGCTGCAGAATGGATGTTGTGTTAGCAGGTATAAAAACAACTTGAATTTTGTTGAACATCTCCTTCAGAACTCTTGTACCTGGTCACTCTTGGGCGACCAGGTACATTGCCAATGAGCTGTAAGTCTCAAAAGTGGGCTTAAAATAGTCAGTAAATCATGTTGTCAACAGATGTGTTTTCATCCAGGCTTTGTTTTTCCATTTATAGAGCACAAGCAGAGTAGATTTAGCATAATTCTTGAGGGCCTTAGTACTTTCAGAATGGTAACTGAGCACTGACTTCAACTGCAAGTCACCAGCTGCATTAGACCCTAACAAGAGAGTCAGCCTGTCCTTTGAAGCTTTGAAGCCAGGCACTGACTTCTCCTCTTTAGCTATGAAAGTCCTAGGTGGCATCTTCTTCCAGTAGAAGGCTGTTTCATCTACACTGAAAATCTGTTCTGTAATGTAGACACCTTCATTACTTACCTTAGCTAGATCTTCTGGATAACTTGCTGCAGCTTCTACATCAGCACTTGCTGCTTCACCTTGTACTTTTATATTATAGAAGCGGCTTCTTTCCTTAAACCTCAGGAACCAACATCTGCTAGCTTCAAACGTTTCTTCTACTATTTCCTCACTTCTCTCAGGCTTCATCCTTGCTCTGGATTAGGCTTTGGTAATGTTGAGGCTGGTTTGATCTTCTATCCAGACAACTAAACTTTCTCTGTATCAGCAATAAGGCTGTTTCACTTTCTTATCATTCTTGTGTTCACTGGAGTAGCACTTTTAATTTTTTTCTAAGAACTTTTCCTTTGCATTCACAACTTGGCTAACTGTGAAAAAGGCCTAACTTTCGGTCTGTCTTGGCTTTTGACATGCCTTCCTCACTAAGCTTAATCATATTTAGCTTTTAATTTAAACTGAGAGACACGTGACACTTCATTTCATTTGAACACTTAGAGGCTTTTTTAGGGTTATTAATTGGCCTAATTTCAACACTGTTGTGTTTCAGGGAATAGGGAAGCCTGAAGTTTTAATTCAGAGATAATAAATGTGTAGTGTTAGAAATGATAAGTGGGTAAAGAATAGAAGAATTTTGAGGAGCATAATAGAGATTAAATTGCCATGAACAGACTGTTAGGACAAATCTAAATATTAAAGATGCTGTTAGCAAGGACTCGGAAAGAAGTGAGAAACATGTTATTGAAAACTGGAGTTAGAGGGATTCTTGTGATTAAGTGGTAGAATACTTAGTGCAATTCTCTCCTGCAGTTATGTAGAAAACAGAAGCTGAGCATGTGACTCTACAACCTTCTACTCAAACCTCATAAAGATAAAAAAGTTAAGAATATTCAGTCATGTAGAGGGTACTTACAAGAGATTAAGTTTGTACCTCATAGATCCTCTCAAACCAACCAGCCATAGTGTTACTGAGTCCAAGCTCATACTGCTCTCTGCATGACAGGCCAATAAATCAAGAGATAAGAGGTTGGGGCAAGGAATATCAACTTTATTAGGAAAGCCAGCAGACCAAGAAGATGGTGGAGTAGTGTCCTCAAAACCCATCTTACCCAAGTTAGAATTCAGGTTTCTTCTATGCTAAAAGGGGAGGGGGTGTGGCTGGTTGTTGCAGACTACTTGGTGCTGGAATCCTTTGTTCTTACAGCTGTCCCTGTAGGTCTGGTCACAATGTTCCAATAAAACTCCAACAAGACAATTGTTATTTCTGATTTACTGCCTCTAATGCTACTGATGTTGGGGAAGTTTTATGTCACATATTTTGAATTTTTGCAACAGACATGTTACTTATGGATTAGTTGTGTTAGTTAAATTTCTACATTATAGAATATATTTTTGTTATATAAAAATGAATTTTCTTAAATTGTCTGACAGTTTCTTCTAAAGCTGCTGATGCATGTATATTAAAACCTCTCACTATGATTGTGGATGTTTTCCAATGTTACTGCATAATCTGTTAGTTTTTTAGCCTTAATTATTTAGAAAGGCTTTCCAAATTCCTAACAGAAGTAACAAAGTGCAGAAAGCCAAAGAATTTTGTTTCTGATTTCCATAATTTCAATTTAAATTTTATAGATTGATGTGTAGTGATTATTTTTGAATGACCCTTCTTATGGAAAAAAAAAAGTAGGAAATGTTAGAACTGATTGGTCTAGAATAGGTCCTTATGATCTATAGGGATAGATCATAGAAGGACATAGTTTGTACATTTTATCTTACCACCCTCACCATCCCTAACTTTCTGTTAAGAACACTTCATGTATCTGTTGGTCATAAATTTGTGTACATTCTTTTTAAACATATTCATGTTTTAATCTACTACCTTTTCAGCATAATGAGTCCGTTATGCATTTTATTTACAGCATACATTTATACTACTTTTAATTTGTTCTCCCATCTAAAATGCTTCTTTAAGGGTCAAGGGATAAAGAAATCTGAACTATATATGGACAAAAAGTGCATGGCCTTTTTCTCAGTTTAAAATTTGCAAGCTTGGTTTGGATAATACTTATTATTAATATGATAATGAAAAAGTTTTTAAATGCATCAAGGATTTCCCAGAAAAAGATACATTAAACCTTTGGGTATCAAATAATCTGATGTTATTCTTTCTTACATGCATATAGTTGTACACTACAGTGGCTACTTTATTTACATTACACAGGAGAGTGCCATTTAAGCCATAAGTACAACTCTACATAATTCAACTTAGTTTAAACATCTTGCTAGAGGAACAGTAATCAAATTTAGCTTCAGGACATACTGTAGACTAATACAAAAGCTCTATATGCACAGTTAAGATTATACTACAAATGGGGTTCCTATTTTACTATTTGATGAATGATATGTCACAAAGTGTTATGTGATTCCATAATAAAAGATGCTATTGTAATGCCTCTGCCCAGAAGGACAAAGTTAATCTTGCTAAGAGGACTTGAACTCTCAAATTCTAGAGTTAAGTAAGTTGCATCAGGGCTTGTTCTTTGAGTTCTTGGCGTGGAAGAAAATATATGTGGGCATCCAAATCAGGTTTCTCAATTACATTAGGCTTCCAAAAGTGTGCCTTCTAGAGTTACATCACTTATGTCAAATTTTACTTTACGAAATACATACATAGTTAGTTGTGTTTAAACCATTAAAGTAGCTATTCCTATCAAACTCAGCATAAGATTCCATTCATAGACAAGTAAGTGCAGTAGTTTAGATATAAGTAGCAGTGATGGTGTACATAACCCAACCACAGTTTACTTTAAAATAATGAACTTTCTCCTTGACCCATCTCATTTCAATTAAAGCTTTCTAAAAGGAAAGCATTATCTCCACAGGTTAAGGTTCAAAATAAAAAATCTAGGAGTCATAAAATGTTTGGATTTAATTTATCAGATTAAATCATTGGCAAGTTGGACCTGAACAGATGAGTTACCAAATAAAGATGCTTCATTGGAAGAAAAATTCTATCAGCAATTCATGTGTGTCCCAGAACATGTTGTTGATGGAGATAATGGTGACTATGGGTGGCCAATAAGGTGAAAACTAGAGAACACCTTGAACACAACTTAATTTTTAATTTTATCTTAAACTAAATTTCAACTTTTAGTTTATTGATTTGTAAAGAAGAGAGCCTAAACAAAACAGATGTATGAAGAAGATTAGTTTCGGTTCTCATTTTTAAAGAAAAGATCATTTTTACTGCCTCGTAATTCTGTGTATTATTGGTATGGCCAATAATATTTTTCTAAACTATAAGGACAGATGTTTTTATTGTTTGCATTATTTACATTGCATACTTTAAATATATATTATAGAATATGAACATCAAAGCTTTGAAATTTCTGAAAACAAGAAACACAATCATCGGGAAGAATTGTTGGAGTAGGAGCTCTAAGATGAAAAATCATGATTAACTAAAGGAAAGCATTTACAATGAAAGTATTTAACAATGGCATCACTATTGTGATGCTATTAATAACAGACAATTGGGAAAGAGTTCATAATGACTTAATCCCTAGTCCATTAATTTTTAGGAATTTAATAAAAATCTATTAAAATGAAAATATGCCACTATGAAATTACCAACCTGGATATGCTTATTTTTGATGAGTTTCTAGAATGCATTTGGATATGAATTTCCACCATCTAAGTGAACTGTGAAACAAATTGCTTCATTTACCATTACCCAAGATTTTCTTTTAGCTTGTATCTTTTAGTTATTTGTAGAAGCCAATATGCAGTATAACAAAACAGAGTATTACAGAAACTTCAAATTATTTTCTCTGAATTTGTAGAAAACCAGCTATTTTTTAATGAACCCTGATGTTGCAGTTACTGACAGTTAAACCAATAAGTTAGAAATAAATAACTGTGTTTCTCTTCCTTATTTAAAAGTACTTGGTGTTTTGCTACTGTAAAAATCATAAGGCTCAACATACATTTTCAAATGATTTTGTAATATACTGCAAAACTATCCAGACCCATTAGAATGATAGGTTCTTGTTTAGGGAAAATTGTGATCAAAACTATTACCTTCCAAGCCATAAGTCAGTTGAGTTAGCAGCAGCTATGCTGGGGGAAAAACATCCCCCATTGTAATGTCCATTTACATTAAGTAGTAGTCCCTGATTACACTTGCACTTTTACACAGCATGGTATAAATGTTTTCTTGCCTATGTTTGTAGATTTAAGGTTTTTACCACTCCAAATGTGTGATTTTTCATTTGCCTCAACATATTTACATTAGATTTGTGCAATATGTGTTTCCAGAAGTTTACTTCGCTACCTTTGTATCATTCCCTCCAAAATACACATATTTTCTGTGAATTGTCTTTTACTTGGAAGTCTAGCATTGATTTCTCCAGGATAAAACATTTTTAAAAAGTAGCATTTTAAATTCAGCATGATTTGGATGACATGATAATTTTGTTATCAAATTAGTTTATTCATTGAAATGATCTTATTTGTCTTCAAAATAACCTGAATACACATGAAGTGTTTTGTTGTTGTTTCTGTTTTTGTTTTTGGCCTCGCTGCATGGCTTGCAGGATCTTAGTTCCCTGACCAGGGATTGAACCCCGGCCCGGCAGTGAAAGTGGAGTCCTAACCACTGTACCTAGCCAGGGAATTCCCCATAATGTTTCAATATACAGTTGACCCTAGAACAATGCGGGGTTAGGGGCGCTGACCTCTGCACTGTCGAAAATCAGTATATAATTTTACAATCAGCCTTCCGTATCTGCAGTTCCGCATCCTACAATTTAACCAACTGTGGGCTCTGTTGTCGTGTAATACACATTTATTGAAAAAAATAATCCACATAAAAGTGGATCCATGCAGTTCAAACCTGTGTTGTTCAGAGTCAACTATATTTTCTAAGGAGTACAAATGCCTGTGCGATTAAACAGAATGTAACGTGTATGGTAAAGGAAGAGAATGGGGCTTATTTCGGTTAGAAAAAAATAGAAAATTTTTTCTCATTTAGCTTAAACGGTGTTCTTAAATTAAGGAAATTTGCTTTTAAAGAAATGATACAGATGATGAGCTGAGGAAACTGAGTCTTTTCTATCCCCAGCTCTATGGGTTTGTGTTCTAGGATCTTTTGAAAAGTAGTATTCAATTGAGAATATACTTCATGACAGCGTATTTTAACTGTTACAGTAAAGGCTGATAGTAAACTTACCAAGTAAAGATATAAGCAATAAAATAAGAAAAAGCCTTGGCTAACCATAACAATCCAAATAATAATAAAGTAAGTATAGATACTAATATTTATTACTATTACTAGTGTATTTAGTATTACTAATAAATACTGTTAGTAACATTTATTAGTATTACTAATTAGTAATATTAATTTCTTACTAATTAGTAATAGTAAGTAAAGGGCAAAGCGTGTAAGAAGGGAGTAATGTAGGAAGTAGCCAGATGAAGATGTTGAGAAATAGTTTTAAATTGTTTTGGTTCAATTCATGTTAAATAATAATAGCATGCTTAATTTTACACTCTAACATTAAAATAATTTTAGAAATACAAATATATAGTTATAGTACAATCATAAATCTACATAAACATCTCTATCATTACCAGAACTTATTAAATTGGAAAGTAGTTTTTAAGTGCATTTCCTAAAATATCCAAACTCAAAGTGGAAATTAACTCCTCTACTCTCAGTATATAGTGATATATATTGAAATAAAAAGCAGATTTTTGTTTGGAAAATGGAAACTCCAATCCTCCAATCACTTGTTGAATATCGTCTATTGTTTATTTACTCACAAGTCATTTTTTCCCCCCACAAAGGAAAATTTCTTTAAGAACTAGATCTGCTGTTGTATAAAGTTATCTTAGAGAATAAGAACATTACAAATCAGAGGTCCATGATTATATTGTTGTAATATTTATCCCTTAAATGATTTAAACACTTTTCATAATAAAAATCTTTATACACTATACCTCATTTAACAGCCATTAACACATCTTCCATCTCAAATCAAGTGTACCTACTAATAATGACAATTTTATTGCTTATTAGATGTGGTTTTATGTTATCAGTGATCTTACACCAAGTCTGCGCAGTTTAATATGAAAAGCTCCTGCGAAAGGTGTTGCTCATCTCTTGATATATAATGTTGGGGCTAAAATTTAGCAATAATCAAGTTTAGAATATAGTAATTGTAAAATCTGTCTTTTGTAAGATAAAATACAAAATAAAATGTTAATAAGTCTAATTTCAAAGGTTAAATTAAGAAGCATGTATAACACTTAAAAAATACCAAATATATTAAAAAAATAAAAAGCAGTGAACTCATTATGAGCAAATAATAATAATAGATAGAACTGAATATATGTATATTTCAAGGTTTTACACAAACACACTCCATTATTTCCAGAAATTCTAACAAAAATAATTAAATCAAGACCAATTCCTCAGAAATTTAAAATTAGCCTTCTTAGGCTGGTACTGATTTATTTATTCAAAGGAAATTTTGCATAGAGCCAAAACTCAGTATCTAACATAGGTTGCTTAAGATTTGTTTCATTCTAACTGTTAGAATTCTAGAGTTTAAAATTAAGAAAAAATGTTAACTACTTTAAACATTGTATTTAATTAATAATTCTTCTTTAAATTTGATTTTACTTCTAGTTTCTTCACGTACTATGGGAAAGTGAGCAAACAAAACACCTTACATGTTGGGAAAATTGCATGAGGTTTTCAATTTTATGCCTCAGTTTTCTTCTCTTTATCCACTGATAAAAAATAGTACGGACTGCATGGGTCTATTGCAAAGCTCAAATTTATCACTAAATGTTTCAGTTTTAATGTTATTTTGATACAGTTTTAATAATTTAATTTCCAATTGTTAGTGGATAGCATATAGAAAAACAATAGATTATTATTTTTAACCTTTTACCCCGTCACTTTACAAAATTTGCTTATTAGTTCCAGTAGCTATTATATACATTCTTTAGTAGATTTTGTATATTTCTTAGGATTTTCTATGTCCCTGCTCATGTAGCCTGCAAGTAAATAATGTTTTATTTTCCAGGTCATTTATATCTTTTTCTTGTCAACTTGAAATTGGCAGGACATTCACTAAATTGCAGAACAGAACTGATGAGAGTGAGTATCCTTGCCTTGTTCCAGATCTTAAAAAGAATGTATTCAATGATATCAGCTCAAGTTTTGTGTTTTTTTTGTTTGTTTTTCATTTCATTTTGTTTTCATAGATAGCCTTTATTAGATTGAGGGACTTTCTTGCATTTCTGGCTTGCTGAGTTTTTATTATGAATGGATAGAAAATAGCTGCATTATTATTGAGATGATTATGTTATTTTCCCCTTTATTCTGTTTATTTGGTGAATTACATTGATTGATTTTTCAAATATTATGATATCCTTGCGTTTCTTAGACAAACTGCACTTGTCCAAGGCATGTTATTTGTTTCATATTTAGCTGGAATTGCACATAAATGGATTTCACTAGCAAATTTAGAGAATTTTAGCAAACAGAAATTTTTACCTTTTTTTCTCTTTGTTCATGAGAGATATTGGTCTGTAGATTTATTTTGTAATGTCTTGGTCTAGTTTTGATATAAAGATTTTTTTTTTTTATCAGTTACACACTTTTTAATTTATGTGTCTATGTGGTTATTATTTATTTTTGTAGTGTAGACTTAGAGAAACTAGAAATTAATAAGAGTAGGGTGAGTACAGACACAGAAACCCAAATTTCTAAGATTACAACCCAAATGTTTGTATATATGGGTGGATATAGACAAGATAGTACAAACACCAGACAGAATGAGGGTCAGGGAAAACTTAGCAGTGAATTTTTAATCCTGCTTCCCATTCTAAACTTTAAGAAAGACAATGAAACAGGCAGTCCTACTCTTGGATTGAGATCTGTAGGGTAGCAATAGTTGATATTTTGCATATAGATTTTTCATACTTTACTGTGATGAATATCTACTACAAATTTACTGGTCTACATCAGGTGGTGGCAATCCTGAGAAGACAAACGAATAGGGCAAAACCCAGGTTTGAGTTGAGCAAGCTATGGAATAAAAAAATCTGTTTTTTAGTAGACTAAGACAAGATCCAAAGTCATCAGCCATGGAAGCCAGGTGAGACGTATCACCCCACATCGCAAAAAACCTTGGGAGCCAAACTACACTCAGCAAAGATTGGGTCTGAGAGCCAATGTTGTTCTTCAACAATGCTGCTTTTCTGATAGGTTAACAACACATAATCCCCTATCTTCCATTTGAGGAGTTTAACTCCTGTCATGGGTAAAGAACAAGCGAATAAAGAAAGTGAAGAATTTCTGAAAGCCAATTTATTCCAAATATAGTAAACTGTGATACATCATAAATAAGAATAATAAGTGAATTTGGATGAGAAGTCGTTGTATTAGTCTGAGAGTACCACATAGGATACAATAAATGATCTTTTCTAGACAAATTATGGCTTTAAGTGTTAAACTAAACTAAGTTTTATAAAATATTCTTTTTCACATTTGTGGGGCAGTTGTAAATCATGACCTTTTGCATGTAGAATCCAGACATTGTTAAATAACCTTATTCTATTATAAAGATGTTTTTCTCTTCACACAACCTGTACTCAATACTTTCTTCAACTCTCAGGTTATGTTCTAAAATGTGTTTGATTCTTCCTCCAAAGCAAATAGCAGTAGAGGAAGCAATTCACAGCGACGTAGATTATGCAGTCATAAAATGAAGCATCTGAAAATTTGACTTGACAAGTAATTATCATATGTATTTTTGCATAGCAGGCAGTCCTCTAGCTGACAAACAGATTGAGTTCCAAAAGTTCATTTGCTAGGAGATTTTTAAAACTCAGAACATATTTTCCCTCTAGGAACAATGTTGGATGTGGTGGTTAGGTTATTACACAAGACCAATAAGCCCGTCCAATCCATAATTAGTTTAATTTAGTTTAATAAATATTTATTGAACACTTATGGCAGGCACTGCTTGTGTTAGGCTCTGAGGATACAAACATTTACAAGCGTGCATTCAAAAAGCCATGATATATGTGAGTTAATAATTTATGTATGCAGTATATAAATACTTATAGAGCACCTAAATTAGATGCTGGGAATATAATATGAGCAAAACATGGCTTATCTTTCAAGGAGCATGATTTGAAGTAGAGGGAGAATGGATACTGACTTGACTAAGCTAAGTGTTGCTGAAGTGGTGTTATAAGGAAGGCTCTGGACACTGTAAATGTTAACAAGAGAGAATACTGCCCTTGTTTGGTGGGTGATTTCCCAGGAGAAAGCTGACATATGAAAAATTATTGGGGTTTACCTGAACTAATCTGTGGGAAGAATGGGAAGAGAATGATTTTCTGACATGAATAGAAGTCCTTAGGGGAGAGAATACATTTAGAGGAGTTCCAGCAGTTATGCATCTTGGGTTGACGACACATAAGTAATGAACAAATTGATGAAATATACATAAGTTAGAGATTGCCTGATAATTAGGTTATGTCACATAAATACTTTAAAAAATCTAGCTGAACTGAAAAGTATTCCAATTAGGTACCCAACCATATCCCCAGAGGAAAACATGGTTCATAATGGTCTGCCAAATGTTTTGATCCAGCACATAGGAATAATTGGAAGGCGATTTTTACCTTGTCTTCTGGTCCTTTTATTCCTAAATAGAACCTGTTGTGAATGCGCCATGATTTCACTGTCAGATAGAGTCTAGGCTGTGCACTGTACTGTCGTCATATGATGAACAATTTGCCATATGATGTACTTCATGTGTTAGAATGTACAGCAATGCCCCCACTGTGAATTACAATTTGCTGCATTCATACGCCTCTGACACTGACTCTGGGATTGGCCCTAAGACTTCCTTTGGCCAATAGGATATTGGCAAACGTGACACAAGTAGAAATTTGACAGGCACTCACACAGTGGGAGTTGTCCCCTCTTGCTGCTGGAAATTCTTCCCCTGAGTAGTATATAGGCTGGAGCTAGCCTACTGGAAACATGTAGTCCAGCCAATAGCCAGCCCCAACTGCCACACTGTGTGTGAATCCACCTTAGAACATGCAGCCTCACTGGAGCTTCCAGGCAACTCACTCAGAGGAGAGCAGCAGAACAGGCCAGCTGTGTCTAGCACAAGATGCTGACCCACGTGACTGTGAAATGGCAGTTAGGTAGGCCACTGTGTCTTGGCATGACTGGTTATACAGCAGCAAGTCACTGTGATGGTATTCACAAAAATGTTTGGGGAAATCAAATGACCCATTTCCAGAATGCAAGTTTTTAATGGCTTCACAAGATCTCTTACAAATGAAAATGGAAAAAAGATACAAGTTATCTTGCGCACCACTTATAAAATCTCTATTCCCTGCTATAGCATGGAATTTCTGAAAATTTCATAAATATGTTAATTAATAAGTCATACCATTTATTTATCCACTCACCCTTCATCCTTCCATTCATTAACTTAAAAATATTTATTGAATAGCCACCACAAGGAATATACTGTACTCAGTGTTTTGAATACAAAGGTAAACAAGGCATTGCATCTCTGTCTTTGGGTCTTCCCTTCCATCAGGAAGAGATGCAGACAGATAGACGTGCATTTATACTACAAGGTTAAATGGGTTGTGAAAGATCCAGTATCCCCTGGGACAAAGGCTTCCAGAGATGACTTCCTGGAAAAGGGAATATTTCAGCTAAATCTGCCTCCAGAGTCTAAGTTTATAACCATTTACATATGTAGCTCAGATCATTATAAAATGACTATGTTATAAGTAGCAATGACTCTATTACAATGGTATTTTAGCTTCTAATGTTAATCAAGTGAAGGTGAAATAGAAGTTATTTGCTGTGTCTTTACTCATCAGGCTTAGATCTAGGGCATTCAAAACATTCTCAGGATTTATTTAAAAGGTCCATGTTGAAACTCAGACTGCTCTAAAGTGCTAAGATTAGTATATGAAATGCTACAAATATCCTGATACCATTTTTTTCCCAGATATAAAATCTTTTACAGAAGCCTGAAACCAAGATAACAAACCAAACTCAGCAAATCAATGGAAGAAATCAGGCTTGACATAGTTAGGCCAGCCACAGTGAGACCAAAACTTTCTCTTGCACTGAGGCTGCCAGTAATAAACTGTAATCAAATTGGCAGTGCAATTATGGGAAAAGGAAGGATGCCATCTACATTCTTGGCCTCCCTGGACTACTTTCTACCAATAGGTTTCATTTTTTTTCATTCACTTACAATATCCTTGTCATTGCCAAAACGTGCATAATGACCTCCCGATTTTCAATAGCATGGAATCATCATAGGCTTAAAACCTCTCATGCTACATTATCATCATGTTTATTTCATAATGCTCCCTCAAGAACTTTAAGATTTTACACAAGAATTGCCTTAAAAAAATACCTTTCAAACAGGAACAGTTTGATAAGCATATGGAAGTATATGTGTGTGTGTTCTAATAGATCTCAGACAAGATTATGATATATGTATGAATAGTCATATATGTTGCATGCATATTCATTTTACCAGTTATGTACAGATAAAAGAATACTTATGTACTAAACATATGGACATTGCATGCATTATTACCTGAACAAAAATAAGCAAAGCTTATGTTTATATGTTCCATGTTTACCTGTTATGGAATTCAAATTCCAAGGTCATTTGTACCCTTGAAATCTACTTTACAGTTTTTCCAGTTCATAAGTGATTACCAGTCAATTCTCATCAATTAGCTATCTTTCCTCTTAATTCTTTCTAAGTTCAATATCTATATCTATCCAAACGCTCTCTCAGACATCATAAATGTGTATGAATGTGTGTGTGAGAGAGAGAGACAGAGAGACAGAGGCAGGGAGAAAGACAGAGAGAATAATCATCAGTAACCAGAAGGCTGGAAAAAGAAGACGTGATTAAAATAGACAGCAGTGAGGTAATGTCACTGGCAAAACTCTCTATCACCTTTTCAACAAATAGTGCTGGAATAATGGGCATCCACATGAAAAAATATGAACCACACCTAAATCTAATTCCTTATACAAAAATTAGCTCATAATGGAACATAGATATAAATGTACAATAACAATGTATAAAACTTTTAGAAGAAAACATAGGAGAAAATCTTCGTTACCAGGAGTTAGGTAAACAGCTTTTTGGCATGACTCCAAAACAATGTTCCTTTAAAAAGTTGATAAATTGGACTTTATAAAAATTGAAAACATTGCCCTGTGAAACACACTGAGATAATGAAAAGATAACAAGAAGACAACTACAGAGAATTAAATATCCAAAAAAAGTCTTGTATTAAGAATATATAAGTAACTCTCAAAATGCTACAGTAAGAAACACAACAACTCCATTTTAAAAACAGTGAAAAGACATGAACATTTTACCAAAGAGGCTATACTGATAGCAGATACAAATATTAAAAAAAATATTCAAGGTTGTTAGGAAATAACAAAAATGCAAATCAGGGACTTCTCTGGTGGTCCAGTGGTTAAGACTCCACGTTCCCAATGCAGGGGGCCTGGGTTTGATCCCTGGTCAGGAAACTAGATCCTGTGTGCCACAACTAAGACCCGGCACAGCCAAATGAATAAATAAATAAATAAATATTTAAAAAACAAAACAAAAAAACAAAAAGTGCAAATTAAAACCATGATGAAATATTACTACATCCCTCTTAGAAGAGCTAAAATTTAAATTTAAAAAAGGACATCAAGTTGAAAAAAAAATCAAGTGTTGGTGAGGGCGTGGAGCAGCTGGAACTCATACATTGCTGATAGAGAAGCCAAAAATGTTGAGAAAAATGAGAATAACTTGAAATTTTCTCATGAAGTTAAATTTACAGTTACTGCAATGACCTAGAAATTCCACTTCGTGGTATTTACCCTACATAAATTAAAACTTGTTTTAAATTTAATTTTTGGCTGCATTGGGTCTTTGCCGCTGCACGCAGATTTTCTCTCGTTGCTGCGAGCGGGGGCTACACTTTGTTGCGCGCTGAGAGCAGGGCTAGTCTTTGTTGCGGTGCGCGGGCCTCTCATTGCGGTGGATTCTGTTGCTGCGGGGCACGGGCTCTCGGCGCACGGGCCTCAGCAGTTGTGGCACATGGGCTTCAGTAGTTGTGGCTCATGGGCTCTAGAGCACAGGCTCAGTAGTTGTGGCACACGGGCTTAGTTGCTCGACGGCATGTGGGATCTTCCTGGACCAGGGCTCGAACCTGTGTCCCCTGCATTGGCAGGTGGATTCTCAACCACTGCGCTACCAGGGAAGCCCAAACTTATTCTCATACAGAAATCTATGCATGAAGAGCAGCTCTATTCATAATTGCCCCAAACTGGAAACAACCTAAACATTTTTCAATAGATGAATGAAAAACAGACTGTGGTTGTTCCATACAGTGGGATAGTACTGAGCAAAAAAGTAGCAAACTATTGAATAACACAACTTGTATAAAACTGAAAGTGGAAGAAGACAGTCTCAAACAGTTATATACTATATGATTTCAAAATGACCAAATGGTGGTGAATACTGGTTGCCAAGTGTTCAGGGTCCGGGAGAAGTGTATAAAAGGGTAGCTTGAGGGACTTTTGGAGGATGGTAGAACTGTCCTGTATTCTGATTGTGGCAGTGGTTACACAAATTTAGAAATTGTTAAAATTCAGAGAACTGTCTACCGAACACAGGCAGTTTTTCTGTATTATTTAGAAGAAAAATAAAACAGCAGTAGAATTTCATGTTTTTCAGCCTTGAGGTTTGTTGACTCCTCCATGTTATTATACATGCATCAGTTTCCCTACTAGATTCTAGCTTTCTGAAGGGGTAGGAATCCTGTCATTATTTTTTAAATAAACTTTTAACTTTAGAACAGTTTAGATTTACAGAAAAATTGTGAAGATAGTTCCCATATATTCTTTTTCTTATTATTAACATCATTAATGTGGCACATTTGTTATAATTTATGAACCAATATTGATACACTTTTGTTAACTAAAGTCCACACTTTATTTCCTTTTTTTTTTTTAAACGTAATATCCTTTTTCTGTGCCAGGCTTCCATTCAGGATACCGCATTACATTTAGGTGTCGTGTCTCGTTAGGATCCATCTTTCTGTTTATATATCACCCCATTCTGTTCTTGCATGTTGTCTACTTTTTCATCAGTTCCCTTAATATATTAATCATACTAATTTGAAATTCCCTGTTTGATAATTCCACCATTGTGACATATCTATGACAATTCTGATGCTTGCTTTGTCTCTTAAGACTGTGTTTTTTTCTTGTCTTTGACATGTCATAATTTTTTGCTCGAAAAAAATTTGGGCATGTTGTACTACATACTAGAAACTGGGGTAAATAGGCCTTTAGTGTGAGATTTTATGTTAATATGGCTAGAAGTTGAGCTGTTTTTAATATTTGCTGTCTGTACTTGTCTGAGGGTTCAATATCCTCTCCTGTGACTTTTTTCCCCCCCTTTCCCTTGTTGTCTTAGGGTTTCCCTTAAATCTCTTTAGAGTGGGTACCTTCAGCTCTTTTAGCTGTAATCCAGTGGTTAAGGTATGAGTGTGGAGAAGTGTTGTATAATCCTATGATTAAGTCTCAGTTCTTTAGTGGCACTGTGCCTATGGGATCTCACCTTTACAGGTATTTCTCAGCTTTGGTCCCTCCTCAGGTGATAAAGGGAGACTTGAGGGGACTGGAATCAAGTAATTTCCTTTCTCTGATGTTGGATAAGCTGCTAAAAAAGTATTTTCCTTTCTCAGTGGTCCTTTGCTATGGAGAATGCTCTTGATGTATTTGAAAATAGTTAATTTCCCCCTCTCTTTGCCGGAAATAAGAACACTTTTTACTTGGCCCTTCACTTGTGAGAACTGGTGGATTTCCAGGAGGTAAATCCACAAATGTATAGGAGTCTCCATAACATGGCAGTTCCAAGATTTTATCACTCTCACGGTGGTCTACACTTTGCCTTCAGTAATTTGTCAAAGTTATTATTTAAATGTTCCTACTAGTTTATGTCTCCAGTGGCTTTCACCCCAGGTAAACTGATCTAATCTTGGATCTGATTCTCTGTATTCACCTGTCTCACCAGATTTTGGGGTGTCACTGTGCCTTGTGATCTCAATTCTCTGATAGGTCAAAGAAAATTCATTGGTTTTCATTTTTTTCACCTTTTTCTCTTCTTGTAGATGTAAATTACAACTTCCAAGAGCTTTACATGTTAAAGCTGAAACTGGAAGTGCCATTACCTTTTTAAAACTTGCTTTTCCCCCTTCACTTTCCCTTTCCTTTTTCTGAATTTAGATACTGGGTTGGCCAAAAAGTTCATTCGGGTTTTTCAGTAAGAATTTATGAAAAATCCGAGCAAACTTCTTTTTGGCCAACCCAGTGTGTGTGTGTGTGTGTGTGTGTGTGTGTGTGCATGTGCGTGTGTGTGTGTGTGTGTGTGTATGTATGTAATTTCTCAAAGTCCTACAACTCTCTTACAGACTTTGCTATATTTTCCAGACTTCTCTTTTCTTCTGGATATAGTTTGTCTAAATTGCTAGTAACTAATCCTGTAGATAGTAAGTCTATGTGCTGAATTTTTAATTTTTGTTCTAAAATTTTCATTGAATTAATTTATTATAGATCTCAGGTTTCTGGTGATATTCTTCATCTTGCCTATTATTTCTTGACCATATTAATATTTACTTTTAAATCCATATCTTAATATAATCAATATTATCTCCCTTTTTCTTTATTAATTTAGGTCTGATATTTGCTTATTTTTTGACTAAATGCCAGATGTTGTTTTTTTAAAAAAAAAACACACATAGAAACTCTAGATATTATTTTCCTTCTGAGATGATTGACTTTTTCTGACAAGTTGTTAAAACTTGGGTAGATCACCCTGATCTACTTAGGACTGAGATGTTTCAAGTCTGAATTTCAGCCCTTCTGAAGTCAAAACTGAGAATCTGCATATCTACCGGGGCACTTTCTCTTTGGATGCCCTGGACCCAAACCCTAACTTCTGACACTATGAGAATGTCAAAAACTCTATTAAGTTGTTAACTTTTAGTTGTCCATTTCTGCTTGGATTTTTTAGACTCTCACCTCATGCAGCTTACAAACTGGTCAATGCTTTGAGGATAAAGACAGTACAGAATATTAAACTAACTTCTCTGTGTTTCCTTTTGGATCTTGATTCTTCAAATTTTGATTTTCTTTCCATGGAATATTTTTTGCTCATAGACTTGTAAATCCCATGGGATTCTCTGATACCTTGCTTTCTGCTTATTCTCTGAGCCCTGAGCCATCTTAAAACTGGAAAATACCTTGAGGTAAAACACATGAATAATGTTGTACTCATCTCAATGCACAAAACAAAAACAAAAACCCAACACATTTTCACTTATTTCATGTTATTGTATGACTGACTGACTTACCCCCATTATCATGAAGAGCCTACTTAACTTTGTTTAAATTTTTTTTTTACATAAGATTTTCTGTTTAAATTTTTAAAAACAAACTTGCTCTCTCAATTTTATCCTCATAAGCTGTTCACACACAAAGATTTTCATTTAATTATATTTTGCCTTTTACAGAGCTTTATATAAATTATTTTCTTTATATGTTATTTTACCTTATTTTATGTTACTATGAAGTAAGGTATTTTTACTGACACCAGACCTAGAACGAACATTGCTGTTGCAAGCTGAACTTCTTGCATTACATCTTAAAAAAAAAATCAGACTAGTGTGTATCAACCTATAAAACTGTTATCATGGGAGGGAGGGAGATGCAAGAGGGAAGAGATATGGGAACATATGTATATGTATAACTGATTCACTTTGTTTTAAAGCAGAACCATTGTAGAGCAATTATACTTCAATAAAGATGTTAAAAAAATAAAAATAAAAAAACTGTTATCAGATTTACAGTCATATTTTGAATATCATCCACTATATATTTTCTTTGCTCAATGCACCTAAAGCGATATCTTTAAATAACATATCATATTTTATTTAAAACTCAATTGAGATCCTAAGGCTTATGTTCTTTTTTAAAAAAAGCTAAGTGCTTCCTCAAGAAAATAGAGACAATTGTATTTTTGAGGAAGATGGTTTAATACATTAGAAAATATTGATTTTTCTTTTGTGTGCCAATTGTAAAAAATAAAATGGAAAATATAAGTATTGAGAATCATTCCCATTAACATTTAAATAATTAAAAATACTACCTACCTGAAATTTAAAGTGTATATTCAAGTGAAAACTAAATTTTGATAGAATAAAAAGTACAAAGAATGTTAAGGGCTAAGCCATACAACAATGTTTTTTAATTAATTGAATTGAGTATGTAAATAATAAAGTTTAATAAAGATTATATATAGTTAGAGATAATTTTTTGTTTTTTTATTTTTAAACTAGAAATATGTAAAACATATCAAAATAAAAGAAATACTATCTGTATTTTATAAAATGCTTTTGAACCAAGTTTTGCTCTCTAAAAGTCATACTTCATTTGCAAAATTGTCCCTTATTTAACCAAAATAATTTTATTTCTATGTTATATTTTTTGAAGCACTTACTCAATTTTATTTTAATTTAAATAATTGAATGATGTTTACAGTAATGACAAATACAGTTTCCTCTACAAATATATTTTTTCCAGGCATTGAAAATAACATTTTCTCTAAACTTTATAACAACTCTGAAAAGGCACATGTTATCAACCCCATTTTTGAGAATGTGGAGGTTTTTAGGTCGGCAAAACTCACAGAGCAGATAAGGCCAGGTATCCCTGACTCCAAATTGTCTGTCACAACACATGGTCATCTTTTTAATGATAATTTGGAAAGCTCAGCAGGATATTTTCCTGTACATTTTAAGGAATACAAGCCCCATGAAAATGAAACATGTGATACTCTTTGTTGTTTGCATAAAATATCTGATGTTTCAGAGATTCAAATGAGGCTGTTTCTTATAATACCTTTGGAACAATCATGCCACCTGCAGCCATTAACTTGAAAGCCTTGAATTTATAAATGCAGAGTAACACATGATTTGGGGATGGGAAAAGGTGTAGTGAAATATAACCTGATAATCCACTGCTTACTGAATTATAGCAATAATACTTGTTGCAAGTTATCATTTGGTATGTTGAATATATCTGATAAATGTGACCTCTGAGAGTTTCAACAGTTTATTGTCTTAAGCTTTTCTGCTGACCAATCTTTTTCAAGCCAATGAGTATTCCACAAACCAGTTATAAAAGCAATTGTCAGAGTAAAACAAAATAAAGAGGTAAGTTTCTTTTTTTTTTCTTAAGAGCAAGCAGAGGGTAATTGTGTTGAAGTTGCTTTAAAATGTGCACATCTAAAATCTTGAGTCCCGAAGTGTATCATCTGCTTTCTAATTTTCTACAAGATCTTTTAATATTTTGAGATTTATATTAAACCACAGGGGTCTGAAAGATTTCAGGAACTCTTGCATACGCATCAGAAATAAACAATCAATTAAATTAATAAAAGAAAAGTCACAATTTAGATGTTAGTTGCTATAAATTTCACTGCTATTCCTTTAACTATAGCTCGTAGTTTTCTAATTCTAGCTCAGAAATTACACTGATACAACCACACTGAAGTAGCTGTCACATTCCAACTTTCTCTTCAGCTTCTAGTCATACATGAAAGTTCTAAATTTCCGTCATAATTAACTAGCTGCTTTAAATAATAGCATTTTAGTAATTTGGGGGATCTGCTTTTTTGTTTCCTACAAAATGAAATACTGAAATACTAAAATCTTAATGATTTGGATGATTTCTCTTCTATTTATACAGGCTTTATTGTTTGGAATGTTAATACTACAAACTAATAGAACTATCGGGAGCTACTGAAACTAATTTAATTTTAAACCAAAACTATGTTATCAACGAAACTGTCATTAATTCCACATTGCCAAGGGAAGTGTAACCATAAATAAAGATCCCAGATACTGAATTTAGATGTATTGTTCCCTTTATAACTTGTTTCAAATCAATTTTTCTCCTTTCCAAAAAGAAAACTCTAAAACCCATGACCACATTATATAGACTATTCTTTATATCATTGAAAACATATATATGTATAGCATATATATAATTTTTTCCTACCAATATTTACTCTCTCTCTAGTGCAGTCTTCATCAAGACAAAACTTGACTCAAAACACAGTTGAGTAACAAAGGAAAAAGATAAAGTATACTCTCTGGAGTGTTTATATATTTTTATACCTAAGCTGCCATATTCCCTAGGTGGCCAGATATCTCAATCATCTTGTACCAAGTATTTTATGTGAAGCAAGGGGATGAATGCAAATGAAAGAATATCCTTATCAAAGCAAACTGCAGAGATCTTTTTTTTCTACATTGTTATATGAGATAAAATCAGCACTAATGGCTATATTTATTTAATAAAGCATCTGATATATAGCAGTACAGTACACAGTCCCTGCAGTACAAAATATCAAACCCTGGGATCCATCTGAAGGAGACTTTTTAGAACAACATGGAAGAGCCTTTCCATATTTAATTTGTATATATAGAATTAGTCCACATAAAATAAAATATATATTTAAAAATTTTAATCCTTATTTAAAATAAAGTGAATGATAATAACAATACTATCTGAGAGTATCTTTCTCATACAGTTCAAAATACTTCTCAGATATACTAATTCATCAGTCACTGTGGTAAAAAAGATTTTTACGTGTCTAGTTTAATAGGTTATAAAAGCAAATGATGTAAAAAAGGAAAAGAGCAGTGGGCAAAGTATTGTTAGAAATAGTCCTAAGATTTCTTCATCTTTATAGCAAAATAAATGACCTCTTACACCTTTTTTTTAATATAAATTTATTTATTTATGGCTGCATTGGGTCTTCGTTGCTGCATGTTGGCTTTCTTTAGTTGTGGCGAGCGGGGGCTACTCTTCCTCACAGTGAGCAGGCTTCTCACTGCAGTGCCTTCTCTTGTTGAGGAGCATGGGCTCTAGTCGCCCGGGCTTCAGTAGTTGTGGCTCGCGGGCTCTAGAGTGCAGGCTCAGTAGTTGTGGCGCACGGGCTTAGTTGCTCCGTGGCATGTGGGATCTTCCCGGACCAGGGCTCGAACCTGTATCCCCTGCATTAGCAGGTGGATTCTTAACCACTGCACCACCAGGCAAACCCTGACCTCTTAAACTCTTAAACAGTATTTTTGAACCATATTATAAATATAGAAAAGTACAGTCATTTAGTGTATACTTGCTGAATTTTCACACACTGAAGTCATACATGTAATCAACACCTGTATCACTTATCTATGAATTTATGAATTGTAATATACATGAATCATGAATTGAGAACTTTCTTCCCCCTCTTTCTTTTTTTTTTTTTTTTTTGATAGTGAAACTATGTTGAATGTAAGAAAGTCATTTGAATTGCCAAGAGACCATGAAAAAGAAGGGGCTGCTTAACAGTTTGAAATGTTTCCAATATATTTATTTACATTTTCTGATTCTGCCCATGTTTTTGAAGGATAGCAATCAAAGCCTGCAAAATAACTTTCCAAGGAGAGACAACTCATGTTGAAAACTAAGTCATAAGTAACTGAAATTCAAACGTGGGAGAGATAAGTCTCAAATAATTCGGAACTGGCAAGTTACGTTGTTAAAGTATATTGAGACATAACTACCATGTTAAATAACTATTGAGATAAACTAGGACTGGAGAAGATAAATGTGTAAAGATTTTGAAACCCGAAGAATGTGGTTTGGAATTTCAGCTCTGTCATTTACTGGCCGAGTAGCCTTGGAT
>NC_138863.1:84355014-84370115 GCF_965194805.1 Balaenoptera borealis
GAGAACTGCTGGAACTGTGAGTCCATGATTCTGGGGGCACGTGGTGACAGGAGAGAGAGCCCCACATACAATCTGAAAGAAGTTCTGAAGAAATACCTCTCTTTCTTTTGTTTTAGACAAGATCATACGAATATTCCTTATTACCTTATGTCTGGATATACTCTGCAGCATGCTTTCAAAATGTATTTTAGTTTTTTTTATTGAAGTACAGTTGATTTACAATGTCATGTTAATTTCTGGTGCACAGCAGAGTGATTCAGTTATATGTATACATAAAACTGAACCAGTTATATATATATTCTTTTCTATTATGGTTTATGATAAGATATTGGATATAGTTCTCTGTGCTATAAAATAGGACCATTCTATATATATATATATATATATATATATATATATATATATATATCCATTCTATATACAATAGTTTGCATCTACTAGTCCCCAAATCCCAATCCATCCCTCCCCCATCCATCCTCCCCTTTGGCAACCACTAGTCTGTTCTCTCTGTTTCTGTTTCATAGATAAGTTCATTTGTGTCATATTTTAGCTTCCACATATAAGTGATATCATATGGTATTTGTCTTTCTCTTTCTGACTTACTTCAGTTAGTATGATAATCTCTAGGTCGATTCATGTTGCTGCAAATGGCATTATTTCATTCTTTTTTATGGCTGAGTAATATTCCATTATATATATATATATATATATATATACCACATCTTCTTTATCCATTCATCTGTCAATGGACATTTAGGTTGTTTCCATGTCTTGGCTATTATAAATAGTGCTGCTATGAACATAGGGGTGCATGTATCTTTTTGAATTATAGTTTTGTCTGGATATATGCCTGGGAGTGGGATTGCTGGATCATATGGCAACTCTATTTTTAGTGTTTTGAGGAACCTCCATACTGTTCTCCATAGCAGCTGCACCAGTTTACATTCCCTCAATGGTATAGGAGGGTTCCTTTTTCTCCGCACCCCCTCCAGCATTTGTTATTTATAGACTTTTTACTGATGGCCATTCTGACAGATGTGAGGTGGTACCTCACTGTGGTTTGATTTGTGTTTCTCTAATAATTAATGATGCTGAGCATCTTTTCATGTGCCTATTGACCATCTGTATGTCTTCTTTGGGGAAATGTCTATTTAGGTCTTCTGCCCATTTTTTGATTGGGTTGTTTGGTTTTTTGTTATTAAGTTGTATGAGCTGTTTGTATATTTTGGAAATTAAGCCCTTGTCAGTTACATCATTTGCAAATATTTTCTCCCATTCTGTAAGTTGTCTTTTCGTTTTGTTTATGGTTTCCTTTGTTGTGCATAAGCTTATAAGTTTGATTAGGTCCCACTTGTTTATTTTTGCTTTTATTTCTATTGCCTTGACAGAATGAACTAAAAAAAATTGGTGCCATTTATATTAGGGAATGTTTTGCCTATGTTCTCTTCTAGGAGTTTTATGGTGTCATGTCTTATATTTAAGGTTATAAGCCATCAAAATGTATTTTCTGATATGTATACCCTTCCTTTATCCCCTTTGTGAACTGGCAAAGAATTGTTTTTTAACTAAGCATTCACAAAGCAATCAGAATATATTCACAAAAGACGGTATGTATAAGTACGGTCCATTGTAACACAAGGTAGGAATAACTCCTTTACCAGTTTATGAGGAATGTCCCTTATGTGCCTGCAATCCAAGAGAAAAAATGTGTTATGACCACAGTTATTTCAGTGTTATTGGGCAGTTAGAATCTATTAAGGATCTTAAAAAGGCATATATATTGATACTGAAATGTGCAGTTATTCTTATCTCTATAAAGTGTCACTGCATGTGCAAACAGTGGGCAAGGATGAAAGGTAAATTCATACACAAATAAACTAGCGTGTGTGTGTGTGTGTGTGTGTGTGTTTAAAATCAGACACACTTTAACAATGCAGAAATGGAGAATATACGGTGAGTTATAACCAAGAAAGAATGCATTATATGGGCACAGGGCCATAGTTGTTTCTTCTACTAGAAAAGTAGACAACCCTAAAATATTGGTTCTCATCCACACCATGTAAATTTAAAAATATAAAAATTGTACACAGAACATATAAAGCTCTTTTGTGTTAGGGCACTCGTGTTTGTCAAGCACAGAGGGACGGTGAGTGTTACACATCACTGACATCCTCTTGGAAAGTTAGTGTGCCTGAGTCATATGTTACGGGGCCTCCTAACTTCTGCCCTAGGAAAGTGACCCAGTAAATCTTTAGAAAAAAGCATTTTAGCTCTTTCAATTACAATGCCTGCAAGCATTGCCCGTGCATTGTCTGAACAACAGAAAGGCAGAGACAAGCAGAAAACACCTACTACTTCCACAGGAGGAAAGATATAGTCTACTTTTATAACAAACTCCTGATGGAGTTAAACAGGCATCATATACCTCATCATCACGCACCACTGTCAAGTACAAAAAGGCACTTATTATTTTGGTGAGAGGAATATATGAGAAGTCTACAGTAATCATCCATCTGACCCACAACCCAAGCCTTTCAGCAGGCTAGAATGAAAAAAACTTCTTTTCCCAAGATAAAGACAAATGATGGAGCTATTAGTATTTATTTCAAGTACTAATCATTCACAGCATAAAATAATTTTTTGCTTCAAGTATATATATTTACAATTCCATAAAACTTCTTTAATTGGTAAACATCTAAAATATGTACCAGTTTCCATAAATTTCTATTTGTTCATAAATCTTTATGGCTATTCCTGGTTAGGTACATAAAGCTACACCTGGATTTAGAGTGTCTATGTGCTGATCAGCACACAGATTGACACAGAATATGGTTTCTATCCTGGAGGAGATGGATTCTTATGAATACCAAGCAACATTTTGTCCACTGCAGAAAAATGTTGGCTTTGAGCTTTATGGAAACCAAAAGGAATGGTGTTGTAAGTATACCATCTTGGGGAAGTACTAAGACATCATCTTTGATCACAGTAAAAATGTAGTTGCAAATAACAATTAAAAAACTATTATTTTCTTTCTCCACGTAATCAATAGAGGCTTATTGTTTAACAAGAAAAAAAGATTTGCAGTGATACAAAAAAGAGAGTTCTTTTGTGTTAGGGTGCACATGTTTATAGAGAATCGAAGGAAAGTAAGTGTGTTAGACGTTATTCAAGATCTCCAAGAAAGTTTGCGTGGCTGAATTATAAACAAGGCACACTAACCAAGCTAATAGCAGCATATGATGGCAACGAGACATCACTGTGTGGTGTTCTCCAGACTTTCAACTGTGAAAGCAAGTTACTTCCTATGGACCACTGCTCGTGGCCAAAGAGTAAGCATGCATGCTTCTGACTCAGCACTGCAAAGTAAGTTCCTCCACTTCTTTTATATTGCTATCCTGGTTGATAATGCTAGAAAGTCACATTGTGGTAGTGAGAAACGGTAGCATGGAGGACTACAAGTTGAAACTTTGGAAAGTATATGACTAATGTGTTTATTAAGAGAAATTATTTCACTGATGCACAATTTTTAAAAATCATTAGACTCATCTAATCAGTTAATTGCTCCATATATGTGGAAAATAATGATCATGAAAATTCAGCCAGCAAATGCCTTTTTCCAACAAAATAGAAATAATATTTTTGTGCCATTTATCAGATTATTATTTCCCAGCTTAAAATTGCACTTCTTACACTAGGACTAGGACTAACTTCTACAAACCCATTTCTGCAAACCCAACTGTCTCTTGTTAGACTTTCTCAATAGGGATGTTGAAGAGTGGCTGGAAGCCTGGGCAAGGTAGAGGGATGCTTTTCTCTATATTGCTTGACAGCCGTTGTTCTTTATATTGTCAATGACAGTTAGTTTTAGATTCCAGGAATTTCCCCCCATATTCTCAGACCCAGCTTATTGCCCTCCTTCAAAAACACCAGCACTATCTGGCTGGCAGTTCCTTCTCAGAAATCTGATTTCCGGCTCTGTGGAGAGCCTCCCTGGGGCTCCAGAACCAGCTATGCAGCACCCTCTCCTTACAGCACCCTCTCCTTAGGGGTCCTCTTAGCGGTTCTGACTGCTTAGCGTCCTTATTCAGAGTTTCTGAGGCTACAGTTTCACCCAAGCAGCCTCCTTTCCTCAAAGACATGAGCCTCAGGTCAGCAGGGCCACTCCTCCAGATGTCTAAGTTTTAGTAATAACTCTACCATCTTCTCTATGTTCCCCAATCCTAGGCATGACAGCTCTTTTCTGTAGTTTTCATCTCCATGTTACCTCAGTGTTCCTATTTTGCCTCAGTTGTACTCCAGAGACCATCTAACCAATTCCTTATGCTAAATTCTTTCCATTAAAATAAGTGATGTTCTAGTTTTCCTTAGTTGACTTTGGTGTTATAAAGAATACAAATTTGAATTTTAAATATGTTTATGAGCTGATACAAAAGAAACTTACAAAGCTAAAATATGAAGTGAAAGTACGAATCCCAGATAATATATAAGTACTGAAGTTAGAGTTCATCCTGGGGCTTCTGTTAAACCCTGGTGATCTTATGCTTCTACTTTGATGGTTGCTCGGGGAATAAAGAATGAGATATAAAATCTAGGGACCAACTGAGGAAGGGAATCAAATTGAATATCCCCAAATAAACCTGGGACACAAAGTGTCACACCCTTGAAGAAGGGTAAATGAGAAATAATCCAGCCTTGAAGAAAAGGTCAGCAAGAAAATTTGCCTGTTCTAAACTTGGCACTGGATTGTAAGGGAAACACTATTTCCTTAGAATCCACAGTCTAAAACTATCCCTCATGCAGTTTGTTTTCTGAATTCATGATTTACGGTATGAAAAAACAATTAAATAATTTAATTCGAAATGGGCTTGAGACAGTGGTGCCCCCAGGGGAATGGTGTTGTGAAAATACTGGACAATATTGGGTGAAGAAACTCAGCTTCAACTCAGGTGACAAATACTTCACAAAATAATATGAAATTAATTACACAAATGTGTAATAAACATATAAAACACAAAACAAAACAGAGTTGAGGACCAAGAGAATTTCACTAAAGTATATTTGCATACAGGGACCACAGGCAAAAGAAAAATGATCCAGATGAAAAAATAAGGAATAAGAAGGAATGAATGGTGCTATCGGAATGCATGGGCAAACTTGAACAATCTTTACTACTTGAAACAAAAATAACAATATCCAATTTGAGAGTAAAAGAAGGGTACAGATAAATTATGGACAAGAGTAACACATGTTTTAGAGTTGGATAATCCTAGTTAAAGTATCCTAAGATCCTTACCTTGTTCAGTTAAAGGTATTAGATAGTTAATTTACGTGTCAACTTGGCTGGGCCACAGGGTGCCAGATATTAGGTTAAACATTATTCTGGTTGTGTCTGTGAGGGTGTTTCTGAAGGAGATAAACATATGAATTGGTAGACTGAGTAAAGCAGGTGGCTATTCTTGGTGTGGGTGAGCCACCTGCAATCTATTGAAGGCCTGAATAGAATGAAAGGTTGAATTCGCTCTCTCTGCCTTCCTGTCTTTGAGTTGGGACAGCAGTCTTCTCCTGCCCTTAGACTCAGACTTAGACTGGAACTACACCACCAGCTCCCCTGATTCTCAGGTGTTCAGGCTCAGACTGGCACTCACAACACTGGTTCTCCTGGTTCTAAGGTATTTTGGACTCAGACTAAAAGTAAACCATTGTCTCTCCTGGGTCTCCAGCTGGCTGACTACAGATCTTGGGACTTTTCAGACTCAGTAATCACATGAGCCAATGCCTTATAATAAATCTTTACATATATACAGATATCCTATATATATACATGTCATATACATATATATTTTCTGTTGGTTCTATTTCTCTGGAGAACCTTGACTTAAACATGCATAGAGATTGATTAATTTTAAACTCGGTTAAGTATGCTTGTCAAATAACTAGTGACTAAAAGGTAGTGTATGTAACTAAAGGAAAAGCTGAAGGAAAAATAAATGTGTTCAAAAGAGACCAGAAAAAAAAAGGAGAGGAAGAGGGGCAAAATTAACTTCAGTTTCAAGTAGAAACATGCGAGTGTGAAAAACGATGTACAATGAATGGGCAAGTTGCAGAAAGATATATACAGTATCCTTCCATTTATAATCATTTCCAAAGTCGATAAAATTAAGCAATGTAATTTTTACAGATACATATTTGAATGGAGAAACAAATCTTTTAAAGCAAGGAAATAATTAAAACAAAATTTATCATAGTGACTATTCTGTTGGGGGTCAGAGGGAAATATTAGTGAAGAAAAGAGACAAAAGGACCTTGAAGATACTGATAAAGTTTATTTCTTGGGCTGAGTGCTCATTTTGTTATACTTGTAAGCTGTACAAATATGCTGCATACAATTATCCCATATCCCCGTAGGACTCTGTAATCCCATGACTTCTGTCAATTTCTAATTGAAGGTTTCTGCAACTCTTTTTGAGAGGAGTTTCTCTAGGATGAGCTGTGAGCTCCACCTACATATCTGGCAGCCCTGAGGTCCCAGGAAGTTCCTTCCTGCAAAAGCATCCCTTTAGCAACGCCAAATAGGAATTGGTAGATATCGCAGCTTCCACACCCCTCAAGTGAAGCAACTAAGGTATTTCTAAGCATATTCCAGCTATCTCCAGCAGGATTCAGCATGTTACCCACAGTAAACCTCTTCATTTACCTAAAATGTATTGACTTTCTTCTTGTAGCTACAGGGTCCAAAGACAGTCCCCAAAGTACCAACGTTCCCAGTGTTCATGCCCCAAGTAGTCTCCTCTCACTTTGAATAATGGAAGTGACACTGTGCGGTTGGAAGCCTATGACTTGCAATGAGTTGTCAGCTTCCTCTGTAGCATTTTTGGAAATCTAGAGGTGCCATATAAGAATTTTGACTATACTACTGCTGTAAACATAAGTTGCCCTAAGATCACACAGAGAGACAGAGAGCCAGCCTCCCCTTAATGAGCTGTCTTGCTATGAACCCACCCCAGTCACTATTGACTGTAGCCTCATAAGTCCCAAGCGAGACCTACTGAAAAACCAAGCATCTGATCTCAGTCAACACACAGAATTGTAAGATATAATAAATGGTTATCCTTGCAAGCCACTGATTATGGAGTGATTTGCTACCCAGTAGCAGAAAACTAAAACACCTCTTCCTGTGCTCTCACTTTCCCATTCTCATGTGGGTGTTTCCTGTTATAACCTCCCAAATAAACTTCACTCTAAATATAGTCTTAGAGTTTACTTTTAGAGGAGTCCAAACCAAGACAACACAATTAACAGTTAAAGGCAAATCAATATAAAGTAATTTCACATTATCTAATTGTCACGTACAGGCATACACACAAAACATAAGGAATCATCATTTCTTTTTTTTTTTTGGATAGGAAATGGAGCTTGGTAAGTGGAAGTTACTTGATAATGGCTACAAAATAAAATACTGGAATTGTCATGTACTGTGCAAAAAGGTATGTGTTGTAGATATTTCTGTCCATTTTTATATTATCATTCTTATTCCTCTCTTTGATCAGCAGTGATAGAGGCAGGATTGAGCTATTAGAAACATCTTCTTGTTAATTTGCTAACCTTCTGTTCTATCTTAGTTCCTTTGAGCTGCTAAAGCAGAATACCTTAAACTGAATGGCTTATAAACAAAAGATATATTTCTCACATTCTGGAGGCTGTCCAAGATCAAGGTTCCTACAGATTCAGTTTCTCATGAGGGCCCACTTTCCAGTCTATAGATACGTTCTTTCTTTGTCCTCACATGGTGGAAGGGGTAAGGGAGCTCTCTGGAGTCTTTTTAATAAGGGCACTAATCCCATTCATGAGGGCATCACCCTCATAAACTAATTATCTCCCAAAGGCCCCACCTCCTAACACCATCACATTGGGGGTTAGGTCTCAATATATGGGTTCTGAGGGCAAGGCACAAGCACTCAGTCTATAACACCTTCTTTTTTAAAAATTGTATGTGAATAAATGTTCACCATGGCCATAAAAACAAAGCAAGGTTTAGAAAAGAATATTTTTATTATTTTTAAGTGATTATTTTTGAAATGTGTGAACGGGCTCAAAATTTTGTTCTTCTTTGGAGAAATTTAAAATAGGACAGGCTTTCATCTTTATGAATGGGTCACATGTAGACTTTCCAGAAGTAGAAAAATGTAATAGATGATAGCTCATTGTCCCTTTAAGCCTGAGAAACAATACAGTAGGTCATTTTCTCATCTGCTAATTCACATTTGTCTTTAATTTCTCTCATTCCACATAATAAAGGGTATACTTAATAAATATCTCACCTAGTAAGTAAGGTTAACAGAGTGCATATTCACTTTTTTCAATGGAGGAATTAACTACGTTAGTTAACTATTTTACTATCTGTAAAGCATTTACCATAGTTAAAATGTTAATAACTCTATAGTATGTTATTTTAAAATAAAATTACGTAGTTGTTGTACATATTCCTAATTTATCTAAATATGCCATTACATATACCTTTGAAACTCCATGTAGAATTTGAGTTCATTTTAAAGTATGTTTTCCAATAGCATGGTTTAAAACTTGGATAGCTGGCCTTTGAAATGTATAAATTATAAAAGTAGAAAATCAGCATAGTTTTCTTTTCCTGAGAAGTGGAGCAGTTAATATTCAACATGAAATGTCTAATCTTTAAATACATTATAATCTAACTGCTTAGGATAATTTTTGCTTTAATACCTTAAGAGTCTGCAAAGCCTGAAGGATGGGATTATTAAGATGGAATTTTAATGTCAAAATTATCAGAGAAGTGAACATATTGCTAGTGTTCATAAAAAATTGTATTCAATTTCTGTATGATTTGTTCAAATAAGAGATGAGAATATATTTGATTATAGCTAGTAAGTAACCCAAAATTTGATCAGATGACTGGAGGTCACTGCTACATAAAGGCTGTCGACCTCAGAGATTAGACTATTTAAGAGCTGAATTTACTCAAATGTATAAATGTACCTGCAGAGATATGCATAAAAATGTAGTCATGAAGTAATTAAACTGTTGGAATATTTTGTAGTGAAAATAATAAGAAAAGGAGAGTATGAAAATAAAAAATGAATATAAATGATAGTAATTTCTTTGGAAAACAATGCAAAAGTGTAGAAAACATTTCTCAGTTCTCATTTTTTAAAGCTTTGGGTAACTCAAAACTAACATGCACAATCGATTTCTAAAGTTAAATCTTATTTTATTTAGCAGACATTTATTAGTGTTCAGATTAATCTGTGGTATAGAATTTACTGTGGAAAGCCAACTAATATGTAAAGCAATAACAAGATAGCATTTAACTGTACTATTTTAGGTAATTGTTTTTTAGCAAATACATAATTTGCAGTATTTTTTATAATCATGCTTGTCAATTTCTTAAGGAGGATTATCCCTGTAGCAATACAAACTTCCCCTTCTACATTAACAAATACCTACAATGATGTGCTCATACATAACGATTTATTACTATTAATAGAAACTATAATAAGCAATCAATAGTCATTCAAACTTACAATTATAATTTTTATCCCATTGATAGGGGGAATGTAGAAACTTTTATGTATTGGCCTTAAGATACAAAAGCTCAGTAAGTACCCTTCTTAGAACAATGCACATTTGTAATTTATGAATGTTCTTTTATATTCTTGTAGATATAAATATACAGTTACATTTTCCCCAGTGCTACATAATTATAACTTGTAATATGTAAATATTTATGAATTCACAGGATGTTCGCTAGGAGAGAAGAATGTTATACTTGCAGATTTGTCTAGTATTTGCAGAATTCAGATCTTATTATTAGGCTTTATGTTGTATTGCAAAATGTAAAAATACATTGTTATAAATTTGACTTGTCTAGAAAACATACCCTCTGGTGATTCTGTTGAGATTTGAGGATTATCTCAACATTATTTATTGTTAGAAATAGACATTACAATGTTGGTTGAAAATTTTACTCCCTTTACTTTTATATAAGTAAATGGAGGACATAACGTCCTGCATTCTAGGTGATAAAATATAATTCGAACATTAATATCATGAGGTATTAGAATTTATGGAACCTTAGAGAGCATCTAGGCAGAAATGTCACACTGATTGGAAGTGGCAGTCTAAAATGCAATTTAAAGGATTCTGTCAGGATTAGAGATTAAAGGATATTTATCAGTCCAATGAGGAAGAGCCCTTGGCTGACTGAGAACGTAGGCCATGAGTCCTGGAAGGGAACCTGGGGGCAAGCACGCTGTGGGCTTACCTCCCCTTATCTAGTATATATCAAAGATCCTAAAAGTTGGCCAAAAATGAAGATTCCAATTCCTAAAACATCTCATGGAGTTATCAGACAGATGTACTTCTTAATCTTTGTCCATATATTTGCTCAAAGTCTGATTCCTATAATTCTCTCCACTTAATCCTAATCTATTACTCATTTCAAGCCCGCAAACATTTTAGATGTTCTTTTCCCCTTTTGATATTTCGCTTTTCCAAATCAAAAGTCATTAATTTGGGGCTTCCCTGGTGGCACAGTGGTTAAGAATCCCCCTGCCAATGCAGGGGACAAGGGTTCGAGCCCTGGTCCGGGAAGATCCCACATGCCGCGGAGCAACTAAGCCCGTGCGCCACAACTACTAAGCCTGTGCTCTAGAGCCCTTGAGCCACAACTACTGAGCCCGCGTGCCGCAACTATTGAAGCCCACGTGCCTAGAGCCCGTGCTCCACAACGAGAGAAGCCACCGCAATGAGAAGCCCGTGCACTGCAACAATGAGTAGCCCCTGCTCGCCGCAACTAGAGAAAGCCCTCGTGCAGCAACGAAAACCCAACACAGCCAAAAAAATAAATAAATAAAATAAATTTATTAAAAAAAAAAAAAAAAGGCATTAATTTGCTCCAGCTTTTTAACCATTTCTACAGTTGCTCACATCCTTCTTAAAATATTACTCCCAGAACTAAGTCCTCTCGATCAGGGGTCCCCAACACCCCGGCAGCGGACGGCTGGTCCGCAGCCTGTTAGGAACCGGGTCACACAGCAGGGGGTGAGTGGTGGGAGAGAGAGCAAAGCTTCATCTGCTGCTCCCTATTGCTCCCCATGGCTCGCATTACCGCCTGAACCATCCCCCCACCCCGTTCCCTCCTCCCCCCACATCCATGGAAAAATTGTCTTCCATGAAACCAGTCCCTGGTGCTAAAAATGTTGGGGACCACTGCTCTAGATGATATCTTAACTGTGTAAAGTAAAACAATGATATCTCTTCATGAACACACAATACTCCTATTTAATGCAACATAAGATCCCATTATCTGTTTCATGGTGTTTTCATCCTCTTGGGTCATAATACACTTACCACTGAGTACAGTATTTAGATTTTTTAAAAATGAATCATTCCTATCTGTTCCAAATACTAGGTGCTTACTAATTTCCTCATCTGATAATAATGATAACCATATTTTCGTGATTGTTCATTATTAGCCAAGAATCACACTAAGCATTTTATCTCAATTATATTACTTAAAATCACCATAGCCCTAATTTTATCTACAGATTAAAAAAAAAAAAAAAAAAAACCAGAAGAAGCTTAGTATCCTGCCCAAAGATGTGGCAGCATTACATCTAACTCCTTTATATTTATTATGTTAGTTTGGAACAATTCATTTTTTTGAGTTTTTATTTAATAATGATGTTGGTAGCACAGGGAGATCAGCTCGGTGCTTTGTGACCACCTAGAGGGGTGGGATAGGGAGGGTGGGAGGGAGACGCAAAAGAGAGGAGATATGGGGATATATGTATATGTATAGCTGATTCACTTTGTTATAAAGCAGAAAGTAACACACCATTGTAAAGCAATTATACTCCAATAAAGATGTTAAAAATAATAATAATGATGAGGTTGGGCTCTCTTAGGAGACAAGGAACACATTCTGAATTTATCTTAGATATTGAAGATTTATTTTAAGTATACTTGAAGTAAATGTTAGTGGAAAACTGAGTTACATAGCAAACATCTTAAATAAAAGGAAAGTTTCTACAGATATTTAATAGCTTTAGTGTCTCGACTATGATATTCTTTACCCAACAGGAGAATACTTTGTGCTTAGCATCCTTCTTGAGAAGAGCTTCTGTTCCTCTTTACAGTTGGATGTGATATTACGGTCACTCAAATGTTTTCTGTCTCTGCTGCTACTGCCCATGATGAGAAAAAAAGACTCTACTCTCGGCCTAGATCCTTCTAATTAATTACATCCTCTGCCTATTCATTTTAATATCATAATACTTGATGCTTGTCATCCTACCAAACATCTTTCATTTAGTTCCTCTTTAATTCTCCCAACAATTTTAAGGTAAGCAACATTTTAATTCTCAAATGACATTAAAAAATAAAATACAACAACTTGAGGCTTGGAGAAATAAAACAACAGCAAATAGACCAATTATTAAATAGGTAGGACATTTCTGAACCTGGATTCATACTCAGGTTTGACTCCAACGTCTAGCTGCTAGCTCACAGCCTGTTTTCTCTGTGTTTCCTAAGTTCTGCCTATTCTACTGGCCCCAATGCTTTCTCTGTGTCCCAAGTTCACATTCCAAAACAGTTCACATTCCAAAGAAGTTTACTAAGTGATTGTTAAGTCCTTACTCCTATGGTGATCCCGAAGAATCTCTGAGATTTTGCCAAATGCCTTGCTTGTATGAAAATATAAGGTATGTGTGACATTTCTTTGATCCACCAGTCTAACAAATCTATCAAAAAATAAATCACATTAGTTTGAACAAAAATGTCTTGGTAACATATCAAAATGTTAACAACACACATACTTGCAAATCCATGATATAATTTTGTAGGAGAGATCTGCTTATTAAATCTTGAATCCACAAATCTCCTTTTATATAAATGAAAACATTTACCTAATTTTCTCTTGTTTTATCTTCCATTTTCCATGTTTTCCTAAATGTTATTTATGGAGAGTATCCAACTGCATACACTTTCAATGTTCTCACCAGCAGTGCTCTGCTAAAAACCACGAGCTCTTTTGTGAGGTAGCTACTCCTTTACCATTATTCTCCTTTCTTGGGCTTCACACTTTACCTGACACATTCTCTCCTTTTCAGTTTCAAGATTGTTTTTTTTTTTTTTTTTTAATTTATTTATTTATTTTTGGCTGTGCTGGGTCTTCGCTTCCGTGCAAGGGCTTCCTCTAGCTGCGGCAAGTGGGGGCCACTCTTCATCGCGGTGCGCGGGCCTCACTATCGCGGCCTTTCGTTGCGGAGCACAGGCTCCAAACGCGCAGGCTCAGTAGTTGTGGCTCACGGGCCTAGTTGCTCTGCGGCATGTGGGATCTTCCCAGACCAGGGCTCGAACCCGTGTCCCCTGCATTAGCAGGCAGATTCTCAACCACTGCGCCACCAGGGAAGCCCTCAAGATTGTTTTAAGCATTTCTCTACAGATAGCTATTCAGTTGTCTCTAAACAATCACTATTAAAAATAAAGCTGTTCTTGTATGCTCACATGCTTGAATGAAAAATAAAAAACAATCTATTGGGTCATACATACATGTTAAATTTTGATAGTTACTGCCAAATTGCCCAATAGATTGTGTCACTCTATTCTGTTTTTCTTATTTATATATATTCATTGTACCATATATGCTAAGTAATACATGTACTTCTACCCATATCTTTTGATTCTATAAGGAACTTAAATCCCCATTTATTTTCCTTTGAAGCTTTTAAAATTATCAATTAATTTGCATCTTTATTCTTCCTAGAACCTGTCTTAGAGCCATGCTGTATTTTCATTTCTTCATCTGTTCTTGTGCACAGGTTCCTCTTTCCATCCTCTTTGTGGATATTCTTTTAAAAACTTTAAGATGCAAGCAATATATTTAGAAAGCTTATATATATGTACACAAGACAAACTTCATTAATTACAAATCCAGCCATCTCTCTAGTGGCTGTCCTTACGGGTACTTAACTGAATTAAGAAAAACTTAGGAATAAAAAATGATCTTAATGCATGTAAACCTAAATTTTTTCTGAATGAGACAATAATAATATGCTTTTATACATTATAAAAAACTTCAACCTACTTCTCATTTGATCCTAGCAACCCTTCGTAGCATAACTATTATTATTTCTATCATGAAGATGAGAAAGCTGAGACTCAAAAACAAACTGATTTGCCCAAAGTAACAATTTAGACGGCAGTACATATGGGATGTTAACTTCAAATATAATACTGTTTTCACTTGAGCTTGCTGTTTCTCAAAAATCTGAAGTATTTTTGTAATTGTCCTCTCTGTCACCTTTCATGCCCCAACAAAATGTCCTCCCCGACTAAAAATCCACTAATTAATTCTATTGAATTAAGACTTTTAACATAGAAGAGTCCTCTATTCTAAATCCAAATACCCTTAGAGATTTAATAATCAAGCTGTTAAGTAATTAAATCTTAGTAAGAATTAGCTTATCAGATTGCTTTCCATCAACCACTAAGTGAGAAGCAATGGAGCACAAAGTAAAAGAGATGGGATGGGTTGGGAACCGAAACACAAGCAATTCTGAAGGCAACTGACAGAGTGTAACTAACTGTTGGTAGCATGAAATTCTGGGTACCTGGTATAAATGGTGAGTATAACTAGCAGAGCTGTAGATACCAGGAGAAAAATCAATTATTTCACAATTTTTTCATATGACTGGTCTTGGATGAAGACATAAGCTAACAGTCATTCTATATTAATTGGGATTTTACCTCTCTATTTCTCTTATTCTCTCATTTTATAGTTGATAATATATGCTCTTATTTTATAGACCGTGATGGTAAAACTAACTTTACTTTCTCTGGTGTGCTCTCCTCTTGGCCTGGCATACACTTCCACAGACTGCAACTCAAATAGAAACAAACCAATAAAATCCCCCATCACTGACGCTTCTCCAACCATCTCCACCACTTAACCAGACCTGGTGAATCCGGCCACTCCCTTGCTTGTACCTCAATTTAATGTACACAGGCTTATGTCATACAGTCACGACTCCTTTCCATAAATTTCTTTTATATCTTCTTCCTTC